>NC_053039.3:166078735-166453735 GCF_002575655.3 Aegilops tauschii subsp. strangulata | reverse complement strand
AATTTCAAACACCCTGCCACTGTCACTCGGCCGCAAACATTGAGATACCTGGTTTTTAAATTCTAGTAAATCCAAAACTCTTGTGAAATTCATGAAAATTGGCATGCTATCATGGAGCGGCATCAACATGCCATGGTAAAAAATTTGTCCCATTTGGGGCAGGTTTGGGCATAAGCTTCTCACAAACCAGAGCTTCACACAACAAGCCTGATGTTTTCGGTAGGGAACGTGCCACCTTTGGGGACGAAACGATATCCGTTGCCTCTTATTGCTTTCAAAAATTTTCTAGTGTCAACATCGAACAACAGGAGTGTTGTGTTATATTATGGAATTTTTTGGGATTCGTTTGGACAATTTATACATTAACTGGGTTTTCTAGGCATTTTATGTGCATAATTCAAATTTGAACTACATGCACATGCTCCAGTCCATATAAATTGGTTGAAAAATCAAATCTTTGTCCTTGGGTGCATGCTTAGGTCCCATGCAAGAAACGGGAATGAATTTCGAACACCCTGCCACCGTCACTCGGCCGCAAACATTGAGATACTTGGTTTTTAAATTCTAGTAAATCCAAAACTCGTCTAAAATTCATGAAGCTTGGCATGCTACCATGGAGCGGCATCAAAATGCCATGGTAAATTTTTTGTCCCATTTGGGGCAGGTTTGGGCATTAGCTTCTCACAAACCAGAGCTTCTGACAACAAGCCTAATAGTTTCGGTAGGGAACGTGGCACCTTTGGGGACGAAACGATATCCGTTGCCTCCTATTGCTTTCATAAAATTTCTAGTGTCAACATAGAACAACAGGAGTGTTGTGTTAAATTTTGGAATTTTTCAGGGTTCGTTTGGACATTTTTATACATTAACTGGGGTTTCTAGGCATTTTATGTGCATAATTCAAATTTGAACTACATGCACATGCTCCAGTGCATATAAATTGGTTAAAAAATCAAATATGTGTCCTTCGGTGCATGCTCAGGTCCCATGCAAGAAATGGGAATGAATTTCCAACACCAGGGCACTATTGATTGCCTGCAAAACGTTGAGATACTTTGTTTTTAAATTCTAGTAAATCTGAAACTCGTATGAAATTCATGAAACTTGGCATGCTATCATCGAATGGCACCCGACATGATGTGGTATTTTTCATGTCCATTTGGGAGAAGGCGCACTCGCATAACAGCCAACAAAGGCATTTTGAAAAAATAGCTGCCACTTTAATATCTCAAACGTTTGTACAATTCAAATCGTGTGCGTTTTGTTAACCATTCACATGACGCCACATGTCTAGGTTTTAATGGCTGTAGGAGGTGCCGTGCGGACAGCTGCTTGACTGAACGGGAGGCGTGCAAGCGGAGTCCGGTGCGCAGCCTGACATAGAGGCGAGGCACAACGTCAAGAACAACAACTATGAGAAGCTCAAGCACTTGAGGCGCAACATGCCCTTCGAGATTCAAGTCGTGTCGTAGAGGCCGACAAGCCCATCTACATCAAGAAGCACTTCGCAACGAAGCTCAAGAAAGGATTTACCAAGCACGCGTGCATCGACAAGCCCCTCAACAAGTTCAATAAGAGCAACATGACAATGGAAATCCTCCAAGACAAGAGCAACATGAGTTCGAGAACCCTCCTCGCCAAGAGCAACAAGAGATTGTCAATCCTCAATGACATGGGCGTCATCATCCCCGTCCCCAACACAATGAAGAGGAACAATATGGCAAGCTAAAGTTCACCATGCCCAAGTTCACCGGAAGCAATGACCTCAAAGAGTACATATCATGGGCATTGAAGGTTGACAAAATCTTCCGCTTGCACAACTACGAAGAAGAGAAGAAGATCGCAATGGCATCCCGTCAGTTCCAAGACTTTTCCTCATTTGGTGGCAAAAAGTCATTGAGCGCCGAGAGGCAAGAGGCGAACCACCCATCACTACTTGGGTGCAAATGAAGGATGTCATGAGAGCACGATTCATGCCAAACTACTACAACCGCGACCTCTTCAAGAAACTCCAACTACTCAAGCAAGGAACCAAGAGCGTTGAAGAGTACTACAAGGAAATGGAGATTGCCATGATACGAGTTAATGTCACGGAAGATGATGAGAAAACTATGGCACGTTTCTTGAATGGACTCAACCATCCTATAAGGAAGATCGCCGACTTCCAACCATACTCGAACCTCATCGAGCTAGTGCATCAAGCTACCAAAGCGGAACACCAAGTGCAAGATGACCTCAAGTATGCCAAGTTTTCATCCAAGTCCTACGGCTTCTCCAACAATCAAGCTTCAACGACTCCAACACCTTCTACCTCAACCAAGCCATCTACAAGCAACGGCGACAAGTCAAGTTACAAGAAAGCTTCGACAAGCTCAAGTCGTCCTCCTACTACAAGCAACTTCAAGTCAAAAGCTTCATCATCATCTACCCCAACCGATGAGACCATCAAGACAAGTTCCTTCAAATGCTTCACATGCGAAGGCCGAGGCCACAAGTGCTTTGAGTGTACAAACAAGCGCACCATGATCCTCAATGACGACAGAACCTATGATTCAATGAGTGAAGGAGAAATGGAAGCCCTTGAGCAAGTGGCCCTGCACCGGCAAGTGAATAACGAAGAAGAAGATGATCAAGTCTTTTGTGATGAAGATTCGAGTCCCGCTCTTGTTGTCTCCAAGGTCTTGACTCTTCAACATCAACACGACGAAGACCAACGACCACATCTTCCACACAAAGGCCGACATCAATGGAAGGTCCGTCAAGGTCATCATCGATGGAGGGAGTTTCCATAACTTAGCAAGTGAAGAACTATGCTCCAAGCTTCAATTGGTCAAGACGAAGCACCCGCACCCCTACAAGGTTCAATGGCTAAGCGATACCGACACTTTGCAAATCAAGCATAGAGTACAAGTTTCTTTCAAGATCGGAACTTATGAAGACACTTTGGAGTGTGATGTCCTTCCGATGACCGTTTGCCACCTCCTTCTTGGATGGCCATGGCAATTCGACCGAGGTGTCATCCACAATGGTCGTACAAATCATTATAGCTTCAAGATGAAAGGAAAGGAGTATGTGCTACGACCTATGTCTCCAAGCCAAGTGATCGCCGACAAGCAAGCCACACATCATGGAGAGAATAGTGAGAGAGCGAGCCACCAAAAAGAGAGTGAGCGCCTCAAGCCCAAATCGAGTGCCTCCACGATGAGCGACAAGAAGAACTTAGTCCTATTTGCCACCAAACATGAGATGAGAGAAGTGTGTGAGAACCCATCAAGTGTTATGCACTATGTCCTTTTGTGCAAGGATGATACACCAAAAGCTAACACCTCTCACGATCTACCTTTAGTGTTATCTTCTCTATTACAAGAATTCCAAGATGTTTTCCCCGACGAGCTACCTCCAGGTCTACCTCCACTACGAGGCATCGAGCACCGCATCGACCTCATCCCCGGAGCGCTACTTCCAAACAAGGCTCCCTACCGAGTCAACCCGAAGAAACCAAAGAAATACAAAGGCAAGTAAAGCATCTCATTGATCATGGACATGTGCGTGAAAGTTTGAGTCCTTGTGCCGTACCGGTCATTCTTGTGCCAAAAAGAGATGGTAGCTTTTGCATATGTTCCGATTGTAGACCCATCAATGCTATCACCGTTCGCTATAGGTACCCCATTCCACGCCTTGATGATGTGCTTGATGAGCTTAGTGGTGCCACTATCTTTTCCAAAATTGATCTTAAAAGTGGTTACTATCAAATCCACATACAAGAGGGTGATGAATGGAAAACCGCTTTCAAAACTAAGTTTGGTTTATATGAGGTTAGTCATGCCAATGGGTTTATCGGAAGCACCCGGTACTTTCATGTGTCTTATGCATTATGTCTTTCGCCCTTATATTGGTGAATTTGTTGTTGTCTACTTCGATGATATCCTTGTTTTTAGCAAATCTCTCAAAGAGCATGTCACCCACCTTCGAACCGTGCTACAAACTCTTCGAAAAGAGCGTCTTTATGCTAATATGAAAAAATGCCTTTTCGGTGTTGATAAGCTTGTTTTCTTGGGTTTTGTAGTATCTTCCAAGGGTGTTCATGTTGGCCCCAACCAACCAATTTGCAACAAGTGCGTAGTTTTCTTGCTTTAGCCGGTTTCTACCATAGATTTGTGAAATATTTTAGCACTATTGCTTCTCCTTTACATGCTTTGAGCAAGAACAATGCACCCTTTGTTTGGGGACCATCGCAAGATAGCGCATTCAATGAGCTTAAGAATTTGCTTACTCATGCTCCTGTGCTTGCATTACCCAACTTTGACAAACCTTTTGAAATTCATTGCGATGCTAGTGGTAATGGCATAGGAGGTGTGTTGACACAAGAGAAGCGCCCCATAGCATACTTTAGTGAGAAACTTTCCAGAGCGCAACTCAATTACCCCATCTATGACAAAGAGCTATATGCTTTAGTGCGAGTTTTGCATGGATGGGAACATTACCTTCGCCCTCATGAATTTGTCATCCATACCGACCATGAAATGCTTAAGTATCTTAAGGGTCAAACTAAGTTGAAAAAGCGTCATGCTAAAGGAGTGAGTTTATTGAGTCATTTCCTTGTGTCATCAAGTATATCAAAGGAAAGGAAAATGTTGTGGTGGATGCGCTTTCCCGTATATGCATGCTTGTTACTCAACTTGAATTGAATGTCATTGGCTTTGAGCATATCAAAGACTTGTATGAGCATGATCCTACTTTTGCTAGTCCTTATGCCAAATGTTTGACGCATACATCTTGGGAACAATATTACCTCAAAGATGGTTACCTTATGAGAGCTAACAAACTATGCATCCCCGAGTGTTCTCTTCGTTTGTTGCTTTTGCAAGAATCTCATGGTGGAGGACTAATAAGACATTTTGGACGCGACAAGACATTTGCCACACTCTCCAAGAAATACTTTTGGCCTAAGATGTTTCGCGACGTCAACCGCTTCACCAACCGATGTTCTACATGTCGCAAAGCTAAGTCTAAAGCTCAATCTCATGGCCTTTACATGCCACTTCCAATTCCATATCAACCATGGGAAGATATTAGCATGGATTTTGTGCTTGGTTTGCCTCGAACTAGAAATGGCAAAGATTCCGTTTTTGTTGTTGTGGACCGATTCTCCAAAATGGCTCATTTCATTCCTTGCAACAAGATAGACGATGCTTCACATGTTGCAAATTTGTTTTGTAGGAAAATCTTGCGCCTTCATGGAGTGCCAAAGACGATTGTCTCGGACCACGATGTCAAGTTCTTGAGTTACTTTTGGAAGACATTGTGCGCCAAGCTCGGAATCAAGCTTTTGTTCTCTTCGGCCTACCATCCACAAACCTGCGGCCAAACGGAGGTGACGAACCGCACGCTCTCCACTCTACTACGTGTGTTGATAAAGAAGAACATAAGGAGTGGGAGGATTGCCTACCTATCGCCGTGTATGCTTACAACCGTGCAAGACATTCGACTACCGGCAAGTCCCCCTTCGAGGTCCTCTACGGCTTCAACCCGTTGTCCCCATTGGACATTCTACCTCTACCGCTACAAGAGCGCACAAACATGGACGCGAGTGCCCAAGTCAACTACCTCAAGAAGATGCATGAAGATACAAGGAAAACCATCGAGCGCCAAGTACAACGACTCGCGAGCAAGCTCAACGTCAACAAGCAACCCATGATATTCAACATTGGAGATCTTGTGTGGCTACACCTTCGCAAGGACCGCTTCCCCAACGAACGCAAGTCCAAACATCTACCACGAGCCGATGGACCCTTCAAGGTGCTTGAACGCTACAACAACAACGCCCTCAAGATCGACCTCCCACGCGACAAGTACTCCATGAGTGACATCTTCAACGTCAAAGATCTCTCGCCGTACCATGTTGATGAGGATTTCGATCCAAGGTCGGATCTTTCCCAAGGGAGGGGAGATGATGTGGAGCATCCTAGGGTCATCCCCATGGACCTACCATCGTCTCATCAAGATCCAAGAGGACCCATGACACGAGCACGAGCTAGAGTTCTCGAGAATGAGGTGACTTCCTTCCATAGTGCTATCACATATGATCCACTCGAGACATGGCTACTACCTAAGTCCGATATGCTATGCATGATCAGGTGTCAAGAGGACCCTCCGGAAGATGCTCGTGAAGACGGACAAGCCGCCAAGTCCATGGATGTAGAGAACCAACGAAAACAGTCAAGAACACCTCCCAGGCCCCGGACATCCGGCCCCTGGAGCATCATCCTCAGCAGCCTCCCAGCCGCCCAACATCTACAGGCCCCGGACATCCGGCCCCAGCCTGGACATCCGGCCCGAGCCCGGAAATCCGGCCAGAAGCCCGGACATCCGGCTCCGTCTGTCTGCGCATAGTAAAGGGTCGTGGCCCATGTACCCTTTCTCCCCCCTAGACTATATATACTCCTCCTCCTCCCTCTTTATAGGGTTAGCATTGGTTTAGCTCATATGTGAGATAGAGCATTGCTCATCATATGGATCAGCTCCTCGAGAGAGACCGCGGCCCCTCTACAGAGACGATCCACGTTGGATTCAAGACCTCCTCTTGGGTGGCCCCATCAAGACCTCCTCACGGAGAAGAACCGGTTACCCTTTGTATCGTCCATTGTTGACTTTGTATCGTGAATCTTCCCTTGTGTTTCGAGGATCTAGCATATGTGTGACTATATCTTGTTGGTTTTGAGAGTTCCTTTTGTGTTTTCCCTCGTTTCCCCCTCGTGTTCTTAGTTGGGATCTGCTCCTTTCGCGAAAGATCGGCCGTCTAGGGTTCCACCCTACATCAGAGGCAAAACCCACCAGGGCACGCCAGGAGGCCCAGGCGCGCCCTGGTGGGTCATGCCCACCTTGGGTGCCCCCCTGACCCCGGACCGCCTCTTTGCTCTATAAATACCACAATATTCCAGAAACCCTAGAAGCATCAACGAAATATTCATCCAGTCGCCGCAGAGTCCAGAACCACCAGATCCAATCTAGACACCATCTCGGATGGGGTTCACCACCTCCATTGGTGCCTCTCCGATGATGCGTGAGTAGTTCTTTGTAGACCTTCGGGTCCGTAGTTAGTAGCTAGATGGATTTCTCTCTCTCGCCAAATTCTCCATACAATGGTCTCTTGGAGATCCATATGATGTAACTCTTTTGCGGTGTGTTTGTTGGGATCGATGAACTTTGAGTTTATGATCAGACCTATCTTTTTATATCCATGAAAGTTATTTGAGTTTCTTTGATCTCTTATATGCATGATTACTTGTAGCCTCGTATTTCTTCTTCGATATTTGGGTTTTGTTTGGCCAACTTGATCTATTTATCTTAAAATGGGAAGAGGTGCCCGGTAGTGGGTTCGATCTTATGGTGCTTGATCCCAGTGACAGAAAGGGAACCGGCATGTATGTATCGTTTCTACTAAGGATAAAACGATGGGGTCTAACTCTACATAGATAGATCTTGTCTACATCATGTCATCGTTCTTATTGCATTACTCCGTTTTTCCATGAACTTAATACAATAGATGCATGATGGATAGCGGTTGATGTGTGGAGTAATAGTAGTAGATGCAGGGAGGCGTCAGTCTACTAATCTTGGACGTGATGCCTATATAGTGATCATTGGCGGGAGATCGTCATAATTATTTGAAGTTCTATCAATTGCCCAACAGTAATTTGTTTACCCACCATTTGCTATTTTTCTTGAGAGAAGCCACTAGTGAAACCTACGGCCCCCGCGTCTTATTTCTCATATATTTGTATTGTGATCTTTTTTATTTGCACTAATTATTCAGATCTATTAAACCAAAAATACAAAAATACTTTGCTGCACTTTATTTTATTTGTGATCTATTTATTCAATCTATTACAACTTTCTCCCGTCAACACGCAATTTTTGGCGCCGTACCCCGAAAGGGATTGACAACCCCTTTAGCACGTTGGGTTGCGAGGTGTTGTTATTTGTGTGCAGGGGCTGTTTACATTGTGTTGCTTGGTTCTCCTACTGGTTCGATAACCTTGGTTTCATTTCTGAGGGAAATACCTACCACCGTTGAGCTGCATCATCCCTTCCTCTTTGGGGAAATACCGACGTAGCTTCAAGTGACATCAAAAGGAATTTCTGGCACCGTTGCCGGGGAGGATCTTCAACATATACCAGGTTCCTAATCACAAATCTCATCTCCTCGCAATTTACATTATTTTCCATTTGCCTCTCATTTTCCTCTCCCCCACTTCACAAAAATTGCCATTTTATTCGCCTCTCTTTTCCGTTCGCCGTTCTCTTGCTTTCTAGTCTCGATGGCTAGCGTCCCTACTCCTCCTTTGTCACCAGATTTTGAAGTCCTCTACTTCAAGCAAAGACAAGGAGAAAATTTGAAAGATGCCTGGTATAGGCTTATGGAATCATATCGTATTTCTAATTTAAAGGGGGACGCTAAGGTTTTGCTTCGTGATTTTTACGTAGTATTGGCTTTGCATCATAGACAACTTCTCGATTTTGCCGCTAAAGGAGATTTTATTGAACTTGATGCCAATGCTTCCTATGAAATCTTAGAGGGAATTTTGGGAATTCCACCTCAAAAGAAGGGGTTTCCTTTCACCCCCGAGGGAGCTCAAATGTTGGACAAACATGGTGATTTGCATAAACATATGGTTGAAATACAGAAATATAATGAACCCCTCAAACACCTCAATGGTAGTATCAATCGCATGAATACTTTGATTACTCTTTGTAACAAGCGTTTGGGTATTTTGGATCTTAAGATGGTCTCTTTTCCGGAGAATTTAGGGAAGCATAAAGAGCCTCCCGGGTTTGAGAAAACCCTTACAAAAGTTGCCAAAACTTCGGAAGACAAAACTTAGATCCTTGCTTTATGCCTAGCTAAGGGTGTAACAATATAGCGCTTGTTGGGAGGCAACCCAATGAATAAATTTTATTTTTTGCTTTTTGCTTTCTGTTCTTGAGTGTAAGCACAATTATGATACTGTTATGATTGTGTTTTTTGTGTTTTAGTTAGTGTTTGTGCCAAGTAGAACCAATAGGATCTTGTTGGGTGATAGTTGTTTGATCTTGCTGAAAACGACAGAAACTTTGTGCTCATGAAAATAATTGTTAAAATTAACCAGAGCGTGATAAAATGTCAATTATTTTTGCGCAAGATTAATATACAAAATATACAGGTCGTCCTAGGTTTTTAGAATTTTTGGAGTTCCAGAAGTATTCGAACAAATCAGATTGCTACAGACTGTTCTGTTTTGACAGATTCTGTTTTCTTTCTGTTGTGTGCTTATTTTGATGGCTCTATGGTTTTCTTTGATGAGTTTTTGCCATAGATAAGTTGGAATACAGTATATATAATACAAAAACTAAATAAGAATTGGTTTGATACAGCACTTATAGTAGTGGTTTATTTTTTTTCTTACACTAACGGATCTCATGAAGGTTTTGTTGAGTTTGTGTGATTGAAGTTTTCAAGTTTTGGTTATATTACGATGGATGAAGGAAGGATAGAAGAGCCTAAGCTTGGGGATGCCCCAGAATCCCAAGCTATTATCCAAAAACTAAGCTTGGGGATGCCCCCGAGTGGCATCCCCGCTTTCTTCCAACAACTATCGGTATTTTACTTGAAACTATATTTTTATTCGTCACATGATATGTGTTTTGCTTGGAGCGTCTTGTATGATATGAGTCTTTGCTTGTTTTATTTTGTGTTTTAAGTCTTCAATCCTTGCTGGACACACCTATTTGAGAGAGCCAAATTATGTCATGACTTGTTAGAATTGCTCTCTATCCTTCACTTAAATTTTTATGAGCAATGGACTTGCTCCGGTGCTTCACGTATATCTTTTTCAGCACGGTGTGCTTAGTGTTTTTGAAGAAATGCTCTCTTGGTTCACTTCGACTTATTTGAGAGTTAGTAAAATTTTCAAGAAATTGTCTCTTGCTTCACTTAAATTATTTTGAGAGAAAGAAAAAGAATTATGCTCATGATCTTCACTTATTTTTGTTTGAGCTTATGAAAAGCAACACATGAAAATTAGTATCAAAGTGATAGATATCCAAGAAGGATATAATAAAACTTTCATGAAGATCAGTGGACAAAAGAAACTTGATTCTCAGTAATAGTTTTGAGATATGATGATGTGATATGTGAGTTATGTTGATGAGTAATTATGCTTTAGTAAGAATATTGGTGTTAAGGTTTGTGATTCCCTATGCAAGTACGAAAGTCAATAGTCATGCAATGAAAATTATATCCTACTTGTGGTGCATTATTCGGTGTTATTTATGCTTAATGCTTGCTTATGAGATTATCCGTTTTTTTGGTTGGTCGCTTCCCAATCTTTTGCTAGCCTTCACTTCGCACCAAGTATGATCTCTACTTGTGCATCCAAAATCCCTTAAACCAGTTTTGCCACATGAGTCCACTATATCTACCTATATGCGGTATTATTTTGCCGTTCTAAGCAAATTTGCACGTGCCATCTCTAATTTTCAAAATAAACTTCTCTTTTGTGTGTTTATTTCGCTCGCGGAACGGTAATGGGTGGCTAAGATTTTCCATGTTGGATGTGTTATTCTCAAGATGAGTGTTCATTCACTTGTCGTTGCACGAGAGTAAGGCAAAGGTCTTAGGGATGCCCAGTCCCGAAATGCAAAAATGAATTTACTTTATGTTGTCAAATAATAAATTCCTTGGAAAGTGTTGGTATGGAGGGCACCCGTGGATACGGTTAGCCATGGAAAGTGAAAGTATGGTGGAAAAAGGAATAAAAATTATTTTCTGTTTGGCAACCGCCTATGGTATATCTAGCATGGAAAGTGTTGGGAACTCTAAGTCGTTTTCGTTTGTGGGATGTATACACCTCCCAAAATGTTTTTATCTCTAAGTTTTTCTCGTGAGCTCTCGCAGCTCTACAAATCCCTACTTCCCTCTACGAAGGGCCTTTCTTTTACTTTATGCAATTTTTATTTTGAACTTGAGTCTCCATCTTCTCTCATAAAAGGCACCAACTAGGAGGCAATATGATTGTACTTAAGTATTGGGTGTAGCTAATATTCGAGTGTGTTTCATGAATGGATCAATGTTTGAGCATGATGGGCTAGGGATAACTTATTTTAGCATTGATATTTTGAAAGACATGGTTCCTTGTTGATATGGTTGAGTATCTAAATTATTATGTCAAAACTAGACTATTGCTTTGAATCACATAAAATTCCAATCGCCCATGCTATAAAGAAAAGAATATGATATGACATGATAGGAAGCATTCCACATCAAAAATTCTGTTTTTATCACTTACCTACTCGAGGACGAGTAGGAGTTAAGCTTGGGGATGCTGATACGTCTCCAATGTATCTATAATTTTTGATTGTTCCATGCTGTTATATTATCAATCTTGGATGTTTTATAATCATTTTATAGTCATTTTGTATCATTTATTGGTACTAACCTATTGACATAGTGCCAAGTGCGAGTTGTTATTTTTTCCACCGTTTTTTACATCGCGGAAAATCAATACCAGACGGAGTCCAAATGCCACGAAACTCCACGGTGATTTTTTATGGGCCAGAAGGAACACATTGGGCCTTGGCTGTGCCTGGGGGGTGCCCCGAGGGAGGCACAACCCACCAAGGCGCGCTAGGAGAGCCAGGCGCGCTAGGAGAGCCAGGCGCGCCCTGGTGGGTTGTGCCCACCTCAGGTGCCCCCGGACCGCCTATTTGCTCTTAAAATAGCACAATATTCCAGAAACCCTGGAAGCATCGACGAAATATTCACCCAGCCGCCGCAGAGTCCAGAACCACAAGATCCAATCTACACACCATCTCGGATGGGGTTCACTACCTCCATTGGTGCCTCTTTGATGATGTGTGAGTAGTTCTTTGTAGACCTTCGGGTCCGTATTAGTAGCTAGATGGCTTTCTCTCTCTCGCTGAATTCTCAATACGATGGTCTCTTGGATATCCATATGATGTAACTGTTTTGCGATGTGTTTGTTGGGATCAATGAACTTTGAGTTTATGATCAGATCTATCTTTTTATATCCATGAAAGTTATTTGATTTTCTTTTATCTCTTATATGCATGACTACTTGTAGCCTCGTATTTCTTGTCCAATATTTGGGTTTTGTTTGGCCAACTTGATCTATTTATCTTGCAATGGGAAGAGGTGCCCGGTAGTGGGTTCGATCTTACGGTGCTTGATACCAGTGACAGAAAGGGAACCGACAAGTATGTATTGTTGCTACTAAGGATAAAACGATGGGGTCTATCTCTACATAGATAGATCTTGTCTACATCATGTCATCGTTCTTATTGCATTACTCCGTTTTTCCACGAACTTAATACACTAGATGCATGCTGGATATCGGTCGATGTGTGGAGTAATAGTAGTAGATGTAGGAAGGAGTCGGTCTACTAATCTTGGACGTGATGCCTATATAATGATCATTGCCTAGATATCGTCATAATTATTTGAGGTTCTATCAATTGCCCAACAGTAATTTGTTTACCCACTGTTTGCTATTTTTCTCGAGAGAAGCCACTAGTGAAACCTACGGCCCCCGGGTCTTATTTCTCATATATTTGCTTTGTGATCTATTTTATTTGCACTTTTTATTCAGATCTATTAAACCAAAAATACAAAAATACTTTGCTGCACTTTATTTTATTTGCGATCTATTTAGTCAATCTATTACAACTTTCTCCCGTCAACACGTAATTTCTGGCGCCGTACCCCGAAAGGAATTGACAACCCTTTTAACAGGTCGGGTTGCGAGGTGTTCTTATTTGTGTGCAGGGGCTGTTTACGTTGTGTTGCTTGGTTCTCCTACTGGTTTGATAACCTGGTTTCATTTCTGAGGGAAATACCTACCGCTATTGTGCTGCATCATCCCTTCCTCTTTGGGGAAATACCAACGTAGCTTCAAGCGACATCAGATATGTAATGTAAAGTCAAAAATAATAATTACCATGCTTTCCTTTTGTTCCCTGAATCGATATTTTTAGAAAGCAAAATGGAAATACAAGGAACACATCATTAAGAAAGAGATGGTCATATTCTAATATTAAGTCCTGCTCACTATGGAGGGAAGGCTATGTGGTAGAGCCAGCAGCCGACCAGAGCACCTGTATTAGGATGGGATTTGTTACCTCGATGTGTTGATGAGGCAGTGGATTGGTCATGTCCCACGAGATCACAAAGCAGATGTAGTTGTTGACACATTGGGGAATCGGCTCGGGATGGCCACTTCATGGAAATCGACGGTGCGACAGCACACTATGCTCGGCTGTGGTAAAGAACATCATGCGGTGAAATCTAATTATCTGGATGACATGATCTAATTACAGAAAATAAGATATCTTAATGGTTTTGTTAACTCGAATTATAAATCCTAAAATTTATAAGAAGTAGCAGATTGTAAAAAGAGACAAAGTTAGACAAATCACCTCTTTTCGTTTCATAAATCATGTGTTGTCCATATCATATAGCTTGGAAGATAATATCTGCCCATAGAAATGTTCAGAAGAAGAAAAATGTTATTATCGACAAAATGAAATGTCAGAATGAAATACATTCAGAGCTCGAATGAAATCAGCAAAGTAAATAAACCCCTTTTCTTTAGATAATCAAAAAGGTCAGAGTAAAAGTTGTGGCACGGTATTTTTGGTTTTTGTAATATGATAAAAGTAGACCCGGGAGCCATAGTTTCCACTAGATACTTCTCTCTCATAAAGACAACATACAGTGGGTAGACAAATTAATGTTGGGCAATTGATAGAAAAGTACATAGTTATGATGTTATTCATGGCAATGATCATGTATATAGGCATTACGTATGTGACAAGTAGATCGAAATGATTCTGCATCTACTACTATTACTCCACTTCAAGAGCGCTTCTATGCTTGCCTCTCTACATATTAAGTTCATAACAAACAAAGTAATGCATGAAGTATGATGACATAATGTAGACAGAATAAAAATAAGCAATATGATTGAACCCCGTCGTTTTACCCTTAGTAGCAACAATACAAATACGTACCTCGCTACCCCTTCTATCACAAGGTGAGGACACCGCGAGATTGAACCCACTACAAAGCAGGTCTCCTGCTGAAGATAAGTCAATCTAGTTGGCCAAACCAAATGGATAGGGCGGAGAGAAATACAAAGCTATAACAATCATGCATAACAGAGTTCAACAAGGACTCAATAACTTTCAATGAATAATATGATCATAAACCAACAGTTCATCAGATCCGAACAAACACACCGCAAAAGAAGATTACATCGAATAGATCTTTGAGCACAACATTGTATTGAAGATCAGAGAGAAAGAAGAAGCCATCTAGCTAATAACTATGGACTTATAGGTCTGTGGTAGACTACTCACACATCATTCGTGTTGCAGCAAGGATGATGTAGAAGCCCTCCGTGATCGATTCCCCCTCCGACAGAGTACCAGAAAAGACCTCCAAATGGGATCACGGAAGAACAGAAGCTTGCGGAGGAGAATTTTTTTCTGGGTGGCTCTATGTTGGTTAGGGGATTTATGGGAACTTATGGAAATGGAATTAGGTAAAACGGAGCTGCGTGGGACCAATAAGTTCAGGCGACACCCCCCTGGGCGCACCGTGTGAGCTTCTGACTCTCCCGTAGATCTTCTGGCCTCTGATGAGGAAATCAATACCATTGTTACAATCACGGCCCCTACTGCTACATATACTAGACAAATTACTAGAGCTCGCGCACGCCAATTAAATTTTCAGGTACTTCCGTTTCTTGGTAATGATTCTAATGTTCATGAGAATATGATGCTGCCTAAATTGGATACATTTGTTTTGCTTACAAATGAAGGGCCTGGCATGGATAAGAGGGATGAACACTGGAGCAAGACCAAGCATGGAGAGGATGGCATGCGCAAGGGGAACAAGAACGGAGTTACAAGTGATGATTTCAGGACTTTGAAGCCACCATAATGAGTGCATGAAGCCTTGGACAAAATATACAAGATGCCACTTCGTAAATTTCATCCATAAGCTATTCTTGGTGCTGCGTCACCTTATTGTTGGGTCAGGCCAATGTAATTTCAAAATACATAAGTATAGGCTGTTTTTAGAGTCCGTATGTGTGGGGAAACAAGAGATAGGGTTGGTTTCGGACCTTTTCCCCAAGGGCCACGAAATTCCCCTCCTCTTCCTCCATATATACAGCTCTTAGGGCACCATTTAGACTTTCGGTTTTGTTTAGATTAAAAGTTCGCCATAGCTGCAACTTCGCGTACTTCGTTTGTGTTCAACGACCAGACAAAGGCGTCACAGAACCCCACCTTGATCAATAAAGCTTTCCTCTTATATTCGCAATATCCAGATTGCAATCTTAGTTTCTTGCTTGTTGTTCGTTTGCTCACAGGAAACAGACCTTCGTGGTCAGGTTGATCGTGCTCCGGCGTGGTCAATAAACCTCGAAAGTTGGTTTAGCGATTGCTAAGGCGCGACGTCTCGCACGTTCGTAGTCGAATCGTCAAGGTCGACTCCCACAGAAAACGATAGCCAACATCTCATCAAAACATCGGGACACCTTCGCCTCTATCAAGTGGTATCAGATTTCCAGGTTGCTCGGTGAGATTTTACAGTTTTTCGTAGTTTAGATCGAGTCTGTTCTTCATACCTATAGTCCACGAAAAAGCCAAAAAAATTAGGGTTAGTTCATCCTATCCGAACCTGTCTGAGCCTTTGCATAGTCTTTTCAGTATTTTGCTTTGTTGAATTTGCGGTTGCATCGTCGTGTCAAGTTGTTGGTCTTAGCGTCTAGTCTTTTAGAATTTCGAGTTCTGGTCATAAGTTGTCATGCCGCCACCGCACCATCATCATCGCCCCTGCCACCTACCACCACCGCTCTGAATCCATATCCATATACCACCACCGCTACCACCACCGCTGCCATATACCACCAACACTGCCATATACCACCACCATATATCCACCACCAATCCGAGTTCCTTTCATATTAGGTTTGTCTTCGAGATCCATCTAAATTCCGATTCATGTTTCCTTTCCTAAGTAGGTTTCAGAAAAAAAAAGTCTGGAGACCCCGGGCAGTTTTTAGGCCAAAATTTTGGTGACCGATTTTTTCCCTATCCTATTTTTAGGATTTTCTGAGTCTTTTGAGACACTCGCCATAATAGTGATTTTTTGTCGCACTTTTTCGTCGTCGCTGCCCTGATTTTCGAAAAACAATAGTCAAAAAAATTTCGTGCCCATCCTGTCAGTTTGATCTGGGAAGAGTTTTGAGACACTCGCCATTATAGTGATTTTTCACAAAAAAATGAGGAGCGCAAAAAAAACAAAAAAAGAGTGCAAAAAAAAACATAGCAAAAAAAATTCAGATTGTGCTTTTCCCTTGTTTACATGCAGCGCCGTGCTTTTGTTAGTGTTCTAGGCTCACGTCTCTAGCACGGTCTAGCCTAGGACCAGCACGGTACCGTCGTTGAGCGTTTCTTCAACTTTGCATATCTGAATTGATTATTGCTGACCGTTTTTGCTACCATTTTATAAGCCTTCCCATCTCCACATACATCTACATCTTGCATTTGACTTCTCCTAGTAATCGCTCTATCCAAGCTTTGCGAGTTTTGACTACATCGGTTGCCGATCACCGCCTGCTGCTGGGTAAGAACTGGTAAGAATTTGAGAATTGCTTGACGGAATTGTGACACCCGCCACCACCACCACTTGTTAGTAGTATATAGGATCATATTCTTGTGTGTTTCTATTGCTGCTAACCATGCCAGGATCACAAGCCGACGAGATTGACTGGGAGAACTTCACGAACAAGGAGCTTCATGATAAGTTTCAACAAATGATGACTGAACAGGCGCAAGATGTGCTAAACAATTTTGAAGAGGCCATGGATAAGATCACTGTCCTTGAGAAGACGTTCGAAACAAAGCTCGATAACAGATTTAATGAACTGCTTGCACGTCTTCCACCACCGGCTGCACCTGCCGCACCTCTGCAGCAACAGCAGCAACAACAACAACAACAATAACAACAACAACAACAACAACAACAACAACAACAACAATAACAACAACAACAACAACAACCACAACAACAACGACGACAACAACAACGACAACAACAACGACAACAACAACAACAACGACAACAACAACGACGACGACGACAACAACAACAACAACAACAACAACAACAACAACAACAACAACAACAACAACGACGACTACCTCCACGTCGCGAAACAGCCCTCCGCAGATCGAGTCGTGTCCCTCTTGAGCCTGGCCGACCTGTTGGTTGTGTTGTTGATACTTCTGTGGCTCCTGCTACTGATGAGGACGTGGAGGATTATGCGGGAGATTACAAGGATGAGGTTGATCAAAATCAGAAGTACGTGCAACCACGAGCACCCGGTCGTCCACATGCAAATAATCGCAATAGTAGGGCTGCATTACCAGCTCGGGTACGAGATCATGACCATCTTCCTAAACTGAAATTGAATATTCCACCATTTGAGGGTAGATATGTTATATATATCTTAGTTGGGAGTTAGAAACCGAACAACGTTTTACATGTTTAGAATATCCCGAGGAGAGACGTGTTGCTACTGCACTTTGTGCTTTCACTAGTTTTGCTTGTGTATGGTGGTCTGAACATCATAGATTATATCCGAATAATATTCCAACTACTTGGGCTGCTTTGAAAACTGCTATGCGTACTCGTTGGGTTCCACCATATTATCAATATGAATTACTTAAAAAATTGCAGCGTTTAAGACAAGGAAAAAATTATGTAGAGGAATATTATCAGGATTTACAAACTAGCATGATTAAATGTGGTATTGTTGAGGATAATGAAGCTATGCTTGCACGTTTTATGATTGGATTAAATAGAGAGATTTAGACCATTCTAGAGTATAAGGAGTATAATAATATCACTCGTTTATTCCATCTTGCTTGTAAAGCTGAACGTGAAGTGCAGGATCGACAGGCATTGGCGCGAACTAACTTTTTTGCAGGTCGACCTTCATCATGGACACCACGTGCATCCTCTAATTCCACTGCACCATCACCTCCATCAGGTGCCACCTCCAACCGTGATACAAGAAAGCAGGAACAACCACCACTATCTGCCAAGAGCACACCTGCCGGACCTGCACAGAGCTCTTCTTCTTCCGTGGCATCAACAGGGCACACAAGTGATATTATTTGTCGTCATTGTAAGGGAAGAGGTCATTATGCGAGAGAATGCAAATCTCAGCGTGTGATGATTGCTACTAAGGATGGTGGGTATGAGTCCGCTAGTGACTATGATGAGAAGACTTTGGCTCTTATTACACGTGAAGAACACGGCGGAGATGATTCTGATCATGAGACGCAATGCATGGCTCCTGAAGATGCTGACAGGTATGAATGTTTAGTTGCTCAACGTGTTTTGAGTGTGCAGGTTACACAAGCGGAGCAAAATCAGGGGCATAATTTGTTCCATACAAAGGGAGTTGTGAAGGAACGTTCTATTCGTGTCATCATAGATGGAGGGAGCTGCAACAACTTCGCTAGCATGGAGATGGTGGACAAGCTATCTCTCACCACAAGACCACATCCACATCCTTACTACATCCAATGGTTCAACAACAGCGGCAAGGTAAGGTAACACGTACTGTTTGTGTGCATTTTAGTATCTCTACATATGCTGATTATGTTGATTGTGATGTGGTACCTTTGCAAGCATGTTCCTTATTTCTTGGTAGACCATGGGAATTCGATAAAAATTCTGTACACCATGGTAGAAACAATCAGTATACTCTTGTTCTTAAGGATAAAAATATTACTTTGCTTCCTATGACTCCTGATTCCATTTTGAAAGATGATATTAATAGAACTAATAAAGCAAAACAGGAGAAAAATAAGAGCAAAAATCAGATTGTGGCAAAAGAATTTGAGCAACAAATGAAGCCTAATAATGAACCATCTAGTGTTGCTTCTGAAATTAAATTAAAAAGTGCATGTTTACTTGCCACCAAATCTGATATTGATTAGCTAGATTTTAGCAAATCTGTTTGCTATACTTTTGTGTGCAAAGAGGCATTATTTTCATTCGAGGACGTGCCTTCCTCTTTGCCCCTGATGTTACTAACATATTGCAAGAGTTCGCTGACGTCTTCCCACAAGACGTGCCACCGGGATTACCACCTATTCGAGGGATTGGGCATCAAATTAACTTAATTCCTGGTGCATCGCTACCCAACCATGCACCATACCGTACCAATCCAGAGGAGACGAAGGAGATTATGCGTCAAGTATAGGAGCTGCTCGACAAAGCTTATATTCGCGAGTCCCTTAGTCCTTGTGCTGTTCCTATTATTCTCGTGCCGAAAAATGATGGTACGTCACGTATGTGTTGATTGTAGAGGCATTAATAATATTACTATTTGTTATCGTCATCCTATTCCTAGGCTGGATGATATGCTTGATGAATTGAGTGGCTCTACAATATTCTTCAAAGTTGATTTGCGTAGTGGATACCATCAAATTCGTATGAAATTGGGAGATGAATGGAAAACAGCTTTTAAAACTAAGTTTGGTTTATATGAGTGGTTAGTCATGCCTTTTAGGTTAACTAATGCACCTAGTACTTTCATGATACTAATGAACGAAGTTTTATGTGCTTTCATTGGACGATTTGTGGTAGTATATTTTGGTGATATACTGATTTATAGCAAATCTTTGGAAGAACATTTGGAACATTTACATGCTATTTTTATTGCTCTACGTGATGCAAGTTTGTTTGGTAACCTTGGGAAGTGCACCTTTTGCACCGACCGAGTATCTTTCCTTGGCTATGTTGTTACTCCACAGGGAATTGAAGTTGATAAAGCCAAGATTGAAGCTATTGAGAGTTGGCAGCAGCCCAAAACGGTCACACAAGTGACGAGTTTTCTTGGACTCGCTGGTTTCTATAGGCGTTTTGTGAGAGATTTTCGCACCATTTCTGCACCTCTCAATGAGCTTACAAAGAAGGATGTGCCTTTTGTTTGGGGTACCGCACAGGAAGAAGCCTTCACGGTATTGAAAGATAAGTTGATACATGCTCCTTTACTCCAACTTCTTGATTTTAATAAGACTTTTGAGCTTAAATGTGATGCTAGTGGGATTGGATTAGGAGGTGTGTTATTACAAGATGGCAAACCTATTGCATACTTTTCTGAAAAATTGAGTGGGCCTAGTCTCAATTATTCTACTTGTGATAAAGAATTATATGCTCTTGTTCGGACTTTAGAATCATGGCAACATTATTTATGGCCCAAAGAATTTGTTATACATTCTGATCATGAATCTTTGAAACACATTAAAAGTCAAGCTAAACTTAATCGTAGACATGCTAAATGGGTTGAATTCATTGAGACTTTCCCTTATGTCATTAAACAAAAGAAGGGTAAAGAAAATGGTATTGCTGATGCCTTGTCTCGTTGCTATACTATGATTCTAATGTTCATGAGAATATGATGCTGCCTAAATTGGATACATTTGTTTTGCTTACAAATGAAGGGCCTGGCATGGATAAGAGGGATGAACACTGGAGCAAGACCAAGCATGGAGAGGATGGCATGCGCAAGGGGAACAAGAACGGAGTTACAAGTGATGATTTCGGGACTTTGAAGCCACCATAATGAGTGCATGAAGCCTTGCATGAAATATACAAGATGAAACTTCATAAATTTGATCCAGAAGCTATTCTAGGTGCTGTGTCACCTTATTATTGGGCCAGGCCCATGTAATTTCGAAATACATAAGTATAGGCTGTTTTTAGAGTCCGTATGTGTGGGGAAACAAGAGATAGGGTTGGTTTCAGACCCCTTCCCCAAGGGCCACGAAATTCCCCTCCTCTTCCTCCATATATACAGCCCTTAGGGCACCGTTTAGACTTTGGGTTTTGTTTAGATTAAAAGATCGACATAGCTGCAACTTCGCGTACTTCGTTTGTGTTCAACGACCAGACAAAGGCGTCACAGAACCCCACCTTCATCAATAAAGCTTTCCTCTTATATTCGCAATATCCAGATTGCAATCTTAGTTTCTTGCTTGTTCTTCATTTGGTTGCAGGAAACATACCTTCGTGGTCAGGTTGATCGTGCTCCGGCGTGGTCAATAACCCTCGGAAGTTGGTTTAGCGATTGCTAAGGCGCGACGTCTCGCACGTTCGTAGTCGAATCGTCAAGGTCGACTCCCACAGAAACGATAGCCAACATCTCATCGAAACATTGGGACACCTTCGCCTCTATCAGCCTCCCCCCGAACGTTCTAGGGTCCCTTCTGGTCCAGAAAAATCAATGTAACATTTCATCATGTTTGGACTTCATTTGGTACTGATTTTCTAAAATGTCAAAAAAGCAAAAAAGCAGCAACTAGCATTGGGCACTAGTTTAATAGGTTAGTCCAAAAATGTTACAAAATTGCATATAAAGTATATAAGGTCGGTAATATAATAGCATGAAACAATTAAAAAATTATAGATACATTGGAAATGTATCAGCATCCCCAAGGTTAATTCCTGCTCGTCCTCGAGTAGGTAAATGATAAAAACAGAATTTTTGATGTTGAATGCTACCTAACATGTTTATAATGTGATATCTTTATGATATAAATATTGAGAAATGATGAAGTAATTAATATGAACATAATAATATCCATGAATATAAGAACATAATCATTACTTCTTCAAAATATACGATGCTCAACGAATGTTATCCCTACTCATTGAATTATGTAAGCATGGCATGACTCCGCCTTCACCGCATTAATATAAATCATGAGCACCCCGGTGTCAAACCAGGCAATTGGATCATACTTTTTAACATGTGTCGGTACTAAAACCGGCAGACCTCGCGGTAGGGGGTCCCAAGCTGTGGATCTCAGGTCTATGGATAACAAGGGACGAATGACATAGTATTTACCCAGGTTCAGGCCCTCTCGAAGAGGTAATACCCTATGTCCTGCTTTGATTGTATTGACGATTGTGTATCGAGTACATACTTGATCTACCTCGAGATCGTAAGTTGTGTTCTAACCCTAGGGCTAGGTCGATGTAATTGTGTCTACCCCCTACGGGCTAAACCCCTCATCTTATATAGACGTCGGGGGGTACCTAGGGTTACACATAGTTAGTTGTCAATCTATAGCTACACATGGTGGCGGCCGAAGTAGAGCTTGGAGTACATGTCAAGTCTTTGGCAGAGTCCCTCTTGATCACGCCAAGCTGCGAGGCTTCTGAAGTCCTTCCTTTATGAGATCAGTGGGCCGTAAGCCCGGCCCATGGACTATGGGCCAACTACGTTGGTACCCCCTGGTCCAGGACACCGTCAGTAGCCCTTGAACTAGTCTTCGACACCGAGGACGATAATCTTCTTCGGATGTATGTCTTCCGCCTAGGAGTCTTTGGCTTGACAGACGAGTTCCTATGCATAATTTCATCTCAATTTTGGAGTCTTCGGCTTGATAGGTGAGTTCTCCTTAGACCCTAGTCCTACTGGGCGTTGTTTCCATACTTTTCCCAAGATTGTTGCACCATCTAGGGAATCGGGTCGCTTTATGGCCAGACGTCGAAGCGTCACCTCTTTTTTCTTTATTCAATGGGTATCCAGTCCAAAGTGATGGCAAAACACATCTTGACCTCCCCCCCTCTCGCAGCTCAACACAGATCTCCTCCCTCAAAGTCTAGCTTCTGGAGTTCTAGAAATGGTGAGCGACGCTGGCTCTTCCAAGCGCCCGCAGTGTTCCCTCCAGGGTGATGGGGAAGCTGCTCTGTCACCCGTCTCCAACTGGACCAGCTAGCCACCTAAGGCTATCTGCCGGATTCAGATCTAACCTCCACTCACCCAGGCTTAATATCCGTGGACAGGTGGGTGCATACCGACAGCCACCCCATCCCCCATGGGAATGAGTCGGTATGTTTTGTTCCTTTCCTTCTTCACGGCCTCAGGTTTCCTATTCATCCTTTCCTTCGGGGCTTACTCGAGTTCTCCAGGATCAACTCCACCACCTCACACATCGGGGTTCGTTGCCCTTTTTGAGATGTACCTCGGATGCCATGCACACTTCGGCCTGGGGAGAAGGTACTTCTGCTTGATGTCTTGCTCCCGGGGGGAAGCTTCACGAGGTGGGCGCGACCGAGATCTTCCGAATAGTGGGTACGGCTACCCAACGGGCACCCCCAGGGAGGACACTGATACTTGGGTCTCTGAATGGTTCTATGTGGCCCATGTCACTCTGCACGATCCATCTCGGCCCGGGCTCCCAGCCTTCTCTCCGGATCCTCCGAAGAAATGATTTAGCTGGAGACCGAGGGGTTTGACCCAAGAAGATGACCCCGATGTGGCTCGCCTGGCCGCTTAGGTGAGGTGTTTGACGAATACCGGCCTTACCATCATAGATGGGATGGCAACAACCATTGAACAAAAAATCCAACCTCTTCAGCAGCGGATGCACTCGTTATGGATGTATAACGGGACTAATGATGCCACCTGTTGGTGCAATTCTTGCCCACTTGTGTTTTGGAGAATGTTGACAGATAGGCATGGAATGATTTGTTTGCTCGTGCACAAAGAGAGAAATAGTCCATGCAGTACCAAGGAAGAATGCCAACTTTGGTGTCAAGTTCGAGGAACTTCATCGAAGGATATTTGAGATACAGAGATGTTGTGTGATATCTCTCGAGGCCGGACTAGCGAGAAGATTGATGTGAAGAAGTTGACCCCTTAAGATCTATTGCCACTTTGAAACAATTCGTTCGGAGGTCGTCTGAAGGAAATAGACTAAGAAGACCGAAGGCAAAGCGAAGACGTAGAATTCAGTTTGTTCTTCTTCTTCTCTTCCTTGAGTCTTAGGACCTCCGTACTATTAAGATGGGTACAGGTTCTCAAAGCTTAGATCCTTTGTGATGCTTAGCCCAAACCTATGCAAGTATGAGATAAATTTCTTTCTACTCTAAATTATTACCTGTCTGCACAAGGCGTAGTTCTTCAGCCTGCAGGAGATATCTTTCGGACTGAGGAGTTAGCATTTCTTTCTCTGCAAGGAATGTTACCGTTGTGCTAAATTTACGACTGTTGGACTCATGTCATTCGGCCATTTGTTGACACACATGTCCATTTTGGTCATTTCCCATTAGGGAAGGCTCCGGCTATAAATAGCCACCCCGCTCCAATGTTGTCCGTTGGCTGCTCCACTTAAGATTTCTGAGAAGATTGATTGAGCATACCCCCTCTGACTGATTTGAGTTTAAAATACACCGAGAGAAAACCAAGAACCAAAACTTTGACAGTTGTTGATCATCACTGTAGTTCTGAGTTGGAGTTCTTGTACCTATTACTCTCGAGAGCTGCACACTCTCTAGACGGATAGCTGTCGGCTCGAGTGTTGAAGTGTTGTTTTCTTCACCGAGCAAGATTTTCAGCAACCTAGAGTAATTATGGTTTGTGAAGGAAGTCTGTCGAAGGTTTGGAGATCGCTGATAAGCATCTATCATGAGTGAAATCAAATGGAGTCTGATCAGCTCCTAGTTGAAGGAGAATATGACAGATTGAGGTTTGCTCCTGTGTTCAATTGCAAGTCTCTTCAACCAGACGTAGTCCTTTGGCAGAAGGAGGAACTGGTCTATCAAATACACTTGTCGCCATCGAGCATCACTGGTCCTTTCTACTCTGTGTATTCAATAAAGAGTTATCTTTTGTGCTCGATATCGATTATGTATTTTCCTAAGATCTGATCTGTTATCTTTTGTTAGTAAGCTGCTGCATCTCTCTGTTATCATTCGAGCAGTACTCTAGCACTAGCATCTCTTATCGCATTCATCCCGCTGTTTGTCTTTGCTATTATATTATGCTGCTCCAATTGATGCTTATTGCATTACTATCGTGATAGTCAAACCAATCGTCTACTATACTCGTGCCATCATCACTTCCTACCGCAAAGGATTTGTACCTCAGTAGGTTTCCTCCCTAATCTTATGTCATTCGTACCTATTCCGCTGCTGTGTTTGGAACAGATTCAGTACATTCGAAAGAATTTTTGAATCTCCCATTCACCCCCATTTGGTCGATATACTCTCGGCCCCTACAATTGGTATCAGAGCGTGTACTCCCTATCTCTACTTATTAAAGGTCTAACAACCTTGGAGTTTTAAGTATGTCAGCATAGGTAGATCTTCTCACTCTGATAGGTTTCCTATCTTCGATGGAAATGACTATGTGTATTGTAGGAATGAAGTATGTCCACAAGAGGGGGGAGGGTGAATGGGAGTTTTAAATTTTCTTCGGAAAACTCAGAACTCTCAGAACCCAGCAGCGGAAATGAAGGAAAAACAAACTACAGCAAATTTAAACTAAGTATCGAATGGAAACTAAACATGCATCAAAACAAATCACATGATGGAA
Source organism: Aegilops tauschii subsp. strangulata (assembly GCF_002575655.3). Taxonomy (NCBI): domain Eukaryota; kingdom Viridiplantae; phylum Streptophyta; class Magnoliopsida; order Poales; family Poaceae; genus Aegilops; species Aegilops tauschii. The sequence continues at coordinate 166,428,263 of NC_053039.3, read as the reverse complement.
ATCATATCAGCTGAAGATGACTGCGTTCGAGGAAGAATGAATACGAAGTGAAGACGTAACATTTATTTCCTTGTTCTTCTTCATTCCTTGGGTCATAGGACCACCATAGTATTAAGATGGGTGTAGCATTTGAAACTTTGATTCTCTGATGCTAAACCTGAATCCTATGAAAGTTGTGAGAGAAATCTCTTTTTGTTGCGAGCAAATACTTGTCAGCAAGAGACTGTGATCTTCTTTGCTGTGAGAGATTTGTCTCGGACCGAGGAGTTAGCTTTACTGGTTCCTCAAGTAATGTTACCATTGTTCCAAAATCCGACCGTTGCAAACGTGTCGGTTGGCCATTGGCTGGAGCACGTGTCCAAAATGGTCATTTCCCATCTGGGAAGGTTGAGGCTATAAATAGCCACCCCGCGCCGGCTTTGTCGGATGGCTGCTCCGGGGAATTTGTTCGACCAGTTCATCCTTCTGCACAAGGACTACATCTGGCTGGAGGGTTTGTGACTTAACAAGGAAGATAAACTCTCTTCACCCTATTCTCGTTGATAATCGATTCGTCAACCAATGTCGACTACTCGTGGTAGATACTGGAAGGCGATCTCTGAACCCTTTACAGACTTCTTCCTCAAGAACCACAATCACTCTTTGTCTCTGAAGAAATTGACACCTAACCACCTAGAGAATTTGCAGGTCTCAAGAGTAATAGGCAGAGCGTACTAGACTTAGATTCGAGTGATACTGAACAACTATCTAATTCTTCGGCTCTACGGGTTTTCTCTCGGTGGATTTTAATCTCAAATCGCTTAGAGAGTGGGTTGCTCAACAATATTCTCAGAATCAAACGGAGCAGCCACCGGACAAAGCCGGCACGGGGTGGCTATTTATAGCCTCAACCTTCCCAGATAGGAAATGAACATTTTGGACATGCGCTCCAGCCAATGGCCAACCGACACGTTTGCAACGGTCGGATTTTGGAGCAATGGTAATATTACTTGAGGAACAAGTAAAGCTAACTCCTCGGTCCGAGACAAATCTCTAGCAGCAAAAAAGATCACAGTCTCTTGTTGACAAGTATTTGCTCGCAACACAAAGAGATTTCTCTCACAACTTTCATAGGATTTAGTTTTAGCATCAGAGAATCAAAGTTTCAAATGCTACACCCATCTTAATAGTACGGTGGTCCTATGACTCAATGAACAAAGAAGAACAACGAAACAAATGCTATGTCTTCACTTCGTCTTCATTCTTCCTCGAACGCAGTCATCTTCTTTGAACAGACACCGAACCAATTGCTTGAGCTTCAGCAATTTTTAGGGGTCACTCTTGTTAACATCATCTTCGGTGATAACCTTCGCTGCAACACACGGAGATTATCTTCGTCGTTTGCATCAAACTCCTCGACATCTCAGGGACCTATTACTCTGTGTGCACTAGCAAACACATAAGTCCCATACAGTTTATGTCCACAAACTCCAAAACATAAGGGGCCTATCATTGCACCAACAATCTCCCCCTTTTTGGACAGTTGTTGACAAAACAGATAATCATCAAAGTGAAGATAGATAAGTGAAATGTAAATCGAACAAGAGTGAACTTGCGTTACTTGAATCGGTGATGAAATATACCCCCCTAGATGTATGCAGGGTTAATGATATGAAATGAAATTCCCTTGCAATTCATTGATGTGGAGGATTTTTCAATCATTCAAGGCAATGATTCACACTGATGATATATAATCCATCGAGAATGCAGTGCAATCATTCATAACTTCTGATAATAATTCCACCTGCAAAACAAATGCTTCGAGAGAAGTAGTGTAGCAGGCGGGGTTATTAATATTACAACACAGAAGTTTAGTTTTGAATCTGAGCACAAATAGTCTTCGAGGCATAAGTTTGAAAGACTCATAAAACCAGACCAAATAAACGCAGATACCAAATCTATCGAAACTTGATGTAATTCTCCCCGTTTTTGTCGACTAGTGTCAAAAAGGTGACGAAGAACATGAGTGGAAAAGAGGTGAACTTGATTCACTCTGAGGCATCGCCCGAAGAACTGCCCGAAGATGTTTCTGATTCGGAAGTGGCTGGTATATCTTCATCATTAGCAGCAGATGTTCCTTCAAGACTAGCTTGAGGCTGAGACGATGAAGGCACATTTGGATCAGCCTGTTGATTCTTGCGGGACAATACATTTCCTTCAGCAGGCTTCTCAGTTGGAGATGTAGCTTCTGATTCGTCGAGCAACTTGCGTAGCTGAACCCAAAGTAAATCAGTTGTTGGCTCATGGGCTGGCAGAGGTGGAGTGATACGATCTTGAAAATCTTCAGCAGAGAACCCTTGATCAATATACTCATAGAGATCTTTAAGACCGGAGGTACTCAGTTGTTTCTTGGAGAAGAACTGATGTAGGGTAGAACCCTAGATGCCCGATGATACGTCTCCGTCGTATCTACTTTTCCAAACACTTTTGCCCTTGTTTTGGACTCTAACTTGCATGATTTGAATGGAACTAACCCGGACTGATGCTGTTTTCAGCAGACTTTCCATGGTGTTATTTATGTGTAGAAACAAAAGTTCTCGGAATGACCTGGAACTCCATGGAACATCTATTTGGAAAATAAGAAAAATACCGGAAGAAAAATCCTTGTCAGGGGGCCCACACCCTGTCCACGAGGGTGGAGGGCGCGCCTGCCCCCCTAGGGTGTGCCCCCTACCTCGTGGGCCCCCTGACGCTCCACCGACCTCAACTCCATCTCCATATATTCACTTTCGGGGAAAAAATCAGAGAGAAGGATTCATCGCGTTTTACGATACGGAGCCGCCGTCAAGCCCTAAAACCTCTCGGGAGGGCTGATCTGGAGTCCGTTCGGGGCTCCGGAGAGGGGGATTCGTCGCCATCATCATCATCAACCAGCCTCCAACACCAATTTCATGATGCTCACCGCTATGCATGAGTAATTCCATCGTAGGCTTGCTGGACGATGACGGGTTGGATGAGATCTATCATGTAATCGAGTTAGTTTTGTTAGGGTTTGATCCCTAGTATCCACTATGTTCTGAGATTGATGTTGCTATGACTTTGCTATGCTTAATGCTTGTCTCTAGCCCAAGTGCCATGATTTCAGATCTGAACCTATTATGTTTTCATGAATATATGTGAGTTCTTCATCCTATCTTGCAAGTCTATAGTCACCTACTATGTGTTATGATCCGGCAACCCCGAAGTGACAATAATCAGGACCACTCCCGGTGATGACCATAGTTTGAGGAGTTCATGTATTCACTATGTGCTAATGCTTTGTTCCGGTACTCTATTAAAAGGAGGCCTTAATATCCCTTAGTTTCCATTAGGACCCTGCTGCCACGGGAGGGCAGGACAAAAGATGTCATGCAAGTTCTTTTCCATAAGCACGTATGACTACATTCGGAATACATGCCTACATTACATTGATGAATTGGAGCTAGTTCTGTGTCACCCTATGTTATGATTGTTACATGATGAACCGCATCCGGCATAATTCTCCATCACCGATCCAATACCTACGAGCTTTTCACATATTGTTCTTCGCTTATTTACTTTTCCGTTGCTACTGTTACAATCACTACAAAACACCAAAAATATAACTTTTGCTACCGTTACTTTTGTTATCGTTACCACTACTATCATATTACTTTGCTACTAAATACTTTGCTGCATATACTAAATTATCCAGGTGTGGTTGAATTGACAACTCAACTGCTAATACTTGAGAATATTTTTTGGCTCCCCTTGTGTCGAATCAATAAATTTGGGTTGAATACTCTACCCTCAAAAACTGTTGCGATCCCCTATACTTGTGGGTTATCAAGACTATTTTCTGGCGCCGTTGCCGGGGAGCATAGCTCTATTCTTTGAGTCACTTGGGATTTATATCTGCTGGTCACTATGAATAACTTGAAAGACGCTAAGACAACAATTTATCCCTCAACTACGAGGGGAGGTAAGGAACTGCCATCTAGCTCTGCACTTGATTCACCTTCTGTTTTGAGTAAGCTTGCGACACCTAAACCTGCTTCTGCTATTCATTCTGATATGTCGCATGTTATTGATGATGCCACTTCTGCTATGCATGATACTTATGATGAGACTACTTCTATGCTTGATACTACTGGGCCACTTGGTGAATTTCTTGATGAACAAATTGCTAGGGTTAGAGAGAAAGAAATTATTGAAACTGATTATATTGATGAAAGTGATGATGAAGACTTGCCTGTTATTCCTGAGGGTTATGTTTTTGATAAAGAAGCTACTTTAGCTATTTTAGCTTGCAAAGATAGATATGAACTCAAGAGGTTATTAGCTAAATGGAAGCAACAATCTCTTAATGATAGAATGAAACCTGACCCTGCTTTTGCTACTTCACCTATCTGTGTTACTGATAAGGATTATGCATTCTCTGTTGATCCTGATATAATTACTTTGGTTGAATCTGATCCTTTTCATGGCTATGAATCTGAAACTGTTGTGGCACATCTTACTAAATTGAATGATATAGCCACCCTGTTCACTAATGATGAGAGAACTCGCTACCTTTATATCCTTAAAATATTTTCATTCTCATTAAAGGGTGATGCAAAGATATGGTTTAATTCTCTTGATCCTGGTTGTGTGCGTAGTCCCCAGGATATGATTTATTACTTCTCTGCTAAATATTTCCCTGCTCATAAGAAACAAGCTGCTTTGAGGGAAATATACAATTTTATGCAAATTGAAGAAGAGAGTCTCCCACAAGCTTGGGGGAGGCTTCTCAAGTTACTTAATGCTTTGCCTGATCATCCTCTTAAGAAAAATGAAATACTTGATATCTTTTATAATGGACTAACCAATGCTTCCAGAGATTACCTGGATAGTTGTGCTGATTCTGTTTTTAGGGAAAGAACACCGGATGAAGCTGAAATTCTATTGAATAATATGTTTACAAATGAAAATAATTGGACACTTCCTGAGCCAGCTCCTGAGCCAATTCCTGAGCCTATTCCTAAACCAACTCCGAAGAAGAGAGGTGTTCTATTTCTCAGTCCTGAAGATATGCAAGAGGCAAAGAAATCTATGAAAGAAATGGGTATTAAAGCTGAAGATGTTAAGAATTTACCTCCTATTGAAGAAATACACGGTCTTAATTTACCGCCTATTGAAGAAGCATGTGATCTTAATCCTTTACCTATTGAAGAAACGCATGGTCTTGATAACCCGACACAGGTAGTAAAGGTAAATTCTCTCTATAGATATGATAAAGCTGAAATACCTCCTACTAAAATTGCTAGCCAATGCATGGATGAGTTTGATAACTTTATGGTTAAGCAGGAAGATTTCAATGCTTATTTTGGTAGACAATTAAAACAAAATGCTTATATGATTGAACACTTGGGTGATTATATGGCTCATGTTAAAGGTGAACTTAAACTCATTACTAAACATGCTTCTATGGTTACCACTCAAGTAGAACAAGTACTTAAGGCTCAAAATGATTTGCTCAATGAAATGAATAGTAAGAAAAATGATTATGCTGTTAGAGTGGCTACTAGAACTGATAGAATGACTCTGGAACCTTTGTATCCTGAAGGCAACCCTAAGAGAATTGAGCAAGATTCTCAGAGAAATAATATTGATGCACCTAGTCCTTCTACAAAGAAGAAAAAGAAAAATGGTAGGACTTTGCATGCTTCTAGTGAATCTATTGTTGAACCACCCGAGAATCCAAATATTTCTATTTCTGATGCTGAAACACAATCTGGTAATGAACATGAACCTAATGAAAATGTTAATGATGATGTTCATGATGATGCTTAACCTAGTAATGACAATGATGTAGAAATTGAACCTGCTGTTGATCTTGATAACCCACAATCAAAGAATCAATGTTATGATAAGAGAGACTTTGTTGCTAGGAAACATGGTAAAGAAAGGGAACCATGGGTTCAGAAACCCATGCCTTTTCCTCCCAAACCATCCAAGAAAAATGATGATGAGGATTTTGAGCGCTTTGCTGAAATGATTAGACCTATCTTTTTGCGTATGCGATTAACTGATATGCTCAAAATGAATCGTTATGCTAAGTATATGAAATATATTGTTACAAATAAGAGAAAGATACCTGAAGCTGAGATTTCCACCATGCTTGCTAATTATACTTTTAAGGGTGGAATACCTAAGAAACTAGGAGATCCAGGAGTACCCACTATACCATGCTCCATTAAAAGAAACTATGTTAAAACTGCTTTATGTGATCTTGGAGCCGGTGTTAGTGTTATGCCTCTCTCTTTATATCATAGACTTGATTTTAATAAGTTGACACCTACTGAAATATCTTTGCAAATGGCTGATCAATCAACTGCTATACCTGTCGGTATTTGTGAGGATGTGCCTATTGTGGTTGCAAACGTTACTATTTTAACGGACTTTGTTATTCTTGATATTCCCGAGGACGATAGTATGTCTATTATTCTTGGAAGACCCTTTTTGAATACTGCAGGGGCTGTTATTGATTGCAAAAAAGGCAATGTCACTTTTCATGTTAATGGTAACGAGCATACGGTACACTTTCCGAGGAAACAACCTCAAGTTCATAGTATCAATTATATTGGAAAAATTCCATCGATTATATTTGGAGGTTTTGAATTTCCTCTTCCTACTGTCAAAAAGAAATATGATATTCTTATTGTTGGGGATGTGCATATCCCCGTTGAGGTAACATAGTGTTATTCGAAATTTCTCCGGTTTCATGTTATTCGGAATGAGTTTGTTAACAAGACTTGATCAACCAGGTTAGTGGATTCCTTTTGATGAGCATGAGATGGATGAAACTAGAAGGCACAACCTTCTGTACCCTCTTTCTACTTTCTGTTATTTAGTTTGAATAAAGTAAAAATAGTATTTTTCTGTCTGTTTCCTGATTTATCCATGCAATATAAAAATACCACGAAAATAAAAGTTCTCCAAATGCCCTGAAAATGGAATATGATTTTTTCTGGAATATTTGAGAATATCTGGCACTGAGAACACAGCAGGAGGGGCAAGCACCTGGCCACGAGGGTGGAGGGCACGCCCTACCCCCCTGGGCGCGCCCCCTACCTCGTGGGCCCACGGTGGCTCCCCTCCACTTATTCCTGCACCCACACACTCCTTCCTCCCGCAAACACCAATATCGAGCTCAAGCACGAGTTCTAGCTCATTTTGCTGCGATTTTTGATCTCCTTGCTCAAAGCACCTCTCACAAAACTGCTTGGGGAGATTGTTCCTTGGTATGTGACTCTTCCATTGGTCCAATTAGTTTTTGTTCTAGTGCTCTATTCATTGCAAATTTGTGCTGCCTAGGTGACCATGTTCTTGAGCTTGCATGCCAAATTTATATGGTTCCAAGTAGTTCTAATGCATGATATAGTCTCTAGGCACTTGCACGAGTAGTGGCTATCAATTTTGTGGAGTTTGGTTTAATTTTATTTGAAGTTACTAAAAATTTCAGAATTTTTCAGAAAATAATGAAGAGATTTTTGAGGGGCTCATCGAGCCGAAGCTCGAAGGAAAAGCAAAGTGAAGAAGCACAGAGGCCCAAATATAATTTGCCTCGCACCGCGGAGGTCCGGCCGTGTGAATGGCCTTCTGATGATTTCTTGAGAGAAGTCAGGATTTATGATAATTTATATTCATTGGCTTAGAATGCTGGCCTCACCGACTTCCTCTGCGACCAACGTCATCAGTATCTCTTATCCACCAATACTTTTGTGCAAAACTTCTACTAATTTCCTAAGGAAACACCTCCTTCAGTAGAGTTTCATTTATATGATGTTGTTAAGAAGATGCCACTAGATGAATTTTGCAACGTTTGCAAAATACCCTTCGAGGGTACCTTAGATGAACCACATCGTAAAGATGTGGACGGGTTTATTGACACCATTACTGTGGGGGAAACCAGGAAGGTTTCCGATGCAAGAATCACTAGCATACATTTTCCTGTTTTATGGTACTTTGCCATATTTGCTAGTCGTTGCTTGATTGGTCGCGGAAACTGTGGAAACATTAGTGTTCCTGATATTATCATTTTGTTCCATGGTTTATTTTCGGATAACACTGTTAGTATGGGCGGTATTATTGCTAAACGGTTAAGTTTGAACCGTACTAAGGGTCCCATCTTTGGAGGTATTTATGCTTCACGCCTTGCCGCACATTATAACATACCTATTAGGCTCTATGAGAAAGAAGAAAAATTGCTGCCCAATGCTTATTTAGATTATAAGAGTATGGTAGCACATGACTTTATTGTTAAGAACAAGGAAGGGGAGCTTAAATACAAATTGTTCTTTGATAAACATCACCCTGAGACTATTGCCTTGCCTGCTCCTTCCTTGTTTAATTTATCTGAAGGTCCGTATCTCGTTCCGTGGGCGGCCATTTACGCTTATCGGAACCCTACACCAGCCCCGGTGCCGGAACTACAATTTGAGCCTCCACGACAGTCTGATTAATTTTGGGATCCGGAGATGACTGCCAGCCATTGGCAGTCAGAGTCCTCTTCATCTCAGTACGACCCAGGCTAAAACTACCGATATCCGCCAGGCCACAAGTTGGTATCAGAGCCGACTGCCTGTAGGTAGCCCCCTTTCCAACTCCTTGGCCGAAGTTGAGTCTAGTCACTGAAAAACTTTTACTAACATTGGCTATGTGGCTTACGGGCCCACGTCGCCATTGGGTGGTATTAGGATCTTTTACTCCTCATCTATACTTTCGGACTCTGATCTCTCTTCCATTCGGATTAAACGAATTTACTAACTCTAACATTAGGATCCCATGACCACATTCACCCCAAAGTTGGATAAGCCCTAGTTATTCCTTAGAATAGTATTCTGAATAGTACACACACTGTCGTGTTGACTACGAAGTGGTATCCATCGTACCTCTTTCATTATGCATGTTTCATCATGAATGGTCCTTGTCTTTGCAAATGCTCAATGCTGAACTACCCCCTTGTTACATGTTAGTAGGATGGTTAGACCCGCTGGTCGTGGCGGGGTGCCAACGATCCACCACCGCCCGAATTCTTCGTCGGAAGGATGCAACAATTTGAGCTGAACCGCCAGTTCATGGAAGGAATGATGGCTCAGTTTCCTCGTCCGAATATGAATCAATAGCCAACCCTAGTAACTCTGCAGGACTTCATGCGCCTCAACCCAACTATCTACCGCAGCTCAACTCAACCCCTTGATGCTGATGACTGGCTCCGCGACATCACGTATGAAATGGAGTCTGCTAGTGTTACCCCTGCCAGCTATGTCACCTTTGCATCTTTCTTTCTGAAGGGTCCCGCTGCTAAATGGTGGGACAGCCACAGGCGTACCCTACCTGCTGGAACGGTCATCACTTGGCCGGATTTCCAAGCTGCCTCCCGTGCCTGCTTCATTCCTCAGGGAATCATGGACAGGAAGAAGCGAGATTTCCGTAACCTCACGCAAGGCAACAAGTCTGTAGATGCTTATCAACGGGAATTTCTGGATTTGTCACGTTATGCTGAAGAAGACATTGCAACTGATGCTCGTAAGCAAGAGAAGTTTCGTGATGGACTTCACCCTGATATCAAGCTAGCACTCCTCGTTCATGACTTTGCCGACTTCGCCACCTTGGTGAACAAGGCTATTCAGGTTGAGACTGGTCTTCAGGAACACCAGGGATCCCTCAGGCGCAGCCGTGATGCTGGCTCATCTTCGGGCCCGTCCGCGCAGAAGCGTCGGATATGGATCCCCCACAGCATGTATCGTCCAACTGCACCCGCACCAAGACAGTCCTATGCTGCACCTCGTCTGCCTCCTCCACCGCAGAGGCAGCCTCTTCTAGATGTACCATCCCGAGCTCCTGCTCCCGATCCCAATGATGGTCTGTGCTTCAGATGTGGCCGCCCAGGCCACCTTGCTAAAGAATGCAATCAGAAAAAGAGCCAGTTGGCTCTGCCTTCAACTGGCCGTAACAATCAGCCCCATAACAACAATGACAGACCTTATGGTCGTGGTCAGGCTAATCATGTTGATCTGAATGAACCTCAAGACCAGCCTGCCACTGTGATGGGTACTCTTCTTGTTAATTCAGTACCGGCTTCTGTTTTATTCGATTCAGGAGCATCGCATTCATTCATGTCAGAAAATTTTGCATACGCACACGACATTCGATGCGAGCCCATGAACACCCCGATAGTGGTACGCACCCCTGCGGGTCAGTGTCGAACTACCATGATTGGTCACGACGTCCCCGTTGAAATTGAAGGGTTGGAATTCCTTGTTTCTCCCATTATCCTGGAGTCTTCCAATATTGACCTCATTCTGGGAATGGAATGGTTGAAAGCGCATACTGCCTCTATCATTTGCGCCACCAAGGTCGTTCACCTCCTACATCCTTCCGATGAGATAGTAACCTACCATGCTCAGCTTGTTCAAAACGCTGAAGCACGACTTTATGCTTTGAATGCGTTGAACGCAACACCTCTTGAGGGAATTGAAAAGATTCCAGTCGTTCATGACTTCCAAGACGTATTTCCAGAAGAACTTCCAGGAATACCCCCTGCCCGGGCTGTCGAGTTCGTCATCGACTTGAAACCAGGCACCGTTCCTATTGCCAAACGACTGTCTAAGATGCCACCTCATGAACTCCTTGAACTTAAGGAGGAAATCAACAAATCTCTTCGCAAGGGTTTCATTCGTCCAAGTTCCTCTGCTTGGGGAGCACCTTCTCTCTTCGTCAAGAAGAAGGACGGAACGAACCGTTTGGTCCAAGACTATCGTCCTATCAACCAAGCTACAATTCAGAACAAATATCCCTCCTCGGATCAATGATCTGTATGATCAACTGGCTGGTTCATCGATTTTCTCTAAACTCGACTTGAGGTTGGGTTACCACCAGATCCGTGTTCGTGAAGAGGATATTCCAAAGATCGCATTCGTCACTCGTTAGGGTTCTTACGAGTAGACCGTCATGTATTTTGGCTTGACCAATGCTCCAGCTACATTCTCCCGTCTGATGAAGTACATATTCATGGATTACCTCGACAAGTTCGTCATAGTCTATCTGGATGATATCCTGGTATATTCGAAGAACAAAGAAGAACATGCTGAACATCTTCGACTTGTTCTAGAGAAGCTTCGAGAGCATCAACTTTATGCCAAGTATTCCAAGTGTGAATTTTGGTTACGCGAAGTCACCTACCTTGGTCATGTCATCTCCAAGGATGGTATTGCCGTCAACCCAGAGCGCGTTCAGGCTATTCTTGACTGGACCACTCCGAAGACTATCAAGCAAGTCAGAAGCTTTCTCGGACTTGCCAGCTATTGTCGCCACTTTGTCGAGAACTTCTCAAAGATTGCCAAGCCACTGACCAATCTGCTTCACAAGGGCGTTAAATTCGATTGGACAGACAAATGTCAGGAAAGTTTCCAGGCACTCAAGGACAAGCTGACTTCTGCCCCAGTGCTTGCTCCCCCGATTCTCGCAAGGACTTCATCATCTATTGCGACGCTTCACATCAAGGATTAGGCTGTGTCCTAATGCAAGAGCGCAAAGTAATTGCGTATGCCTCCCGTCAAGTGCGTTCGCATGAAGAGAACTACCCAGTTCATGATCTCGAGCTTGCGGTAATCTTTGCACTGAAGCTATGGCGGCCATACCTTCTCGGTAATCGTTGTGAGATTTTCACCGATCATCACAGTCTGAAGTACCTGTTTACTCAGCCAGATCTGAACCTCCGTCAGCAGCGATGGATGGAAGCTATTGCTGACTACAACTGCGGTATATCCTATACCCCTGGCAAGGCTAATGTAATGGCCGATGCCCTGAGTCGTAAGTCTTATTGCAACAATCACATGGTCTTCAAAGCTCAGCCCCGCCTTTATGAAGAGCTATGCAAGCTGAACCTTCAACTAGTTCGACAGGGTTCTCTGAATAACCTTGTCTTGGAACCAACTCTTCTGAAAGCAATCAAGTCTGCTCAAGCCAAAGATGCACATGTTGATCTGATGAAAAAGGATCTTGCATTAGAGAAATCCAGAGATTTCTCACTTGGTGAAGATGGAACCTTATACTTCAGAGATCGCATTGTAGTGCCCCGGTTCGAGCTTATGACAGAGAAGGTGATGAAAGAAGCGCATGACACCCCTCTCTCTATTCATCCGGGAAGTACCAAGATGTATCTAGACATCCGTCAGAAGTACTGGTGGTCTAATATGAAGCAAGACATTGCTCGATATATTGAAGAATGTGACGTTTGTCGTCGCGTCAAAGCAGAACATCAGAAACCGGCTGGACTTCTACAACCACTTCCGATTCCTGAATGGAAGTGGGATAAGATCCAAATGGACTTTGTCACTGGCCTTCCCAAGTCTCAGAAAGGTAACGATGCTATCTTTGTCGTCATCGACCAATTCTCGAAGGTTGCTCACTTTCTGCCAGTCAAGGAGACTATCACTGCTAGTCAATTAGCAAACTTGTATATCTCCAGAATTGTGTCACTCCACGGCATTCCGAAGGAGATCAGTTCAGATCGCGCCAGTATATTCACTTCAAAGTTCTGGGATAGTTTCCAAGAGGCAAAGGGAACTCATATTACCTGGAGCACTGCTTATCATCCCCAATCCCAAGGCCAAGTCGAGCGAGTCAATCAAATTCTTGAAGACATGCTTCGGGCTTGTGTTATTTCTTTCGGCAAGAAGTGGGAAGAATCTCTCCCTTATGCGGAGTTCTCTTATAACAACAGCTATCAAGCCAGCTTGAAGATGGCACCCTTTGAAGTGCTCTATGGACGTAAGTGCCGAACCCCTCTGAATTGGTCAGAAACTGGGGAACGGACGCTCATTGGTCCAGACATTATTCAACAAGCTGAAGAGCAGGTTCACATTGTCCGGGATAATCTCAAGGCGGCCCAGTCCCGCCAGAAGATCAACTATGACCGGAAACACTGGGTTCAACTTATCAACCTGGTGAACAAGCTTATCTGCGTGTCACTCCTTTGAGAGGCACTCATCGGTTCGGAGTCAAGGGCAAGCTAGCTCCGCGCTACATTGGTCCTTTCCGCATTCTGGCCCGTCGTGGGCTGGTGGCTTATCAACTTGAGTTGCCACCTTAGTTCTCTCACGTCCATGACGTTTTCCATGTGTCACAACTTCGTCGTTGCTTCAAGGATCCGGGACGTGAAGTGGATCCGGAATTGATTGAAGTTCAAGATGATCTCACATACAAAGAGCATCTGATCTGCATTCTTGAAGAAGCTGAACGTCGAACACGCCAGAAGGTTACCAAGTTCCTCAAGGTGCAATGGTCGAATCATACTAAAGAGGAAGCCACTTGGGAACGCGAAGATAACCTTCGGGCTGAATACCCCGACCTGTTCCCTTCTACCTCTTAATTCTCGGGACGAGAATTTCTTTTAGAGGAGGAGAGTTGTAACACCCCGGTGTAATGATGCTACAGTAACCCTTGGGGTTAAGCTAATATTTTTGCTAAACATGTGTTTGTTCATCCTTGGTTCTCACTCCTTTAAAATTCCAGTTGAATTCAAATTCAAATTCTAAATGAATTTCAAAATGCTCAGATATGAAAACTAAAATGTTCATCATGTGGACAATATTCTTCTGATAATATTGGTGGTGGTCCAACATTTTTCCTAAATGTCTAAGTGGCCTAAAATAGCTAAAACAGAAAAGCTTAAAAAAACTGTTTAAAAAGAAAAAAAGAAGAAGGGCCTCAGCCCCTGGCCTTCCCATGGGACTCGGCCCACCACAGCAAGCCGGCCCAGCTCCCAGCACCGCGCCCCCTCCCTGTTCCTCCGACCGGGTGGGACAGCGCGCGCGCGCCCGTCGCCGTCCAACCACCTCGCCGGCGACGCCTGGGTGAGGGGATAAGGCTCCGCGCCTCCCCGCCTCCACTCACCCCCACTCCCTGGCGTCCTCATCCACTTCTTCCCCTCTCCCTCGCCCGCTTTCTTCCTTCTCCACGGGCACCCGTCGCCGCCGCCACCATGGCCGTGTCTTAGCGCGGCCACCGAGCCCCGAGTGCCTCTCTGGCAAGCCCGACCGCTCCACCTTCTTCATCTACTTCCTCTCCGCCCTCGGGATCGAGCCCGACGCCACCACAGCTTCGGGATCGAGCTCCTCCCCAACCCCGGTCGTCGCCGATCGCCGTCGCTGTATGCCTCCGACGAGCCTCCCTGGGCACGCTGTCGTCCCCCTACAGCCTCGTCGTGAGCTTCTCCCCCTTCTCCCCCTGTCCTTTCGCTCTCACGTGCCCCCTAGCTGCTTTCCCCACGCGTGCCCGAACGCAGCGCCGCGGAGCTCGTCCCGGCGGGTCTCCGGTGACCAATTGGTCATGGGCGTATGCCCGTTAGCTTGACCGCATCGTGCAGCACCCGCCTAGCTGGTTAGTTTGGCCGCTCACGCGCTCTAACGCCGCACCACTCGAGCCCGAACTCCGGCGCCGCTTCTGCTCGTCGCCCGCGCCGTTTCCGGCAGCTCAAGCTCCCGCCGGCCTCACCACGCGACGCGGCGGGCTCTCCCCGTTCGAACGCGCCCGCCCGCGCCCGTGTAGGCCCCCTGTAGATGAATCCCGACGAGGCCGAGCGCCCTCCGCCGCGTTTTCGAGCTCGCCGGCGTTCAACCGCCGGCCTGCTGAGCTGGCACACCTGGGGCCACCCCTGGGTCACTGCCAGCGGGCCCCGCAGGCCCCGTTGACTGGGTCAACCCAGTCAACGTGCTGACTGGGCAGGCCCCAGCCACTGACGCGCGGGCCCCACCACTTAAATAACTAATTAAAATGATTTTATAATTAAAAGTAATTAGTTTAGCTAATTAGTCACTGACATGTGGGACCCAGCTACTAATTAACCATGTTTAATTAAAAAAACCCACTGTTAGCCCTCTGTCTATGAGATGTAGGACCCACTGGCCAGTTTGACCTGGTCAGCGAGTCTGTTGACTGCTGACGTCATCAGCACATCATGCTGACGTCATTTTATCTTTTCTGTTAATTTAAAAAAATCCAGAAAATGGTTTAGTCTTTGAAAATTCATAGAAAATAAACGGTAACTCGGATGAAAATGTTTTCTATATGAAAGTTGCTCAGAAAATTCCAAAGAATCCGAATACGAGGTCCATTCATCAGTCAGATGCCTCTAACTATCTGAACATGGAACATTCCCCCTCCGGTCATCTGTGTGACACAGGTCCGGAACCGGGAAAACATTCCCGGTTGAATTCCCCCTTCACCTATATCATGTAGCGTTACATTAGGTCACACCCGGCACCGCATATTGCCATGTTATGCTTGGTGATGCTTTGCCTGCTTTATATTTACTGTTTCTTCCCCCTCTTCTCTCTGGTAGACCCCGAGACTGATGCCGCCCCTGTGATCGACTACGTCGACGACGACCCCTCCTTGCCAGAGCAACCAGGAAAGCCCCCCTTTTGATCATCCCGATATCGCCCATTCCATTCTCTCATGCTTGCATTAGATTTTGCTATTGTTATTGTTTGCTCCTATTCTGATGCATAGCCTGCTTTTGTAACCTGCTCATTGTATCTTACCTGCTTATCCTAAACTGCTTAGTATAGGTTGGTTAGTGATCCATCAGTGACCCCCACCTTGACCTTGTTGACCCTGCTTCATCATCGAAGACCCGATCAACGGGATCGAAGACCAGGCCCCAGCATCGCACATCACTATCTCCTTAGTTGCTCGACACTGCTGGGATACTATCGAGTGCCGAGGGTGAGACCTCTACAGCACTTCTGATGTTAACCCTGTAGTGTAGCTATTCGGTCGTAGTCATCGAGGGTGATTCCGCCTTAACCACTTTCGATACGACTCTGTCGTGCAACCCCTCAAGTGTGAACCTCGGGGGTGATTCCTCTTACATTCACCTTGATGATTACATCGAGTGGAATCCACCGGGGGTGATTCCTCGGGTTTTCCCCTTGATGTTTGGACACACGGATACTTAGACTTTACAATTGTTACTTGGAGAGGCGGGTCGATCCTGAGGCGTACCCGCGAGTGATGTGGAGACGGGTTGACCTGGAAGGTGCCCGCGAGATAATTATGAGGCGTGGCCGGGCATTCCTAGCCCTTGCCGCAAGTCCTCGAGACGGGGCGATGGGGGTCACATCTTTCGTGAGTCTCTGCTTGTTACCGCGTTCTCCTAATCCACTACGATTTGGATATTTGATCCAAGGGGCCTCTGGCCTGATAGCACTAACCATCACGTGGGCATAGTATGGGCGTTCTGCGTCGTATGCATCAGCCGAAGCTTAATAGACGTCAAGCGACTGAGCGGCGCGCGCCGGGTTGGACTGGTAAGCTCCTACCTTTTTAAGGAGGTAGCTAGGTATGCTCACCGGCCGCCCAGGCAACGTGCAGGAGTTCCCGGGGCGATGGCCCATGACCCCTGGGGGCATAGGTTTAGTCCGGCGTGCTTGACCTCTCTATTAAGCCTAGGTCGGGTTGCGGCGTATTGTTTGGCCGAGGCCGGGCATGACCCAGGAAAGTGTGTCCGGCCGGAGTTAATCAAGCGTGGTGGGTAAGTTGGTGCACCCCTGCAGGGAAGAAAACATCTATCGATAGCCTGTCCTACGGTAACGGACACTTGGAGTTGTATCCCGATCGATACAACTAGAACTGGATACTTGTGATGAGACTTGGATATGAGAATTGGATTATAATTGGAACTGGATAGTATGGCTCTGGGATTGCTTTCTCGCAGGGAGTCGAGAAAGGATCTCTGGCCGAGGTTGATAACACTTCTACTACTTTACTTTATGCTACTCTACTCCCTCCTGTTTCTGCAAGATGGTGGTTTCCAGAAGATGCTAGTCTTCGATAGGACTAGGCCTTCTCTCTAATCTGGCATTGCTGCAGCCCTGTCCACATATACAACCTTCCTTTGATAATGTTGCATATGTAGTGTAGATCCTTGCTTGCGAGTACTTTGGATGAGTACTCACGGTTGCTTTGCTCCCCCTTTGTCCCTTTCTTCTTCTTTCCGGTTGATGCAATCAGATGTCGGAGCCCAGGAGCCAGATGCCACCGCCGATGCCTGCTACTACGTGGAGACCGCTGACGACCAGGAGAAGTTAGGAGGCTCCCAGGCAGGAGGCCTTGCCTCTTCGATCGTGTTGCTTTTTGTGCTAGCCTTCTTAAGGCATCCCTGTTCAACTTATGTCTGTACTCAGATATTGTTGCTTCCGCTGACTCTTGTGTAATCGAGCTCATGTATTCGAGCCCTCGAGGCCCCTGGCTTGTAATTTAAAGCTTGTATTATTTTAATTTGTGTCTAGAGTTGTGTTGTGATATCTTCCCGTGAGTCCTTGATCTTGATCGTACACCTTTGCGTGTATGATTAGTGTACGATTGAATCGAGGGCGTCACAATCCGTGGCAATGAACCAACTTAGGCCAAAAGCCTAAGCTTGGGGGAGTGTGTATTTCTCACCGACATTACATTCATGTACACACACTCATTGCTAGATGTCGGTGCTCATACTTTTTCACTGTAGTATCCATGCTAGTTTATTTTTCTTTTTCCTGCTTTCTTCTTGTGTGTTTAATAAACTTTAAGAAAAAAAATTAGTGTAACTTTTAGTTAGTTTACTTTTCTTGCTGTAGTATTAATAATCAAAAAGAAAACACAAAAAGATTTCCCGTTCTTCTTTTGCTTGTTGGGAGCTTTCCCGTGTAAATAATTTTATTTCTTTTCTTTTCTTTGGGGGCCGATAGGAGAAGACCATGATTAAATTGTTGAAGTGGCTCTTATATGCATTATTGTTGATTTAACTAAGAGCCCATATTGCTTTGTCTTCTCTTGTTTATTGAATGCTCGCAGATTCCAGCTTAGTCCAATGCAGGTGCACTCTTATTATTTTCACATCGTTCGGTCGTGCGAGTGAAAGGCAATTATGACGATATATGATGGACTGATTGAGATGAGAGAAGCTGGTATGAACTCGACCTCTCTTGTTTTTGTAAATATGATGACTTCATCGTTCCTGATTCCGCCTATAATGAATAAACATGTTTTCAATGACAATTAGAGATCATAGTTGCTCGTGCCATCACTAGTAAAAAAGACACATCCATGACATTTTGGGCCGAACGAAAAAAAATTCTGTCATACATATGACACTTCTATGACGATAATTGTGAGAAAACCCGGTATCATCATAGATATGGTGGGCTCCTACTTCTATGACAAAAAATCATGACAAGAAATGGGCTTTTCATCCTGGGCGGGCCGGAGACGCAGCTGCATGACATTCTTTGGGCCATCCATGACGGGAAAAACCGTGGTAGAAGCGAGGGCGAGGAAAATTTCGGGGAGTTCCCGGTTATGGTGGGAGGTCGGGGGCCAAGCGATGCGCGTTTCTCTCGTACACGTAAGCGCGTGTGTGCGAGGCGTTGGCTCTAACTGAACCCGAGCGATTGCACTGCAGGTTACGCGTTGCTGAACCCGAGCGATCGATCAATGGCTGTTAACTGAACCCGATCGAGCGATTCCTTCGCTACTGCTGCTAACTGAAGCCGATCAATTGGATGAATAGTGAGCGTTGCGGGGGGGGGGGGGGGGTGGATGAACAGTGAGCGGTGGCGTTGCCTCTGGATGAACAAGACCCCATGGTGTGGAGGGCTAGATGAACAGTAGATGGTGGAGGGGTGCCCGTGGAGGGGTGGTTGAACAGGACCCCGTGGTGTGGAGGGCTGGATGAACAGTAGACGATGGAGGGGTGCCCGTGGAGGGGTGGTTGAACAGTATCCGGTGGAGTAGCGCACAGTGGAGGCTGGATGAACAGGAGCCCGTGGAGGCTGTAGGAGGTCGACGGTAGCCCGTGGAGGCTGGAGGAGGTCGACGGTGGAGATGAACAGTATCCCGTGGAGTCCCGTTTTGCGGTACGCCACACCCCTCCTGATGAACAGGACCCCCGTTTCGACCGTTTTGCGGTACGCCACACCCCTCCCGATCAACAGGACCCCCATTTCGACCGTAGGAGGTCCGTTTCATCCGTTTTGCGGTACGCCACACCCCTCCCGATCAACAGGACCCCCGTTTCGACCGTAGGAGGTCCGTTTCCTCCGTTTTGCGGTACGCCACACTCCTCCCGATCAACAGGACCCCCGTTTCGACCGTAGGAGGTCCATTTCCTCCGTTTTGCGGTACGCCACACCCCTCCCCATGAACACGACGCATTCTGTTGCCTCCCCGTGAACACGACGTATTCCGTTGCCTCCCCATGAACACGACGACGACGCTGTTTCTTTGTTCCGAGCCAGCCATGTACACGAGCCCTCGCCGTACGTATGCGCGAGTAGGCGTTCGAGACCCTGCCCGTATGTACGTACGTGGCCGTCTTTTCTTTCTTGCACCTTGGCCGATGTACATACGTGTACATGCTACGTGCGCGCCTCTACTACGACACGTACGCGCCTCTACTACGACACGTGTGCGCCTCTACATCGACCAGTATATATGTACGTACACGTTCGCGACCAGAATGACAACGCTACGTACGCTTCGACCAGGTGGGTCCCGAGTGTCAGGCACTTCCTTACCTGCGAAGATGTAGCTGGTGGGTCCCAGCAGTCAGGGGGGCGAATTGTTTTGGTTTTTTTTTGCCCGGGCGCACTTCCATGCGTGCGAAGATGTAGCTGGTGGGTCCTAGCAGTCAGGGGGCGAATCATTTTTTTTTGCCCGGACGCACTTCCTTGCGTGCGAAGGTGTAGCTGGTGGGTCCAACCAGTCAGGGGGGAAACGTTTTTTTTTTCGCGAAATACGGTGGCCCGTCCGGTGGGTCCCTGCTGTCAGGTGGAGGAATCATTATTTTCCGCGTAATAAGGAGGCACTTCCTTGCTGCCGCCGTGGACCAAGCTGTCAGCCTCTCCATGTACAGTCCACGTCCGATGGAAGTCGTTCCTTGACCACGTTGACCATGCCGCGCCGAGAGCACCAGGGCGGTGGACGACGGCGAGGGCTAGGAAGGGGACGGCGCGGAGCCGGTGAAGACGCGGCAGTGGATGCCCACGCAGAGAGGAGTATGAGGGTTCACTCGTTGGGCTGCGGTGTGAGGCTGCCGTCGCCGTAGGGCCTGGCCAGCGGTGGGAATAGTAGGGGGCGGTGAGGCCTCCGCGGCAGCTTAGCCGGCCACGGGAGGCAGGAGCAGGCGGCATGACCGGGGCTGCTTTGGGCGGCTGGAGCAAGAAGACCAGAGGTTGAAGAAGCACTACAGCCGTTGGATGGACATCGTACGGTCACTGGAGCTAGAATCGTTCATATTGACTACGTTGACAAAGCCCTCCGTCCCCGTCAACTTAGTAGGCCCACAAATCTGCCTCCCACCAAGGTGGGTCCCAGCTAGCAGGGGGAGTATTCATTTTGTTGTGCGTAATAAGGAGGCACTTCCGGTGGGTCCGAGCTGACAGCGGGGGGGGGGGGGGGGGGACGTTTTTTTCACGAAATATGGTGGCCCGTACAGTGGGTCCCAGCAGTCAGGGGGAAACGTTTTTTTCGCGAAATAAGGTGGCCCGTCCGGTGGGTCCCCGCTGTCAGGTGGAGGAATCATTATTTTGCACGTAATAAGGAGGCACTTCCTTGCGTCCGCCGTGGACCCAGCTGTCAGCCTCTCCACGTAGAGTACTCTTCCGATGGAAGTCGGTCGTTGACCACGTTGACCACGCCGCGCCGAGAGCACCAGGACGGTGGACGACGGCGAGGCCTAGGAAGGGGACGACGCGGAGCCGGGGAGGATGCAGCAGTGGAAGCCCCCGCGGAGAGGAGTATGAGGGTTCACTGGTTCGGCTGCGGTGTGAGGTT
Source organism: Aegilops tauschii subsp. strangulata (assembly GCF_002575655.3). Taxonomy (NCBI): domain Eukaryota; kingdom Viridiplantae; phylum Streptophyta; class Magnoliopsida; order Poales; family Poaceae; genus Aegilops; species Aegilops tauschii. The sequence goes on along the minus strand of NC_053039.3, from coordinate 166,407,404 downwards.
GCCGTCGCCGCAGAATAACAGGGGGTGTGGGTGAGTGGAGGGATGGCCTGGCCAGCTGTGGGAGTAGTATGGGGGCGGTGAGGCCTCCGCGACAGCACAGCCGGCCACGGGAGGCAGGAGCAGGCGGCACGACCGGCGCTGCTTTGGGCGGCTGGACCAAGAAGACCAGAGGTTGAAGAAGCACTACGGCCGTTGGATGGACATCGTACGGTCACTGAAGCTAGAATCATTTATATTTACTAAGTTGACAAAGCCCTTGGTACGCTCCAACTTAGTAGGCCCATAGGTCAGCCTCCGAAACGGTGCGCCCCAGATGTCAGGGGAAGGAATTATTTTTTGGGCGGCCGAAGCTAAGAATATCCGAGATTGAAGAAGAAGCACGACATCCGTTGGATAGACATCCAACGGCCACTGCTGCTAGAACCGTGTGTTGACTATAATAAGTTGACAAAGCCTTGCATATGCGTCAACTTACTTTTTTTAGGGGACGCGTCACTTAGTAGGCCCACGAGTGTGTGGCAGAGAACTTATAGCCCATTTGCGTTTTGTAAGAATGTATAGCCCATTTTTGAATTCTAATGGAATTTACAACAGCCCATTTACAGTTTGTTAAAAGTACAGCCCATTTTCTAGCTAGGACAACGATTAATAATTTCAACCAACCGTTGAAGACAGAATTCAATAAAATTTCCCACATTTTGATGGGATCCAAAATATTTTTATCCCGAAATTTCTAGTCAGATTAAATATAAATTTGTATTACGTAAAAATCCAACGAAACATTGCGCGCACAACAATGAAAATTTAAGATTTTCAAAATCCATAAATAATATTTTATAAACTAATTTCGTGTTTGGTGCATTTTTTTATAGTTACTGCCCAGTTTTTATAATTACATCCCATTTCTTATTTTTTAAAGCCCATTTTCCTGTTAAGCCTAATGCATCCCTCCTAGGAAAGATTTGCAGCCCACCGGGGCGGAGAATAACAAGTTGACCTTGCCTGGGTATTCCTCAAAAGACATATAGCTGGGCTAGCCATTTGCATTATGAAAAAATTAGTATCTGTGCAGGATATCTGGCCTGGGCTAGACGGGCCACAGCCCGCCTAGTTAATACCCTGCTCTCCTCTGAACAACAACGAGATCGTCGCCAAGAAAAACTCTGCAGTGCTCATGCCTCAAAAATACAAATACTGCTCGAGCTGCTTGGTCCCAGCTGCTGCCGCACCTTGTGCAATTCTCTCATTTATATTGACTACATAGGTTGACAATGGTGTGGGACCGTGATGTCAGGAAACCAGGAGAAAGAAAAAAAATAGTTGTACATAACAAGGAGGCACTTGCGTACGTACGGCTATGGCCCTAGTGGGTCCCTAGTGTCATCCAGTCATAATAAAGTCATCTCCTGAATCCTCATGTTCATTGACGATGTTAACAATCCTCGGCGCCACGGCGAGCGCAACAACTCGAAGGACAACGGAGAGGGCCTCGCGGGCCCTACAGATGGTCTGATACAGCGCCCGCTGCTCATTCAGGAAGCCAGGATCATCGGACACCTATGAGCACCTTCGAGAAACTGAGACGGCATGAAACGGTAAGGCCGCGCTTGGGAGCTCTGGTTTATTTCAAACCTGTATTAACATACAAGTGTAATTTACTCGTCATCGGAAACAACACGTAAAATACAGGCGTAATGAAACCGAGGGCCCGAGGTCTGTAAGTAAAACCGGCGGGTTACGCGTGTAATTTGGGAGACCAGTGTATATTTTACGAGCACTGCTATATGGACGACATTACCAGACGATACATGCATGACGTGCGTATCATGCCATCCATGGGCAAGGCTGAAACAACAGCTAATGGCTGGATTAGCAATCGTCCGAGTGTCGTTCAGCGTTTTTATCGTGTGTGAAGTACTTCCGATATTTTACTAGTCGAAATCGACCAACCAAGCGCCTTCGCCCAAGACCATCTGCTTTAATTTACAAGCGTCAGTTTTACAAGCGGTTTTGGTTGGAAAACGATGATCCAATCACGGCCTAATATCATGAGTTGGTCGGAAGATCATATGGTTTCACGTCTAACCTACCCGACTTGTCGTATAGGCTATGAATGAAACATCAGACGATGAACTTCTTAAGCACGGAAACAACAGAAGAGGATGATCTTCTTAACAAGCAAATCACTGGCATTAGATCGACATGCAAAACAATACGAAGCATTATTCTTAGGAGGCACGGTGAACATCTCGTGATGTCGCATGCCACAACATTCCAAGCTCAACTTTGCAATCAAACACAAGGCCTGGCATTACATAGACAATATTCAGAACAAACTCTTAACACAGGAATATCTCAGCAGAGTAACTATTTACTTCTAAACTGAACACAGGAATAGGAAAAACACTCGACGCTGCTCACAGCAAGGGAGTCCCACTCAAAAATATCAAATGCATGTCTTCTGGCTAACATCAATCAGCAAATTTTGACATGGTTTTCCAATTCCAATATATTAAACTAACGTCTTCTTGCTAACATCAATGATTAAGCTTTGACAAGCTTTTCCCATTCAAAATATGTAATGCCTATGATCGTGGAGTCCTGTCGTAGCTTCTTGTACTTGTTTGGGCACTTTTTGCCCAGTACACTCCACGTGTTGTTAAATTGCAGACTAGTCATGTCACCGGTGTCTAATAATAATCTGCAAAGCTTCTCGGTCATTCCTTCTGTAATGTAGCGCAAACAGTGACTGCTTCTTTCTGCAAAGTGGAACGACCAACTGGACCCAGTAATGCAGCAGTTTGCCTTGGACACATTGGCTCCTTTTGTACAGTTCAGCTAAAATCGAAGTCGGAATAAAACCGAGCTTTAATTTTGATATCCCTGTAAGCAACAATAGGTATAAGGGAAACAATTACTGAGATATAACGGTTGATGACTTGTACTCCCAGAAGAAAAGCATCTACTGATCTACTTTATCTTAATGGGAAACAAAGCAGGAGAGTAGCAATTGTCCATCAGTGTGATTCATTCGTATTGATTGAGACATTATCTTAACAATGCCTTGTTTCAACATGTATAAAGAACGACAAAGTAGAAAAGTACCATGCCTAAAACAATGCAACTGATTCATTTTAACAGAGACATTATCTTAACAATACCTTGGTTAAACATGTAGAAAGAACTACAAAGCAGGATAGTACCATTCCTAACAAGTGTTGCAGTTTTGAACTAAGATTCAGTAGTTAATTAATTCTGAGAGTGACATTGCTTAATTTTACCAGCGGCATTATATTAACGAAAAGCATAAACAGTTCTAGGGGAGAGTGGGCGCAACAACAGTATGTCCTTCCATCTACTTATAAAGGGGGTGATGCAGAGTTTGTTGTAACAATGCAACAAGCATCATGTCTGGGTTGGTCCCATTTTTGTTCACTACTTAATGGGAAAAGACGGCAATACAATAGCTTCAATTCAACATTTATTTAAAACAGTACCAATACAAGTAGCACAACATCTCAAAGCACACTGCACAATCATGTGGATGAAGGCCTGTACTGACCTTTCATGAGACGAACAAATATAAAATATGAATCTGCCAACACGAATAGGAAATCCAATCTCGTTTTGTGCAGTTGCACTGAAATCAAGGAAAGTGTTTCGCGTAGTGAAGCAAAATGTCGCAATTGCACATCATGTGGTTGAGACCAAGATTTGAAACAACTCGCCACGAAGACTGGAAACAAATCTCGATCTCCTTTTGTGCAGTTCCACCAAAATTAAGCAAAGTCACCGGTGTGACATTCAAGTTGAACTGCACAAAACACTCTTAAAACATAAGTGTTTCGAGTAGCGAAGCAAAATGTCGCAATAGCAACAAGTTGAATCCATAGCCCTGTTTTAACAGAGGCAAAAAAGGAAACAATTACTTGCCGAGAAAGGAGGATGAAACAAACGGTGACAGAAAGAAGCATGTAACTTATCTTGGATGGAAAACAAAGTAGGGCAGTAGAATTTCTAAAACGGTTGCATTGATTCATATTAACAGAGACATTCTCTTGAAACAACATTCGTTAAAAAATGAAATTTACTTTTAACAGTGGCATTGCTTCAATTTTCCGGCGGCATTCTTAGATTAACAACAGCAAAATAGTAGTATGGGACATGCCAGCACCATGTGCGTCCACACGTATAAATGGGTGATGCAAAGTATGTAGCCAAGTAGCATATATGCGCTGGTCCCATATTTGTTCTCTTTGAACCTTCTTCCTATGTGAGGGCAACAAATCTAGTCCTGCACAAACTACCCGACCCCCCAGTTTCTTTCCCTTTTCAACAAAGAGATCGGTTCCTTACAGATGTGTGTACTGGGTTACCCCCTTTTTCCCTTTTCGACCTACAAAGCGGTTGGATAGCCAGTAAATACTACTTTCTGCCCCTCCTTTCCTCATTGAACCACGTCCTAGATTCTTGCTCCAGCCCACCGCACCCTTCTTTCCTCTTTGAACCAAGACCTAGATTCGACTACAGATCGAAAAAGATCCACATGCAGCTAGAGCAACGACGGTTTCAAAGAAACTTATACCTTAGGGTCGTGGGGATGTGGAAAGGCGTGCAGCGGGAGGCCGGATCTGCCCACACTACATACGGCAGCAAGGAAGAAGGGGTGGGTGGCCCTCCCGCACAAGCGCTGGGTGAAAGAGAATAGCGCAGCCGGCAGTGGATTGCCTCCCTCGCCGAAGGCGATAGAGTGAACGCTGCACCTCCTCCCCTTCCCAGTGCGACAAGATACGGACGCCTCCTTCACTAGCTGTGAGGGGGGAGAGAGAGACAAGAAGCCAACGCAGTCTTGTTTAGATCTGGTGAAGAGAGGGTGAGGGACTGTGAATATAGCAAACCCTAGCAAATGAACGCTGAGCCTCCAGCATGTAACATATATGGAGAGGCTGAGAGAGCGAGACGCGAGAAACTCTATCAAACAAGAGGCTATAATGGAGTAAAAAAATCTCTCCATAGCAGTGGTTTTAAATAGAATATGCGCGTTCGCGGAAAAAAGAAACGAAAACAGGCGGACAATTTTTTAAGGGTCTGTCTAGGACACATCTAGATGTGACATAGTTATGTCACATCTAAGTTGATGTCCACTCTGTTTGTGGTCTATTTTTTTCCTAGTTTTTTTTGTTTCTTGTTGCTACATTATATACTTGTGGGAGCTTAGATGTGATATCCTTAAATAACATCTAGATGTGAATTAGACAAACTGATTTTCTAACGTACCAAGAAAGAAAACTCAATCAAAAACACGCCCCCGCTTCCAGGTCGCGAGAGTCGTCGCGCACACACACATAGACATAGACATGCATATCCGTGTTTACGTAAAATTCCATTTCCATCTCCATCTCCAATCATATTTGTCCAACTGGCACATTATTTACGTTGTTAATTATATACGCAGCAATATTAACGTACAACATCTCTTGTTTGCGCACGTCCGGACTGCTGCCACGGCTGGTCCTGACCAACCCGAACCCTCTTCATCACCCGCGCGTGCTTCCCGCCCGAAACGGTCAGTGCCGCATTCATGCCCGGCCAGAGCGGACGCGACCTCTCACTGGCGCCGGCATTGAAGCGGCGCGCCGGCCAAGAGAGCGTCGCCCGCGCCGCTTCCGGGTGCACGCGGCTGCTCCGCGTTCAAAGGTCGCAATAGCCGGCTACAACATGCATGTAAAAAGTTCTTGGGAGTCTGTGCTACAGCTAGCTGTCCTCCGCCAACTCGTCAATGTCTTCCAGTAGTGCTAGTACTCCATGGCGCGATCCATCGACAAGCAGGCGGGAAAGTTATCGTATACTCGGTTTGCGGTGAGTGGCATGCCGAGCGACCGTGTGGGGTCGAGCCGTGGAGGAGGGTGAGACACGAACACGACAGACGTGATTTAAACGTTGGTTTTGCTCGATGGCGCGATCCAACGAAACGAAACGTTGGTTTCTCTCCGTTTCCATTTTTTCTCCGGAAAAACGAAAACTTTCCACTCCATTTTCATTCCTATTCCAAGGTTGCCCCGTTACAACATTCCATCAAATTCAAAGGAAAACTAACACGCATGCTGATGCATCTCAATGATTCATAGATCATAGCCAATATTTACTTCACAACTAAAGAAAAATGTTGTGAGAGCGTGTACGAAAGAAAAACTACTGATGGGGTCACTACGACTTAAACCCTAAACCCTAAACATGATTTAATTTCCTGGCCAGGTAGAACCTATCGAAGGAAAGACGGCTGGCACCCTCGGATCATACGATGCTTTTGTGCAGTTCCACTAAAATCGAGCTGAGCATCCCTGATGGCAAAGATATTGAAGAAGTGTGATTAGAATAATAGTACTGGCACTAGTTCATGAGACATAAACTCATCACAAGTAGAAGATGGTAGAAGTAGAGAAAGATCAACATGGAGATGGAGCTACGGCAGTGGAGCAAGCCGGCTCCAAAATGAAGATGGACTACCTGGGACGTCGAGCTGTAGCTAGAAGGGCGGTTGGGACGCGGCATCGGCCCATACCGCGGTGGCCCCCGATTGGGACGCATCGACTGTGGGTTTTCTCCCTCGCCGATGTCGACCGCGTCTACGCAAAACATTGTTCCCTTCCCCCAGCTGCGGGATCAGGCCCGTCATTCTATGCTTGTGAAGAGAGCAACCTAAGCAAGCAGGCTTGTAGCTTAGGCTCCTGCTAGTGTATATATAGTGGTTTTCTTTTTCTCTCCATATCAACCATTTTATATTGCGTACGTGTCATTCAAGAGTGAAATGATGGTTGCTTCTTCCGACTAACTTACTGTGTGATTTGACTGCTCCTTAGTGGCCCCTACACGTACTCCCCCTACGTGTATGCAACAGTCACACGTACACATGGACGCAAAAACGCGCGCGACGCCATAATGCATGCATGTCCGAGCACACGACGGAACACACACGGTCACGCTCAAGTGCTCAACCTACACGTGCATGCACACACATACTCAGTCAGGGTGAGCTAGTGACCGTATAAACACCGGAAAATATATATATTGAGCGCAATGAGCGTATTATGAAGTCCACTGACCGTATTTTTACAAATATACAGTGACAGACAGTGTATTTATCTCGTTTGAAATTAAGCCATATTAACCGGAGAGGAGGCAGTATGGACTAGCATTACTTTGTTGTGTCCCGTCAACTTGCCGAACGAGGAGAAGGTTGCAGGACGGGAGAAGCTTGCGCGCGGTGGCTCGCAAGACAAGGAGAAACTTTTAACTAATGCAAGCTCTCCCTCGCTCAGGCGGTGGACGTGCAACAGTTAATTCGGTGTCAGATTGCCAGAAGCATACACTATACTATTAGTGCTATGATTGTTCGACTTCCCGAATAGGCGAACAGCCAAGCGCAAAGTTTACTAGTACTACTACTATAGTCTATAAAGGTACGTACTATACTAGTACTAGGAACCGGATGGAGGAGCGTCTGCACTCTTATTATAATTTTAAAATGTGATAAAGCAATCTTCAACACATTTGGTTCTCTTCAAGGGTTCTCGCATGTGATAATGGAAGTTGATTGCATGGAACACTCGCCACAATTCTCGCTTAATTCTGGCTCATATCCTCTTACAAATAGTAGCGCTCGGTAATATTTCCTCTTTTTTGGTTATTCAGCATGTAAACAGGTCAGCAAACCTTGCGGCGCATCTTCGTGCGAACCGTGCTTGCTGCACTTTGTATGTGGCCGAGAGCTGGCTTGATGAAACACCTCGCTTCCTACTTCTTTTTTTGCAGGGTACCTCGCTTCCTAGTGACCAGTGTCTTGGCTGATCGTCCTAAGAATGCTTATATATGAATAAAGCTCTCTCATTTACCCGCAAAAAAGATTAAGCCATATTAACCGGAAAGGAGGGAGTATAGACTAGCACTACTTTTTGGTGTGTCCCATCAACTCGCAGAACGAGGAGAAGCTTGCAGGACAAGGTGAAGCTCGCTTATGCCTTTTGACTAATGCAACCTACCCTCGGTGGACATGCATCAGTCCATTCGGTGTCAGATTGTCAGAGGCATACACTGTAGTACCCAACATGCGCAGTACCATCATTGTTCGACTTCATGAAGAGGCGAAGAGCCAAGCGCAGTAGTACGAGTAGTACTACTACTAGAACCGCATGGTGGAGCGTTTGTACTCTTATTTTTTATCTCTGATAAAGTACACGTTTATTCCGGAGAAGGGCGGAAAGCGGCAGCCCAACATGTAATGAATGATATCGATCAACCAACCATGCTCGAATATATCTTGGCCTCCGTGCGAGCCCGTCTGTGTGTTCTCGCTCCTCGTCTCTCTCAAGGAACGGCGGGTTGGATCTTTGCCGTCAATTGAGATCGGTTTGCTCACACTCATGTCCCACATGTTAGTGATATGCCAAGAGGAGGTGCATTGACCGACTGGCCATACGCGTACTTGGTTTTGCACCTTCATACTACTCCTCCCTCCGTCACAGTTTATAGGGCGTGCTTCATTATGATGTATTTCTCTCAATGCATTTCCACCACCAGAGAGACTTTAGACGCGTTTGGTTTAATGCTCAATTAATTAGGGCGTGGTAACCGCAATCAAGTCCACAATTTTCTCTCCATGTACTGTACTACTACGGAGTGGAGTAAGTGCATGCATGTGTGTACCCGGGGTGGAAGCACTGCATGCATGTGTGTACGCATTATTCCCTCTAGTAATAGACACCGTGCTATAACTACCAATGCTATTTTTCAGGCCGATCGCTAGTCGCCTTGGTCCCATAGATTTTTTTTCTTTTTTTGAAGCGCGTTGTATAAACAGTGATGGATGGAGTAGTATGAGCGGATTCAAAGAAGGGCGTATTGATGGTTGCTTCTTCATAGCAACTTACAGTGGGAAAGGTGGGGCTTATGATTTGACTACTCATTACTCACTATTAATGCGGCGCAACGACCGGGCTGAGTCTCCCATGCGGTTGTGCACTAGCCCCTCGGTTCTTAAATATACTCCGGAGTATTTCTCTTGCTAGAGATTTCAACGAGTGACTACTCAAATATTTGTCTTTTTAGAGATTTCAAATGGACTGGCACATACGGATGTATATAGACATATTTTAGAGTGTAGATTCACTCATTTTTCTCCGTATGTAGTCACTTGTTGAAATCTCTAGAAAGACGAATAGAATATTTAGGAACGGAGGGATTACACATACGAAGCAAAATGAGTGAATCTACACTCTAAAATATGCCCGTTTGAAATTTGTAAAAAGACAAATATTTAGGAATGAAGGAGTATAATTTTTTACATGGCACCTGGACCCGGATGATGAAGAGGCTTCTAGCAATGCTATCAAGCTTCCATCATTTGTTTACATAATTGACGTACTATACAAATAATTTTCCAGCGACATGAAATTGTACAATGGTGTGAGCTTTCAGCTTTTGTTTCGCTTGTCTTGCCATCAATGCTCTTTCGGAAACAATAAAAAACTAACTTCCTTGCTAATGCATGTCAATTATTAGCAGATCAGAGCTAATAATTACATCACAACTGAAGACAGAGTTGTGAGAAGGTGTTAAATTAAAATTGATCCATGCTTTGATTGGCAGCAACGTCCCCCCAGCTCTGTCTAAATGAACAAGGCATGTTGGGAAAAAAAAGTAGATGTCTGGAGCATGCAACATTCGATCATTTTGTGCAGTTCCACTAAAATAGAGCTGAGCGTCCCTGTTCCAAAGATATTAAGTGTGATTACGATAATAGAGGACTGCTGATGAAATAATAAACACACAAATAGAAGCCGGTCACCTTTGCAGTCTATCTTAAGACTAACTAGTTGGAGAAGATTAGGCTCGGAGTTGGATGAGGAGGATAGAGCAAAACAATCTCCCTTTGTGCAGTCGCACTGAAATGTAGAGACGTTGCCCATGTGACATTTTAGTACAACTTCCCAAAACACTCTTAAGAAAAAAGTGATTTGTGCAGTTCACTAAAAGGTCGCAATAGCAACGAGTAGAAAGGAAACAATTACTGGCCAATAACAGTTGATGACCCATGCGACGACAAAAAAGAAGCATATTCCTTGTCCTAAGGGAAGATAACAACACGGTTGTGTTTGTCTAAAACGGTGTGAGGAAGAGAATGCAATATGGAAAGTACGTCGGACGAACTACGTTTTGGGCAAAGAACTATGTAAGATCCACATGCAGCGACGTGGGAAGACGGGCAGTGGAGCAAGGCCGGAGGGGATACCTGGAGGTCATCGGGATGTAACTAGGTGAGCGGCGGTGGGCGGAATCTGCGAGCAGGTGGCGTAGGCCCTGCCGCGCCGGAGCTTGGTCAGAGAGAACGGCGTGTACCGCAGATCGGGACGTGTTGCCTCGGTGCAGTCAAACGGAGAAACGATGCACTTCCTCCCTTTCCCCCGGCGGACGGGATGCGGTCGGATCAGTGACCATCGGTGAGAGAGAGAGAGGCCACTTCACTCCCTTTCCCCCGGTGGACGGGATGCGGCCGGATCAGTGACCAACGGTGAGAGAGAGAGAGGCCACCGCAGCCTTGTGTGAGATACTCTGAAGAGCGACAAACCAGGCAGGCAGGCTCCATTGTATATAGTGAGTGGACTACCTTTTTCTCCATAAAAGTCGTTTTATATTCTGTGTACGTGCCATTGAGCACTATAACTTCATTTAAAAATAACGCAGCAATGCGTCAAGTCGAACTTTGTTTCGTGCACGAGTGGTACACGACCTCCCTAGGTAAACAACCGCTACAGGCATTCAAATTAGCACGTGGGCTGCCATTTTGTAAAGAAATGAGCTCCACCGTGTACCCGCGCGGGTGTGGCTGGGCACGAAGCGTGAGTACGTGCACGGTGCACCTATTCTCTTCTTGTATACGTACACCACCTACGTGGGGTTGTGTGAGAGAGATACAAACCTAGAGAGATATAGTGTGTGGGTTCTTGAGAGTTTTTTGGGGGGGGTCAATCAAAAAATGTAACATATGCAATGTGTGTGAAATAGAGTCCTGGATATAACATATATATAGAGGGGGTGATCCACGAGAAGAGAGTGGAGGTATCATTGGCTTGAGGTGTCCATAGAATCGAAGAGAGGGATGATGTGTGTGTGCGTGCACGCGGGATCGATAAAGAGTGCCATCGAATTTGTGTGTGCCCACGTCAAAGATATAGAGTGGTTGGCCTACTGGAACGTGAGATGGGACATGTGCAATTTGTCTCTGTGGCATGGATACCTACCTGCAGTGCTCGACTATCTATGTGTGGTCGGGGAAGAGGGAGGCCCAATTAACTATAGAGGTACAATGGCTGGTATATGTGTGGAGGAGGAGATAGGCCTACCTCATGTATTAAGGAGATCGATCTGCCTCATGTATTAAGGGAGATCAATCGGCATCCATGCATATGTGCAGGAGAGGAATAAGGTTGGGAGAGAGACAGAGCTAGAGTGTTGGAGGGGGGGGTAGTGGAGTTGCTTCTAACAAATGGTGGGATAGGCTTGCTAGACAAACGGAGGGCACGCCCGCAATATCAATAAGAGAGGAGATGGCTGCTTGTTGTCTGCGCACGTGCGTGTCAGAGACGGGTCAGGAGGCATGCACGAATGATGAGGGGGAATGATGTGGCTGTGGTAAGCAGACGTAACTACATAGGAAGATCAATCGCCCTTTGTTAGAGAAAGGAGAGACATAACTTGTGAGGTACGTCGATCGATGGGGGGTAGTTAAAGTCGATCTAGGTATATGTTGGGAGATCGATTGGTATACATGCATGTGTGTGTTAGAAGCAAATGAGGCACGAAGAGAAGGATAGAGAGAGAGGGATGCATGTAGGAGGTTGTACGAGAGGCATACTATATCGAGGGGGGAGGAGTGTGCGAGTACGAGAACGATGAAAAGAGTGGTGGGAGTGAGGCATGGACGGTGACAAGAGAAGAGGGGAAGCTTGTGTTTGTGCGAGGCACACCTCGCTAGAGAGGCATATCGATCAATGTGTGCCGTAAAGAAGGAGCTGGGGGGGCCTACACACACCGTGGGTGAACGACCTAAAGTGAAAAGACGAATTTGCGCGATGGAGCTAGAGAATGCCGAGGGAGGGTGAGAGGGATGCGGGCGTGTGCATGCACAAGAGAAAGTTAGCACTAGCTACAAAGATAAGAGGGTTGTGTGGGTGTAAAAGACGAATAGAGATCATATATACTTCATTATAAAAAGCGAATTCGGATATTTGAAGAATTTATCATAGTGTTTCAAACCGACGCATGTGTGAATATATATAACGGTGATACACATGGTGTGGTTATGAACATGTTATACTACATTTAATATATTTTATCTCTACTCTTATAAAAAACGGAGTTGTTGATGATGGTGTGCCTGCCATCCTGCATTATAGGCCGTCCGATTTATATCTAGCGGATAGCAAGGAAACTATGATGGTTGAAGTTGGCAACAATCATGATTGTAGATTCTTATTGAAATAGAGAAACGAATTCAAATTTAGTTCGAATTGCAGCGGTAGCATAGACATTTGGAATGCACTAAAATGTTGGTATGAGTAGGTTACATGCATTATACAGCAAGCGAAAAAATTTAATCGGACATAACATGGATTCATACTCCCTCCTTCCATCTATATAGGGCGTAATGAGATTTTTAAGACCGCCTTTGACTATTAACAAGATTAATAGTACATGACATGCACAATGTGAAAATTATATCATTGAAAGAACCTTTCACAGACGAATTTAACGGTGTGCTTTGTGTAAGTTGCATGTCATATATCATTGCTCTAATATTTGGTCAAAGTTAGCATCGAAAAACGCATTAGGCCCTATATAGATGGAAGGAGGGAGTAGCCTTGAATAGCATTTGTATAGTAAAACGGGGCAAGACTCTCTCTTTGTGTGGTGTGAATAGTTTTATTTTTTTGTTTTCTTTTTGGTTGAGGGAAGTGCGAATTGATTTGGTACGTACAAGTACAATATTACTACACGTTAGTCTTGTCCCTAAAATTCAACCCGCGTCTTGTTATATCCCGAAAATTCAGATATCGTGCTCCCAAAACTGGCGCCTTCACAACCCGCGCCTTGCTATCCAAAAATTACAACACGCGCGAAAACTCTCTCCAGCTGCCAAATCCCGACACGCGAAATCCCCCTTCTAACCCTGAGCCGAAAGGGCCGCTAGTTCAAATCGGTGGGTGGTACTTTTGTAACACACCCTACATTTTGGACAAGCGCGTCCCTAAGTCATGGTTCACCCCCTCCCATCGCTCCCTTTTCGCCATTCGAAATCCCAGGCCGCCATAACCTCTCTGCTCCAGCCGCGAAACCCCACCCTCCTCCGCCCGCCACGTCACCGCTGCCCAGCCGGAGCCTCTTCCCCGACGACGTCGTCCACCGCAACAGCTCGACGTCCCTCGTCCACCTCCCCGGATGAGGATCCGTCGTCCATCTCGCCGTCCCGCCGGTTCAGCCGCCCCGTCCTCCACCTCCAAGGAGCTGCTCCGACGATCGCCTCGTCCATCGCGGCTGCTCCATCCCCACAGCGCCGCCCTAACCTGCTCCACCAGAACCGCAACATCCTCACCGACTCCTCGGACGAAGCCGAGGCCTACTCGGCGCCACCAAAGAGGTTGTACACTCATCACATCGCACCTTCTCCTTAACTCGACCTCCCGGCGCCGACGGTGCTCCATCCCGCACCCCCATGAAGCGGCTACTTTGAAGCCGGCGCCGCGGGCGACATCTCCACGGCGGCTCTCCCCCAGTGCAAGGCCCCTTCGGCGGCGGCGTCCATACCAGCCGGATCTGCTGCTGCTGCTCCGGCTCTCGCTCGCGCTGCTACTGCTGCTCCGGCTCTCGCTCGATCGCTCGCTCGCCCAGCTGCTGCTGCTGCTCTCCCCCTCGCTCGTGCTGCTGCTCTGCTCCGATTAAGCCACACTTCAGTCGACTGAATCGACTTTTGGGTCAGTCGATTTTCAGGGGTTGGGGGGGCTTGCCGGAGTTAAGGAAGAACCACCCGCAGCGGGGACGGGGGCTCACCGGAGAGGTACCCCACTATCTATCTTAGGGTTCAGGGTGGGGGCGGGGCCTAGAGGGCTGGCCGGGGCGGCGGTGGCGAGTTGTTTTGGGGTGGCGAGGCGGCGCTGGGGCCAGTGGTTCGGCCAGTGGTGGCTGGCGACTCAGGGGGGTGCAGGTTGAAGATGAACTACATGCCCTCCCTAAACTACATGTCAAGTGCCTCTCTGCTACCATTGCATTCAGTTTCGACAGTAGCATTCAGATTCCACAGTAAATTTCAGTTTCGACAGTTAAGTTCAGAGTCAACAGTTTTTACCTAATCTGTTGTAGTCAGGTGGTTTTTGGTGATGTTAATTTTACATCCATTTTACATCATCTATTGGAGATGCTATTAGAATCCCACTTGAGATTGACGATGTCTGTCTTGTGCTGCTTCAGCCTTAACGTCTTACGGCTCACCGGAGCTGCTCCAACGACAGAACGATCCATCACAACAGAGCAGTGCCCTGGACGCCGTCTACAGATTCCTCAGATCTTCCTCCACACCTCCGACAGCCACCTCTGCCTCAACTGCTTCAGCGACCAACCCAATGATGCTGAGGTCGACACGGCTACGGCAAAGAGGTTGTACACTTGTTGCATCACTTATTACTATACATTCACGTCGATCCATTAGGGCTATTTTGGTTCAACGGAAAAACGTCGATCCACTGGTTGTTACCATCACTCTAAATTTCTGCATGCTCTCCTTACATAATCTCACCATATTTTTTTCGTATGCATGTCAGATATTGTACACAGTCATGCTGAACATGTAGAGAAAAAGAGAAGAGTTTTGCGTGGCAATACAATGTCATGTAGACATCGCTCCATGGTGGGTTCAATGGAAAACCCTCCCCACCCCTCTCCAGATTGTAATCCAGAGGAAGATATCTGTTCTGAGGCAGATTCAGACGCCGCTGACCACTCCTATTTACCCCCCAAGGTGTTTGCTCTACCTTGGCATGATGATGTTAGTCATATCATGCATATGTTGCCTTGCAGTGCCTACTTTTGACATCATATATGTCATCTGCTTAGTTTAGACATGTTCTGTAATGCCACCTGTTTAGTTTCTATATCATATATGGGAATTATGCAGTCTCATGTCTTTTAGCCAGCCATAATATATGTGAAATGTGCAATGCCATCCTGTTTAACCAGGCATCATATATTTGAATGATATCTTGCCCATCCTTTTCTTCATTACATTTCCATTTGTCGACAATGTTTGTACATTAAACTACTCTTCATGTGAATCAGCCATTTGGGTGGGAGATGGAAAAATCTGCAGTGAAAACAAGGCCTTCAGAGCAGACAGTGCTACCTGTCGAAGCAGATCTCTTGTTGGGTCCCGATAGCTCCTCAGAGATGGATTCAGAGACAGATGACCAGTCCTATTCCCCCACTGAGGTGTATGCTCTCACTTGGCACGGTTATACTGCTCATATCATGCATACGGTGTCTTGCTTGCATAGTTTAGACATCATATACACAATATTCAACACCATGTTCTTAGTTCACACATCATATCGAATGCCCTCTGTTTAGCATACAAATCACATATGTGAATTAAATGATGCGATCCAGATTACTTAGATAACATGTAGGTGAATTATGTCATGCGATCCTGTTTAGTTATTCATCATATCTTTGAATTATGTTATGCTATGCTATCCAGTTTAGATAGACATCATATATGTGAAATTATGTCATGCTATCCGTTTTAGTTAAACAATATACGTGTCAACTATTTCATGCCCACTTTTTTCCACACTATCTATTGCATCTGTCTCTCATACAATGTCTGTACATTCAACTATGTTTCCTGTTTATCAGCCATTTGAATTGGAGCGGGTGATGCCAGTATCTAGCAGACTAAAAACACGGTCTTCAAATAAAACAGTGCTACCTCTTGGTGGAGATAGCACCCCGGTTGTATATGCACAAGAACCAGCCCTACGACACATAACCCAAACTCTCGCAGATTGTACCCCTACTGCGATGGACAGAGAACCAGCTTCATCCAATCTAACCCCAACCCCAGCCGATAGTAACCCAGTTCCTGTTAACACATCACCATCTCCACCATAGAGCTCCCAAACAAGAGCAGTTAGTAAGGTAGCTCCAGTGCCCAAAGGGCCAGTACTATCATGACGAACGCCAACTCCACCAGTTAGTACGCCTATTCCTGTGGAGGAAGCACAACCAGCTAGTCGTAGTTTAGCATCTATCGCATTTGATGTTGTTAAATCGTATGTGCATATCTTCCCATCTTGGTAATATTATACTGAAGATGAAGGAAAATGCCAGTTGCAGGTGTTTGTCCAGGAGTTATGTGTAAGTAATGTTATTCATGGCAATTACTTTGCTTCGTCCCATACATCCTACCTCCATGATGGTTATAATACAGCAAATTTTCCCATTTTTCTCTATAGGGAAGGACCGATTTGGAAGCTCAGGATGAGGTAACCTGTGCTAATACCTCTGCTATCTTCAAGAATGCTTGGTGGTAGTATCGGAATTACCTGAAGAAAACGTACTTCACTGGCAAAGAAACTCATCAAATTCCCTTACGTTCTCCTGAGACACATTTACTAGACGATGACTGGGAACGCCTTGTTCTGTACTGGTCCCGAACCAAGAATGTGGTAAGGTCTATGAGCTCATTTTCTATTTTTAAGTATTATATTCTTGCGTCTTACTATACTCTGTTCATGTAGAACAAGTGCCTAAACCTGAAGAACAACTGTTCTAATTTAAGATTCCATTTCTATCATAGTTCAAAAAAGCGCTAGGCGTTAATTGTGCGCTTTGCCACCGCCTTGCCCTTTACTGACCAAAGTGCATGCTTATGCGCAGTTATGCACGGATTATGCGTAGTTATGCGCAATGCGTTTTGCCAACGCCTAGAGCCTAGGCGCGCTTAAGCGCTCGCTTAGGCGCGCCTTTTTTAACTATGATTGCTTTGCTCTTGTATCACTGTATTTACTCATACAAACTTATTTTTAAATTGAAGGATCCAATCGACACTCCAATGGCACAGCATGTATGTTCACGCATGTTTCTTTAATAGGTTTGCTCTTATCAATAGCTCTGTTGATTTCAATTTCAATTGTGTATACAGTTGACTTTCATATCATGCACATTACTAGCATCACAACAGAGCCAATAGTGTTGTTGTACATGTAGACCCATGGTACCCATCTGAAATCTTGTTGTGCCGTGTAGTTTCCCACGCTTTGTATTCTTTCACTGCTGCTTTGTCTTGAACTGATATGATTTGAACCGTGTCTCTATTTTGATTTGGCAAGACAATGCAGTGACCATAGGACATAGATATATGTTTGTTTGATGCTTTTATTATGTACTAGTACATGGCAATAGAAGACTTGGTAGTTTAATCTTGTCCACCTTACTAATGAACTGGTTCACCGAAATGAGTTTCATATACTAGTACATGCTAAACTTGTTATGTGTCTGCTTGTTTGTTCTTTTAGAATGCTGACAGAATATTGGGGAAGAGTG
Organism: Aegilops tauschii subsp. strangulata; assembly: GCF_002575655.3. NCBI lineage: Eukaryota > Viridiplantae > Streptophyta > Magnoliopsida > Poales > Poaceae > Aegilops > Aegilops tauschii. Next base: position 166,389,755 of record NC_053039.3, on the reverse strand, counting down.
CCTTATTAAGCAATGCTAAAGGAAGTAATGCAGATAAGGTTCAGGATAGTGACACATCCTTGTTGGTCTCCAACAAAGCTGATAAAACAGCTAAGGAAGACTATCTTGAAGACAGCGAGACAACCCCAAAGTCCTGTCTTGGTTTAGTGTTCGAGTTACTGGCCACCACCGCTTGCACAAGCTATTCAAACTCACTGTCTGAATCAGTTCGGTTTCTTGAGTCTCAACTACAAGCTGAAAGACATCGATTAGCTGTGCTGCGACAAGAAGCGGAAGGACTGCGGAAGTCCCTGGAGAATTCAGATGCATACTTTCTGGTGCAATAGCAAGCGTTGGAGGATTTTAGCGCCAAACAGGACAAAGTTAATCAGCTTGCTAAGCTTATTGCCAGCATGGTGGATACCCAGGATAACGTTTCTTGAGCTCTTCTGAAGTTGTTTCCGTTATGCTCTTGTTTTGCTGCCGCGTTTATTTGCACTGGTGGCCAATTTTGATGGCCAGTGTATGTAATGTGCTGCTTTGTTCCCTATATTTGCACTGGTGGCGAACTTTGATGCCCAGTGGATGTAATATGTGTAATAGCGGTAATAGGCTAGCGTTAATTGCTTGCTTATTTATTTCCTTATTGTCTTGTTTAGTTGTTTGCTTGTAGTCACTGCAGTTCTTTTTCTGTTTTTTCTAGTGGCCACAATAGCCTATTTTTGGTAACTAGGCCAAAATAATCATGGCAACACACGGACTGTTGTAACCATGGGCCTCCTGCAGGCCGTATGATCCATGGGCCTTCGTCCGGCCGTAGGATCAATCAGCCTTCTATATGGGCCTTAGGGTCCATGGGCCTTCTACGGGCCGTAGGGTCCATGGGCCTTCTATGGGTCGTATGATCCATGGGCCTTCTACGGGCTGTAACCATGGGCCTCATACGAGCCATAGGATCCATGGGCCTTCTACGAGGCGTATCATCATTTCGCCAATCATGGGTCGTACTATTCGTGGACCATAACGGGCCGTTAATAGGCCGTATTTGATAACTCTATGAAAACAGCACAACTGGTTTTTTTACATGAAAACGGCCCAACGTATTAACGGTCCGCAGATGGGCCGACTATAACGACGGGCTGAATTTGGCCCACAAGCAGAAAATGACAGTAACGGGCCGTATGTAACCGAATGCTGCAAATGAGCCCAAGAATCAATGGGCCCTGAGAAGGCCGAGAGATAACTTGGGCTGGAAACGGCCCAATGGAATAACGGGCCGTTAATGGGTATAAAGTGATACACTGTTCATTACGGGCCAGTTTCACCACGGGCCGTTAATGGGCCAAGAGTTACAAAGGTCCTCGTATGGGCCGAAAGAAGTCATGGGCCACACATGGGCCGGAAGTTAAAATGGGCTAAATCATATTGGACGGCCTAGATGACGCTACTGGGCCTAATTCGGATAGGGTGTAACGGGCCCTGGGTTAGCGTGCTGTAAATGGGCTATATGCGAACAGGCCGTTAATAGGCTTTCCGTGGGCCGGCCCGCCACCTTTTGACCAAGTCAAATGGGCCGGCCTTTTCACAGGAATGGGCCTCTGTTGGGCCGTGCCACGTGTCGCCGTATCATAGGCTCCTTCGGTCCAATGAGCGGATGACATCTGTCCCAACGGTGATCCGACACGTGTTTCCTCCAGCCAATGATGATTTTACACGTGGAAAATCCCCATTGGTCGGGGCTGTTAATGGGTTATCGGATCCAAAACCTGACTCGATAGCTTAATGGCGTTCCGTTACGGTGGATGCCACGTGTTGGTCACCCTTGACGAAACCACTTCTATGATGCACGATTTATCGTCATGCAAGTGGACACTTCCGTGATGATAATTTTGGTAATGTCATGGAGCACTTCTACGACAGCACAGGTATGACTATCTTGATTCTATCATAAATTTGTCATGGATGTACATGCATGACAAAAAACGCGACCTACTGTGACAAACACGTATCATCACGGAAGTGTCTTTTTTTGTAGTGCATGCTTGATTAGCTATGAGTTATAATGGTTTACCTTGCGTGCCAACATGCTGTTAAAATGGTTGTGATGTGGTATGATGGGGTGGTATCCTCCTTTGAATGATTTAAGTGACTTGACTTGGCACATGTTCACACATGTAGTAGAAACAAAATCAACATAGCCTTCACGATATTTATGCTCATGGTGGATTATATCCTACTCATGCTTGCACTCAATGTTTATTAATTTTAATGCATGTTCATGACTGTTGCCGCTCTCTAGTTGGTCGCTTCCCAGTCTTTTGCTAGCCTTCACTTGTACTAAGCAGGAATACTGCTTGTGCATCCAATCCCTTAAACCCCAAAGTTATTCCATATGAGTCCACTATACCTTCCTATATGTGGTAACTACCTGCCGTTCCAAGTAAATTTGTATGTGCCAAACTCTAAACCATCAAATAAACATTCTGTTTTGTATGCTCGAATAGCTCATGTATCAACTAGGGCTGCCCTTATCTTCCATGCTAGGCGGGTTATTCTCAAGAGGAGTGGACTCCGCTCCTCACTGATGAGAAAATGGATGGTCACCGGGATGCCCAATCCCATGCTTTATGCAAACTAAATCAAAATAATTGCAAACAAAACTCCCCCTGGGACTGTTGCTAGTTGGAGGCACTCGTTGTTTCGAGCAAGCCATGGATTGATGCTTATTGGTGGAGGGGGAGTATAAACTTTACCATTCTGTTTGTGAACCGCCTATAATGTGTGTAGCATGGAAGATATCGCCATCTCTTGGTTGTTATGTTGATAATGAAAGTATGCCGCTCAAAATATTATTTATCTCTATTTCAAAACCGAGCTCTGGCACCTCTACAAATCCCTGCTTCCCTCTGCGAAAGGCCTATCTATTTACTTTTATGTTGAGTCATCACCCTCTTATTAAAAAGCACTAGCTGGAGAGCGCAGCTGTCATTTGCATTCATTACTATTAATTTATATTCAGTATGACTATGATTGGATCTCTTTTACCATGAATTGCAATGTCTAGTCAGTCCTTGATCTTTAAAGGTGCTCTGCATTTATGTTTTGCGGTCTCAGAAAGGGCTAGCGAGATACCATCTTGTTATACCATATTATGATTGTTTTGAGAAAGTATTGTCATCCGAGATTTATTATTATGGCTCGCTAGTTGATTATGCCATTGATATGAGTAAACATGAGACCTAAGAGTTATTGTCAATGTGGTTAGTCATAATCTTTGCTGAAAACTTGAATGCTGGCTTTACATATTTACAACAACAAGAGCAAACAGAGTTTGTAAAAGTTTTTCTTTATCACTTTCAGTTTATCAACTGAATTGCTTGAGGACAAGCAAAGGTTTAAGCTTGGGGGAGTTGATACGTCTCCGCCGTATCTACTTTTCCAAACACTTTTGCCCTTGTTTTAGACTCTAATTTGCATGATTTGAATGGAACTAACCCGGACTGATGCTGTTTTCAGCAGACTTTCCATGGTGTTATTTATGTGCAGAAACAAAAGTTCTCGGAATGACCTGAAACTCCACAGAACATCTATTTGGAAAATAAGAAAAATACAGGAAGAAAAATCGACGTTAGGGGGCCCACACCATGTCCACGAGGGTGGAGGGCGCGCCCCCCTACCTCGTGGGCCCCCTGACGCTCCACCGACCTCAACTCCAACTCCATATATTCACTTTCGGGGAGAAAAAAATCAGAGAGAAGGATTCATCGTGTTTTACGATATGGAGCCGCCGCCAAGCCCTAAAACCTCTCGGGAGGGCTGATCTGGAGTCCGTTCGGGGCTCCGGAGAGGGGGATTTGTCGCCATCGTCATCATCAACCATCCTCCATCACCAATTTCATGATGCTCACCACCGTGCGTGAGTAATTCCATCGTAGGTTTGCTGGACGGTGATGGTTGGATGAGATCTATCATGTAATCGATTTAGTTTTGTTAGGGTTTGATCCCTAGTATCCACTATGTTCTGAGATTGATGTTACTATGACTTTGCTATGCTTAATGCTTGTCACTAGGGCCCGAGTGCCATGATTTCAGATCTGAACCTATTATGTTTTCATGAATATATGTGAGTTCTTGATCCTATCTTTCAAGTCTATAGTCACCTACTATGTGTCATGATCCGGCAACCCCGAAGTGACAATAATCGGGACCACTCCCAGTGATGACCATAGTTTGAGGAGTTCATGTATTCACTATGTGCTAATGCTTTGTTCTGGTACTCTATTAAAAGGAGGCCTTAATATCCCTTAGTTTCCATTAGGACCCCGCTGTCACGGGAGGGTAGGACAAAAGATGTCATGCAAGTTCTTTTCCATAAGCATGTATGACTATATTCGGAATACATGCCTACATTACATTGATGAATTGGAGCTAGTACTGTGTCACCATATGTTATGATTGTTACATGATGAACCGCATCTGACATAATTCGCCATCACCGATCCAATGCCTACGAGCTTTTCACATATTGTTCTTTGCTTATTTACTTTTCCGTTGCTACTGTTACAATCACTACAAAACACCAAAAATATTACTTTTGCTACAGTTACTTTTGTTACCGTTACCACTACTATCATATTACTTTGCTACTAAATACTTTGCTGCAGATACTAAGTTATCTAGGTGTGGTTGAATTGACAACTCAACTGCTAATACTTGAGAATATTCTTTGGCTCCCCTTGTGTCGAATCAATAAATTTGGGTTGAGTACTCTGCCCTCGAAAACTGTTGCGACCCCCTATACTTGTGGGTTATCACCCGATCTTTCACGAAATGGAGGGGATCCTATGACGAACACGAGGCGAAATGTGAGGGAAATACACTCAAACCAACAAGATTCGGTCACACATATGCTAGATCCTCAAAACACAAAGAGATACACAATCCAAAGCCAATATAGGACGATACAAGAGGTAACTAGTTCATCTTCGTGAGGAGGACTTGAGGGGGGTCTTCCCGTGAGGGGTCTTGAATCCGATTGGGGGACCTTATCTGAAGATGTCATGAACTCCAATGGAAAAGTAACCAAGTGGATGAGCAAAGCTCTATTTATGAAATGAGCTATCACATTGCTGACCCTAGAAAGTGGGGGGAGGAGTATATATAGTCTAAGGGGGCGAAGGGGTACTTGGGCTTCGGCCCAACACGAAGTCAACACACAAGCTTCAGATGTCCGACGGCTTCTCGTCGTCCAATGGCTTGTGAGGGTCTGGACGTCCGGTGCGCGTCGTAAGTCCGATGTTTTCGCTTGGGTGTGCTTTGGTCGAACGTCCGGTCGGGGTAGGATGTCCGAGGCGCTAGTCATCCGATGATCTCCATACTTCCGATGTTTTCGTACTGGTCTGGTGGTGTCGGTCCTCCGATGGAGCTCGGCCGTCCGGGTGCTGGGAGGTGTCGGACGTCCGCCGGCGTCGGTCGTCCGGTCACTGGATCATGCTCGGGATGGGACTTGTCGTGCTGGCTCATGCTCCAGGCGTCGGACGTCCGACAAGGTTCGGTCGTCCGATGGCTGGGATTTCCTGGCATCTCTTCTTCTTGTCCCTTGTACTTGGTGTCCTCACCGTCTTGTCCGTTGGGTGTACACTACTGCAGGATACTACTAACGCGGCACTATGATCAGAGACCCTTTGCCGAAACTATGTGCAATGCAATAATCGCAAGCGGTGGTGTAAAAAACCGTCAAAAAGGTGCAAAACGTTTGCGATGGTGGAGCCATCGCACACGTTTTAGATTTTAGTTGCGTGTGCGATGCAGGGCACACGTTTAATCCATTCAAACTGTCTGCAATGAGGTAGAACAACAGAAACGGGCAGACATATCCATGTGCAGGACACACGGTTAATCCATTCGAACTGTTTGCGATGAGGTAGAACAACAGAAACGGGCAGCCATATCAATGTGTGTGCGGTATACGGCATACGGTTCACTCGGACGAACTGTTTTCGATTAGGGAACACAACAAAAATGGTTCAACTTAACAAGATGTGTGTGATATGCGGCATACAGTTCACATGGATGAAGTATTTGCGATGAGCCAAAAGAACACAAACGAGTCGTGTAAACAAGATGTGTGTGATATGTGGCAAACAGCCGACTCAGATTAACTGTTTGCGATGAGAAATTACAACACAGACGGTCAATACAGTTACTTCGTGTGCGATTCTGTGTGTACAAAAAACTTTGAAAAATGCAAACTAGTTGCTTGCGGTGGCTAGGAGTATCGCACACGATGCGTCTGCCAGTACTCGTGTGCGATGATTAGTATGTTACACATACGTTTCCTTATGTTAACATGTGTGTGAATTTGTAATATGGACAGTTAATATGCAAATGCCTTCTGGACATCGGGCACACGCTTAAGCTCAATGAACTGTGTACGATACTAATACTTTCCATGAAAATTTATGAACTTGGGTAACAACATTTTAGTAACATATATATAGTGGTTACACTATTCGACAAAAGGAGGATCTTCGTAACACGTTTTGACAACCATATGGTCCATATCTACATACTTAACATAGTAACAACTATCACATTTTCTGAGGCTAAGGGCCAACAACCATATGGTCCATATCTACATACTTAACATATATAGTAACAACCAACACATTTTAAGAGACTGAGGGCCAACAACCACAACTATCCACTGGAACCAGCTTGATCACGGCAACTTGGCATCTCGTCAATGAAAAGGAAGAGCCCTCCTGTGCCTTGGTAGAGCATGAGTAGAACAGTGTCTCCAATTTTCCAATATGGATGCATTGCCACGAGAAGCGAGAACTTGTTAATTTGAACGGTTCCATTTCTGCGGGAAATGCAGTACCTTGCAATCACTTTGGCGTTATTAGCAGGCACAAGTGTAATTCGACCACGCCGGGAAATCGATCCAGCAACTGCTACAGGGGGCAATTTCTGTTGACATGTAGAATAAAAAAACTATTGTAACATATCGTTGAAGATATATATAGTTTGTGAGCATCAACATTAAAATAAGACTTTTTACCAGCGTTTTGTGCACACAGTTGGTCTTGTTCGGTGTGTGCACCATAGGTATAATTAATCCCATCCAAAATCCAGCGTTCATACTCTGTGCTATCTCTGTCAGATTATCAACAAAGTTTATGACATGCTTTAATTCCTTCCAGTGAAATTTGGTACGCTTAGTAACATACACATCGTTCACTATGCATCCACCATATCCTGCTTAAAAGGTGGAAAGGTATTATTTATTCAGAATATGGTAGAAGAATATATAGTGCGCATAAATTGGTAAATAGAATTTGTTACTTCCTAGGAACGGAGTCAAAATATGATATCAGAATTGCTTGCTTAAATAGTGATCAATTGGTTGCTTAAATAGTAATATGACAGCATGGAGAAAGTTGAAAGGACACTAACCTCGATCAGACTTTGATCGGCTGATGACATTGGGGAAGTAAACATCCATGTTAATTAGACCAGGCTATGGTGCACGCACTAGAGTTTTATTGCCAGCTTTCAGTTCATAACACTTAGACATTTTTCTCCAAAAGGTCCACCTTAAAATAGGAGTGTCCATCTTTATCAAGTTTTACGCTAACCGTCATTGTAAATCCATGCTGCGTTGTCAATATGACATCCCGGGAGTCATCAGCAAAGTAAAGCCCAAGATTTCCTTCTACTCTTATTCTTGCAAAGCAAGGGATGTACTGCTTGAAATGAAAATTAAGATCGTAAGTTAGATATATTGAAATAACAGAGCAAGATGCAAATATGGGAGTAACTGATGGAACAGATCAATATATAAAAAAAGCAAAGTACAAAAATATAGAATTAAAAATAGATAATGTAACAAAGATTTGATGCAAATATATAGATAATGTAGCAACAGACGGTATATGTTCACAAATTTAGGCCATGCCGACCGTGGTAGGTTGAGATTGAAACATACCAAGCGCACGCCGAAGTCATCCGGAATGGTGAGATAGAACTTCGTTTCTGAATGGCCACAACCACAGTTGCCCGATTTGTGCTCGCACTGTGGACACATGAATGAACACCCACGAATCAGCTAGAACGAAAATGATTCCACGGAGATTTCCGCCGGTTGATTAACAGCGACGGACGGACTACGATAAGAGATGAGTGAATATTTCGCTAATTAAGTTGATTACCTTCTCCATGAGAAAAATCCCCGGCCCAATCCCGCAGAAAACCCCAGTTGACCGGAGTCTAGAATGCCGGTGCAGATAGGCGGCGGAAAGCGGTAGGGGTGAAATCCCGTGCCGTTTGGAGCGCGACCTACGCCCGCCGCCAACAGCCGTCGAGCTTAGGGTGCAAAGTTGCGGAGGAGTCCGCAGCGAGTGAGTGGGGACGAACTGGGCGAGGGTTTTCATTTTCCTTTTGTATGTGTGAGTGAACACACATGGTTCGTAGACGCGACGGAGATGAATCGTGTGCGATAGTAAATCACCGAGATTGAATGGGAATCCAAATTTTCTTTGTCCTTTATCCATGAGTTTTTTGTACGATGAGCATAAACCCTGCTAATCACCGTGTTCAAATTTGACACTTTTCCGGGTTCATTTACAAAATTTAGGGGATTATGTGCATTTTGTAGGCATTAATTATGCACATAATTCAAATTCGAAAATTCGATGCATGAAAAGGTGCACAAGAATGGTCTGGAAAACCATGCTCGTGTTATTTAGTACATTCTCATGCCTTTTACAAGGAATGGGCAGATATTTCAAGGAAATATGTGGCAATAGTCAACCATAAACGTGTCATCTACTGGGTTAACAACTATACAAAAAATGAAACAAATGGTTGGAAAACATGACGCCTGGCGTGGTGCCATGGTATGGCCTCAGCATGCCCTGCTAAAAATTGGAGAATGTTTTCTTTATGTCGTGATGCACGCATTTCATAAATCGAACCATCGCAGGGGAAGTTTCATGGTTTCGAGGGGGAAATCACCAAGATTGAATGCAAATTTCCTTTGTCCTTTGTCCATGAGTTTTTTTCTATGATGAACATACAACCTGCAAATCACCGTGTTCAAATTTGGCACTTTTCCGGGTTCATTTGCCATATTTAGGGGCTTATGTGCATTTCCTAGGCATTACATGAAAGGGTGCACAAGAACGGCCTGGAAAACCATGCTCATGACATTTAGTAAATTCTCATGCCTTTTACAAGGAAGGGACATATATTTCGATTAAATGTGTGGCAATAGTCAACCACAAACGTTTGTTTATTGGGTTTTCAACTATAGAAAAAATGAAATAAATGCTTGAAAAACATGATGCCTGGCATGGTGTGCCATGGTATGACCTCACCATGCACTGGTAAAAATTAGAAAAGGTTTGGCTTATGTCGTCATGCACGACCTTCATAAATCGAACCATCACTAAAGAAGTTCCACGCTTTCGAGAGGGAAATCACCAAGATTGAAGGGGAATCCAAATTTTCTTCGTTCTTTGCCCTGGAGTTTTTTTCTACGACGAACATACACCCTACAAATCACCGTGTTCAAATTTGGCATTTTTTCGGGCTCATTTACCATATTTAGGGGATTATGTTCATTTTCTAGGCATTTAGTGCATATAAATCCAATCCAGCTACAGGTGCACGAGTGTGATGTGAGGGACGTGGATTGCCGTTCGATCGCGGCACATCCTACGGTGCACATGCGTGATCCGCGTGGTTGGGGTTTCGACCTATCATAACGTAACACACAATAGGCTCAGCGCATACTGTTTCCGAAAGCGACGGATATGAACCGTGTGCGATAATGAATGAGCAAAATTGTAAGAGAAGCCAAATTTCTGTTGTCGTTTGTCGTTGAGCTCTTGAATACCACCGTGCTGTACGGCTGCCCGGCCCCTCCATCCCAGAGCTCTCTCCAGGCATCGTCCATGGCGCCGCGGCGCACAGTATGTGGTAAGGATCGATGGCATCCCGCCGTGCCGCATTCCTCGCCGCCCGCGTCCGCACACATGGTAAGGAAGCTATGGCATCTCGCCGCGCCAAGTTCATCGCCGCCGGCGGCCAAACAGTTACATGGGCGGACTTTGAGGGTACCATGGCCGAATGGGTGGTGGATCTAGAGGCGGCCAAAGCCTCACAGAAGGAGCGGAAAAGGCAGAAAGCAGTCAAGAAAAGAGAGTCCTGCCGCCGCAAGAAAAAAGAGGTCGCACACCATGGTGAGGAGAGCTTGGCGGAGATCGAAGCATGGTGGGTTGTCGCCTACAAGGCCGGGAAGGAGAACGCCGGCATCTGGCCAGCATGCCCCGATGGTAGCATGTGAGAAGTAGTTTAAGTTTGTAGTATTAGAGCAAATTACCAATAGTACTTTAAGTTTGTAGTACCAACGTCGGTAAGAGCATCCTTTCAGGGCTTTGAGCGTTGATTAGCATGTGTGCCCGTGTGCGTTTTTTTTGCGTTAATCATTAGAAGATCACAAAACACATGGTTTCTATGTCGTACCCGTCTGTGTTTTTTGCGTTAATGACCCATAAGTCAGTTACATGTGCGATGTGTCCTAACAAACTAGGCGTACCATTGACTGAAAAAAATCAAGTACACGTGTACATTTTTTTGGAGACGGGATATGCCAACTTTCTTTTTTCTCACACACGAGTATTTTATGCGCTTCGTCTGCGTTGTGTGTTTCCCCTGCCCAAGTTTCGCAGTGAAATTTTCATTAGGCGCACTTTCAGAATTTATTCCTCCAACCACATCCCCACCCTCAGTATCCCCCCCTCGCACCTCCCCCTACCGGCATCTCAAACCGCCGCCATCACAACCACAACTTCAACCACATCTACGTTCTGCTCGGATCCAGTCAGGTAACCACCGATCTCTATCACGGCCCCGGCCTGATTGCTTAAATGGCGTCTGCGAAACATCCTCATGCCTCCAAATCCCCACCGCCAGGAGCTGATGGCGGTCCATGGTGTGATGGCCGTTGTGCGTGTTGACCCGTAGGAACCTCTCCTCTGCCGCCGCCGACATGGTGCAGGCTCTAGCCCAGATGAAGTCCCCCAGTGACTACCCCTAGGACTTAACAGGTAAGATCGGACCAGCTAAATCTTACCAATACCACTTGCAACGGCTATGATTTGTACGGTTGATGTATTAAGCACGTTCTGCCTTGTTTATTTCAGTACTGCACACTGTGTGATGTTCAAATATTACCGTGTCCAGCTCAATTTCACCAACACCAGCAACAAACCTACAGTGCATGACTAAGGATATCACTACAGATGCTGCCCATTTGCTATTTTTAGTGGATGCTAACCCTGTTGTACTTAACATGCCTGTCCATGTACTTACGCAGGGTCATAACAGCCGATGTTGTTGTTTGCCGTCAAGGTTAGTGCATCCCATGTCTTACATTATTTCACATAATTTGTGCAATTGCAGTTAAACTTCTACCATTTACTGGTTGCCTGTAGGTACACATGTCAGTGGCACTGATCCACGCTTCGACCCAGAGGAATAGCTCGCCTCCGCCGTTGCTAACTTTGGGTGGGCTCTGGCCAAGATGAAGTGCCCCAGCAACTACCTCTTAGGACTTACCAAGTATGTACTCGCCAGTTCAATCTTACCAATACCAGTTGCAATTAATGGCTATGTTATGTATGGTCGATGTATTAAGCATGTTCTAGTAAACATGCCTAACAAGTTTTTGCTCCTTTTTATAGATATCTGGGGCCATTCTCTGCTTTGGCAGCACCTGCCTTGTGATGTTTAACTATGCCAATTGCATTTTTATTAGTACCGGTTTCAATGTCTATTAAGCCTATTGCAATTAAAAGTTGAATCCATTTTTAAACAGTTGTATTTCAATGGCTACAAACTTACAAAACATGACTTAGGATGATGTTAAGCCTGTTGCAATTAACAGTTGTATCCATTTTTTAATTTGTCCATTTGCGACCATGCTACTCTCCGCAATGAAGATATACTAGAGATGCTGCTCATTTGCTATTTTTAGTGGATGCTAACCCTGCTCTACTTAACATGCCTGTCCATGTACTTACGTAGGGTCATAACGGCCAATGCTGTTGTTTGCCGTTAAGGTTAGCTGCATCCCATGTCGTACAATATTTCACACCATTTGTGCAATTGCACTTTTACTTATACCATTTACTGGTTGCCTGTAGGACCACATGTCAGTGACACTGATCCACGCTTCGACCTGGAGGAACATCTCGCCTCCGCCGCCGCTGACTTTGGGCGGGCTCTGGCCAAGATAAAGTACCCCAACAACTACCTCTCATGACTTACCAAGTATGTACTCACCAGTTCAATCTTACCAATACCAGTTGCAATTAATGGCTATGTTTTGTACGGTCGATGTATTAAGCATGTTGTAGTAAACATGCCTAACACGTAATCCACGCTTCGATCCCTTTTGCGTATGGGGCAATGAGATATTCATAAACAAGCGTCAAGTGAGGAAACTAAGAAAGATTGTTAGGCGAAAGAAACGGGTGATTGCAGTTAAGCTCTTTATTTACACTTTGTCGAAGACAATAGTGAACTTTCGAATGGTAAGTAATGTGTTTCCTTTTCCCCCCTGCCCACAACAAGTTACTCTATTAGACCTTAGTATCTGATATTTTACTCTTTTCAGTGGTTTCCGAAGCTATTTACTGATGATTAACTTGCAAACTACATGACCGTAGTGGAGGCAACTAAGGTTAAAGTATATAATTCATGCTACCATGATAATGCTCTAGAAGTCTTCCTGAAAGCAGTGAAGGATGGGCGGGCGGTCGTCACAAGGGGTTGGACAAAAGTGGTTCGTGCCTATGGCATGCAAGAAGGCACATTATGGGCATTCCACTTCTTCAACAATGTCGGCAGTCAAAATGATTTACACTTGTCTCGTCACCTTTACCGCCTTTAAATATTGTGGTTCATCATAGTTAATTGCTGCCTAATCCTGTAATTACTGAACATATTGTACTGGCAATTTTATTTATGGATTCATTGCTGAACCATTGTGCTGAGAATTTGAATTACATGTTTCATATTTAAAAATTTCCAATTCAAATAATAAATTATAGGAAAAAAATAAAAAAGAGAACACACGGTCATGGAACTTTGCAAACGGTTCTGGTAGTAAAAGCGCTTGTGATGGATAGCCCAATGCCACACAGTTCTCTACATCAAATCATGTGTGATGTAGTTCATGAAAGCAAACAGTTAACCAAGGCAGAGCGTGTGTGATAGTTAGACCTTTCACACATGAGCGTATACATAAAACTGTGTGGGATCTACATATGAACGAAAACATTTTCCCTGAATTGACTGTGTGGGATGTACATAAGAATGGAAACGTATTCCTTGGATTGACTGTGTGTGATATACATACCTACGGAAATGTTTTTCTGGGATTCACTGTGTGGGATGTACATGCCTATGGAAATATTTTTCTAGGATTCACCGTGTGGGATGTACATACCTACGGAAATGATAGGGTTTCAATGCCTTGCCTGATCGCACACGAGCTCATTTGGTGTCCCAGGAGGGCCTATCCCCAACGATTTCTGGGTCGTGTGGGAAGGACCCCCTATCGCCCACACTCACTTGGCGATGGTTCCAAATGATGTCGCGGAAAGGGGTTAAAAACCGTTTGTATAGCACCAACGCGTGGTAGCTACTCCATGGCCTTCCTCCAAGTACCTGATCACGCATAGGGTGTCCGCTTGAGGTAGTAGCCATGTCTCATATGTAGAGAGTGGTAATTCGTAGAGGAGCGAGTTCACCTTATCTTCGATAGCCTTTGCTCAAGCTCTTGTCATTGGTCCAAATGGTGTCGTGGGAGACGTAGGTAGGTCCATGGGGATGACCTTGGGATGCTCCGCATCATCTCCCCACCTTGGGAAATATCCAACCTCGGATCGAAATCTTCATCACGATGGTAGGGAGCTAGGTCGTTGACGTTGAAGATGTCGCTCATGTTGTACTTGTCGCGCGGGAGGTCGATCTTGTAAGCGTTATTGTTGTAGCTTGCTAGCATCTTGAAGGGTCCATCGGCTCGTGGTAGAAGTTTGGACTTGCGTTCGTTGGGGAAGCGGTCCTTGCGAAGGTGTAGCCACACGATATCTCCAATGTTGAATATCATCGGTTGCTTGTTTAAGTTTAGCTTGGTCGCGAGTTGTTGTACTTGACGCTCGATGGTGTGGCTTGTATCTTCATGCAACTTCTTGAGATAGTTGACTCGTGCACTCGCGTCCATGTTAATGCACTCTTGTACTGGTAGAGGAAGAATGTCCAACGGGGACAATGGGTTGAAACCGTAGACGACCTCAAAAGGGGACTTGTCGGTAGTCGAATGTCTTGCGCGGTTGTAGGCGTACTCGGTGATGGGTAGGCACTCTTCCCACTACTTGATGTTCTTCTTGATCAAGACGCGTAGGAGAGTGGAGAGCGTTCGGTTCATGACCTCCGTTTGGCCGTCGGTTTGAGGATGGTATGCCGAAGAGAACAAGAGCTTGATTCCGAGCTTGGTGCATAAGGTGTTCCAAAAGTAACTCAAGAACTTGACGTCGTGGTCGGAGACGATCGTCTTTGGCACTCCATGTAGGCGCAAGATTTCCCTACAGAAAAGATTTGCAACATGTGAAGTATCGTCTATCTTGTTGCATGGTCTGAAATGTGCCATTTCAGAAAATCGGTCCACAACAACAAACACGGAATCCTTTCCATTTCTAGTTCTAGGCAAACCAAGCACAAAATCCATGCTAATATCCTCCCATGGGTGATATGGAATTGGAATGGGCATATAAAGACCATGAGATTGAGCTTTAGACTTAGCTTTGCGACACGTAGAGCATCGGTTGGTGAAGCGTGAGACGTCGCGGAACATCTTGGGCCAAAAATAGTTCTTGGAGAGCGTAGAAAATGTCTTGTCACGTCCAAAGTGTCCCATCAGTCCTCGTCCATGAGATTCTTGCACAAGTAACAAACAAAGAGAAGACTCAGGGATGCAAAGTTTGTTAGCTCTCATAAGATAATCATCTTTGATGTAATAGCGTTCCCAAGATGTATGTGTCAAACACTTGGCATAAGGAATAGCAAAAGTAGGATCATGCGCATACAAGTCTTTTATGTGCTCAAATCCTATGACATTCAATTTAAGTTGGTTAACAAGCATGCATCTACGGGAAAGAGCATTGGCCACAACATTTTCCTGACCTTTAATATACTTGATGACATAAGAAAATGACTCAATGAATTCACTCCACTTAGCATGACACTTGTTCAACTTAGTGTGACCCTTAAGATACTTAAGTGTTTCATGATCAATGTGAAGAATGAACTCATGAGGACGGAGATAATGTTCCCAAACAAGCATGACTCTCACTAAAGCATATAGGTCTTTGTCATAGATGGGTTAATTAAGTTGCGCTCCGAAAATTTCTTCACTAAAGAAAGCGATGGGGCGCTCTTCTTGCATTAACACACCTCCTATGCCATAACCACTAGCATCGCAATGAATCTCAAATGGTTTATCAAAGTTGGGTAATGCAAGCAAAGGAGCATGTATAAGAAAATTCTTAAGCTCATTGACTGCAGTATCTTCGGATGGTCCCCAAACAAATGGCAAAATTTTCTCACTCAAAGCATGTAAAGGTGAAGTAATGGTGCTAAAATCCTTCACAAATCTACGATAAAAACCAGCTAAACCAAGAAGACTACGCACTTGTTTGATCTTAGATTCATCTACATGAACACCCTTAGAAGACACAACGAAACCCAAGAAAACAAGCTTATCAACACCAAAAAGGCATTTGTCCATATTGGCATAAAGGCGCTCTTTTCTAAGAGTTTGCAACACTGTTCTAAGATGGGTGACATGATCTTTAAGAGATTTTCTAAATACAAGAATATCGTGAAAATAGACCATAACAAATACTCCAATGTAGGGGCGAAGAACAAAATGCATGACTCTCATGAAAGTACCGGGTGCTTCGGTAAAACCCATTGGCATAACAAGCCATTCATATAAACCAAATTTGGTCTTAAATGCGGTTTTCCATTCATCGCCTTCTTGGATGCGTATTTGATAGTAGCCACTTTTAAGATCAATTTTAGGGAAGGTAACATGACTCCTTTAAGAGTTGGAAATGATTTAAATGTTATTTGTATTTTTCTCTAGAGTTCAAAAATAATTTATGGAACATTTTATAAGTGTCAAATTAAAGTTTATGAAAATATTATATTTATTTTATATAAGTATTTTGGACTGGAAAAATGTTCACTATGTTGTATGTAACTAAATTTGTTTTTGTGGGTGCCCTCCCATTTTTATAAAATGATTTGGATCATTGTTTTCGAGCCAAAGTCATTTCTATAATTTCACAAATAATAAAACATATCCCTAACCTATTCTAACCCAACAGCCGACTGGCCCATTCCCTACCTATCGCCCGTGCGCGAGGCAGCAACTGCTCAGGCCCAACCACAGTGTAGCAGCTGCAGCGCTAGCAGGACGGCCCAACAGCCACTCGCATATCAGCGGTGGCATCACCCACCTGGCCCACTTGCCAGCCTCTCTTCCCTCCTTTGTTTGACCGACACCTCTACCCCATGTCCTTCTTCCACCTCTGCTCGATCTCCCTGTCTCGCACGACAGAGCCTGCCGTTGCCGAATCAGGCTCCTCGTGATCTACGCCTCCAATCCATGGACACCGAGAGATACCTCTCGTCCCCTCGTACAATTCCTGTGCATGTCCCTCGAGGTAGAACTCGATTACGAGCGAACAAAGCACCCCACCTTCGCTGCCCGAGCTCCCTTTTCTGGTCAGTGTCGTCGTCAGTAAGCCGCCCCCTGCCCCCTCTGTTCATCCTCACAATCTCCGGGATGTGCCGCTTCTTCATGACCATATTTCCCCCTTCGCAGATCCTCTAATTCGAGCCCCAACCAAACTAATCTCACCGGAGTTCCGCTCCTGAAGCTTCTGCTCGCCATGACCGCTTGAGCAAGCGCACGCCTCCACCGAGCACTCCAATGTCTCTGCCACATCAAGCCTTACATTCCGGACCTCTTTGCTGCCCAGAGGAGCACAGGAGAAGTCACCAAGACTGATCCCGAAGCCGCCACCGTCTTCCTCTATTTCTGGTGAGTGCGCGAGCGTGTTTTTCAACTGGCCCAAGCATGTGATGACACGTGGCGCATGCTACAGTAAATGATACAGCGTCGGTACAGTATTTCCAGAACAGGGTTTCTCTTTTTGTTTTTCTTTCAGATTTCAACTAGAACTTCTTTTAGCTATATCTTTTTTCCGTATATCCAAATTAGGTGATTCTTTTTTACTATGAACTCATATTGATCAAGAGAATCCCGTAGAACCAAGTTTCACACTTTTTCACTCTTAAAATATGAGTTTATTCAAATTTGAACTCATGCCTTCTTTTGATCATATCCTGTGAACCGTAACACCTATTCAATTTATTCCTTTTGCATTTGAACACATGAACCAAATAATTTCTGTTCATAGCAAGTACACTTCAAATTCAAATACTTTCTAAAATGTTTTGAATTCAAACTTCATTCCAATATAACTTGCGTTGTAGTGTTCATATTCCATCAGTTCTTTTA
This sequence comes from Aegilops tauschii subsp. strangulata, assembly GCF_002575655.3. Classification (NCBI taxonomy): domain Eukaryota; kingdom Viridiplantae; phylum Streptophyta; class Magnoliopsida; order Poales; family Poaceae; genus Aegilops; species Aegilops tauschii. The sequence goes on along the minus strand of NC_053039.3, from coordinate 166,372,114 downwards.
CAAATGAATTGTTATGTCATATGTGATGTGTTAAACACCATGTGTGTTCCTCCTTATACCGTTTACCCAGTTCCATACTATCTCATATATACTCTTGTATAACAATATTTCATCATTCATTAATGATAACCCACAAGTATAGGGGATCGCAGCAGTTTTCGAGGATAGAGTATTCAACCCAAATTTATTGATTCTACACAAGGGGAGCCAAAGAATATTCTCAAGTATTAGCAGTTGAGTTGTCAATTCAACCACACCTGGATAACTTAGTATCTGCAGCAAAGTATTTAGTAGCAAAGTAATATGGAAGTAACGGTAACGGTGGCAAGAGTAAAAGTGATAGTTTGTAGTAATTGTAACTATAGCAGCGAAAAAGTAATATGGAAGCGGAGAACAATATGTGAAAAGCTCGTAGGCACTGGACCGGTGATGGAGAATTATGCCGGATGCGATTATTCATGCAACAGTTATAACATAGGGTGACATAGAACTAGCTCCAATTCATCAATGTAATGTAGGCATGTATTTCAAATATAGTCATACGTGCTTATGGAAAAGAACTTGTATGACATCTTTTGTCCTACCCTCTCGTGGCAGCAGGGTCCTACTGGAAACTAAGGGATATTAAGGCCTCCACTTAATAGAGTACCGGACCAAAGCATTAACACATAGTGAATACATGAACTCCTCAAACTACGGTCATCACCGAGAGTGGTCCCGATTATTGTCACTTCGGGGTTGCCGGATCATAACACATATTAGGTGACTATAGACTTGCAAGATAGGATCAAGAACTCACATATATTCATGAAAACATAATAGGTTCAGATGTGAAATCATGGCACTCGGGCCCTAGTGACAAGCATTAAGCATAGCAAAGTCATAGCAACATCAATCTCAGAACATAGTGGATACTAGGGATCAAACCCTAACAAAACTAACTCGATTACATGATAAATCTCATCCAACCCATCACCGTCCAGCAAGCCTATGATAGAATTACTCATGCATGGCGGTGAGCATCATGAAATTGGTGATGGAGGATGGTTGATGATGACGATGGCGACAGATTCCCCTCTCCAGAGCCCCGAACGGACTCCAAATCAGCCCTCCCGAGAGAGGTTAGGGCTTGGCGGCGGCTCCGTGTCGTAAAACGCGATGAATCCCTCTCTCTGATTTTTTTCTCCTCGAACACGAATATATAGAGTTGGAGTTGAGGTCGGTGGAGCACTAGGGGGCCCACGAGGCAGGGGGGCGCGCCCTGGGGGGCAGGCACGCCTCCCACCCTCATGGACAGGGTGTGGGCCCCCTGGCCTTGATTCTTTCGCCAATATTTTTTATTATTTCCAAAAATAATCTCCGTGAAGTTTCAGGTCATTCCGAGAACTTTCGTTTCTGCAGAAAAATAACACCATGGCAATTCTGCTGAAAACAGCGTCAGTCCGAGTTAGTTCCATTTAAATAATGCAAGTTAGAGTCCAGAACAAGGGCAAAAGTGTTTGGAAAAGTAGATACGACGGAGACGTATCAACTCCCCCAAGCTTAAACATTTGCTTGTCCTCAAGCAATTCAGTTGATAAACTGAAAGTGATAAAGAAAAACTTTTACAAACTATGTTTGCTCTTGTTGTTGTAAATATGTAAAGCCAGCATTTAAGTTTTCAACAAAGATTATTAACTAACCACATTCACAATAACACTTAGGTCTCATGTTTACTCATGTCAATGGCATAATCAACTAGCGAGCAATAATAATAAATCTCGGATGACAACACTTTCTCAAAACAATCATGATATGATATAACAAGATGGTATCTCGCTAGCCCTTTCTGAGACCGCAAAACATAAATGCAGAGCACCTTTAAAGATCAAGGACTGACTAAACATTGTAATTCATGGTAAAAGAGATCCAGTCATAGTCATACCCAATATAAATTAAAAGTAATGGATGCAAATGACAACAGTGCTCTCCAGCTGGTGCTTTTTAATAAGAGGGTGATGACTCAACACAAACGTAAATAGATAGGCCCTTCGCAGAGGGAAGCAGGGATTTGTAGAGGTGCCAGAGCTCAATTTTAAAGCAGAGATAAATAATATTTTGAGCGGCATACTTTCATTGTCAACATAACAACCGAGAGATGGCGATATCTTCCATGCTACACACATTATAGGCAGTTCCCAAATAGAATGGTAAAGTTTATACTCCCCCTCCACCAACAAGCATCAATCCATGGCTTGCTCAAAACAACGAGTGCCTCCAACTAACAAGAGTCCCGGGGGAGTTTTGTTTGCAATTATTTTGATTCGATTTTCATAATGCATGGGACTGGGCATCCCGGTGACTAGCCATTTTCTCGTGAGTGAGGAGTGGAGTCCAGTCCTCTTGAAAATAAACCGCCTAGCATGGAAGATACAGACAACCCTAGTTGATACATGAGCTATTCGAGCCTACAAAACAGAATTTCATTTGAAGGTTTAGAGTTTGGCACATACAAATTTACTTGGAATGGCAGGTAGATACCGCATATAGGAAGGTACCGTGGACTCATATGGAATAACTTTGGGGTTTATGGAATTGGATGCACAAGCAGTATTCCCGCTTAGTACAAGTGAAGGCTAGAAAGAGACTGAGAAGTGACCAGCTAGAGAGCGACAACAGTCATGAACATGCATTAAAATTAATAAACATTGAGTGCAAGCATGAGTAGGATATAATCCACCATGAACAGAAATATCGTGAAGGCTATGTTGATTTGTTTCAACTACATGCGTGAACATGTGCCAAGTCAAGTCACTTGAATCGTTCAAAGGAGGATACCACCCTACTATACCACATTACAACCATTTTAATAGCATGTTGGCACGGAAGGTAAACCATTATAAACTCCTAGCTAATTAAGCATGGCATAAGCAACTATAATCTCTAATTGTCATTGCAAACATGTTTATTCATAATAGGCTGAATCAGGAACGATGAACTAACCATATTTACAAAAACAAGAGAGGTCGAGTTCATACCAGCTTCTCTCATCTCAATCAGTCCATCATATATCGTCATAATTGCCTTTCACTTGCACGACCGAGCGATGTGTATAATAATAATAGTGCATGTGCATTGGACTAAGCTGGAATCTGCAAGCATTCAATAAACATGAGAAGACAAGGCAATATGGGCTCTTGGTTAAATCAACAATAATGCATATAAGAGCCACTTCAACATTTTCATTATTGTCTTCTCCTCTCAACCCCCAAAGAAAAGAAAAGAAATAAAACTATTTACACGGGAAAGCTCCCAACAAGCAAAAGAAGAACATGAAATCTTTTTTTGGGTTTTCTTTTAATTATTACTACTATAGCATGAGAAGTAAACTAGCTAAAAGCTACAACTAATTTTTTTGTTTTTCTTAAGGTTTTTCAAACACACAAGAAGAAAGCAAGAAAAAGAAAATAAACTAGCAATGAGTGTGTGAACATAAATATAATACCGGTGAGAAATACGTACTCCCCCAAGCTTAGGATTTTGGCCTAAGTTGGCCTATTGCCACGGCTGGCCTGGCAGATATCCAAAGTTATAGTTGGGGTCGTACTGCGATGAAGCCTCGGGTTGCCACTGGTTGGCAACCTCCTCTGGGTCCCACTGATAAACAGACTGGCGTGGGGGAACAAATTGTGGTTCCGGATCTGGCTCTGTAGCTGATGTGGGGTTCCGGTAGGCGTGAATGGCCTCCAATGGAACAAGGTACTCGCTTGCAGATAAATCAAACAAGGAAGGAGCGGGCAAGGTAATAATCTGAGGGTGATTTTTATCAAATAACAGTCTATAGTTAAGCTCCTTTTTCCTGTTCTTAACAATGAAATCATGTGCAACCATACTCTTGTAATCTAGAAGAACGGTAGGCAACAATTTTTCTTCTTTCTCATAATGCCTAGTAGGTATATTAAAGTATGCAGCGAGGCGCGAGGCGAAGATGCCTCCCAAGATGGGGCCCTTAGTATGGTTAAGATTTAACTGCTTTGCAACAATAGCGCCCATACTGAATGAGTCATCACGAAACAAGGCATGGCACAAAATAACAATATCAGGGGCACTTAGGTTGCCATAGTTTCCGCGACCAATTAAGCATCTACTAGCAAATAATGCAATGTAACGTAAAACGGGAAAATTTATGCTAGTGATTCTTGCATCGGAAACTTTCCTAGTTTCCCCTACGGCAATTGTATCAATAAACCCCTCCACATCGTCATGATGTGGTTCCTCTACGCTGCCTGGAAAAGGCAACTTGCAAACCTCACAAAATTCAGAGAGGGGCATCTCCTTGTACTCATCATATAAATAGAAATCCACCGAAGGTGGAGACCTCCTAGAATGGAAATGAAAATTTTGCACAAAGATATTAGTTAGTAAGAGGTACTGTTCGCATTTGTCGCGGAGGAAGTCAGTGAGGCCTGCATTCTCAGCTAATTCATAAAAATCATCATAAATCCCGGCTGCTCTCAAGAAATCATCACAAGGCCATTCACACGGCCGGACCTCCGCGGTGCGAGGGAGATTATATTTGGGCCTCTCTTCTTCTTCACTTTGCTTATCCTTCGAGCTTCGGCTCGAAGAGCCCCTCAAAAATCTCTTCATGATTTTCTGAAAATTTCTGAAATTTTTAGTAACTCAAAATAAAAGTGAACCAAACTCAACAAAATTGATAGCAACTACTCCCACAAGTGCCTAGAGACTATATCATGCATTAATACTACTTGGAACCATATTAATTTGACATCCAAGCTCAAGAACATGGTCACCTAGGCAGCACAAATTTGAAATGAATAAAGCACTAGAACAAAAACTAATTGGACCATTGGAGGAGTCACATACCAAAGAACAATCCCCCAAAGCAGTTTTGTGAGAGGTGCTTTGAGCAAGGAGATCGAAAATCACAGCAAAATGAGCTAGAACTCGTGCTTGAGCTGGTTGGTGATTGTTTTGGGAGGAAGATGGAGTGTGTGGTGGCAGGAAAAGTGGAGGGGAGCCACCATGGGCCCATGAGGCAGGGGGCGCGCCCAGGGTGTGGGCGCGCCCTGGACCCTCGTGGCCAGGTGCTTGCTCCCCCTGCTGTGTTCTCAGTGCTAGATATTCTCAAATATTCCATAAAAAACATATTTCAATTTCAGGGCATTTGGGGAACTTTTATTTTTGGGGTATTTTTTTATTGCACGGATAATTCAGAAAACTGACAGAAAATACTATTTTTGCTTTATTTAATCTAAATAACATAAAGTAAAAGAAGGGTACATAAGGTTGTGCTTTCTAACTTCATCCATCTCATGCTCATCAAAAGGAATCAACTAACAAGGTTGATCAGGTCTTGTTAACAAACTCATTTCGAATAACATGAAACCGGAGAAATTTCGAATAACACTATGTTACCTCAATAAGAATTTCATATTTCTTCTTGATAGTAGGAAGATGAAATTCAAAACCCCCAAAAATAATCGATGGAAATTTTCCAATAGAATTGATACTGTGGACTTGAGGTTGTTTCCTTGAAAAGTGTACCGTATGCTCATTTCCATTAACATGAAAAGTGACATTGCCTTTGTTGCAATCAATGACAGCCCCTGTAGTATTCAAAAAGGGTCTTCCAAGAATAATAGACATACTATCGTCCTTGGGAATATCAAGAATAACAAAGTCCGTTAAAATAGTAACGTTTGCAACCAAAACAGGCACATCCTCACAAATACCGATAGGTATAGCAGTTGATTTATCAGCCATTTGCAAAGATATTTTAGTAGGTGTCAACTTATTCAAATCAAGTCTACGATATAAAGAGAGAGGCATAACACTAACACCAGCTCCAAGATCACATAAAGCAGTTTTAACATAGTTTCTTTTAATGGAGCATGGTATAGTGGGTACTCCCGGATCTCCAAGTTTCTTAGGTATTCCACCTTTAAAAGTGTAATTAGCAAGCATGGTGGAAATTTCAGCTTCTGGTATCTTTCTTTTATTAGTAACAATATCTTTCATATACTTAGCATAAGGATTCATTTTAAGCATATCAGTCAAACGCATACGCAAAAAGATAGGTATAATCATTTCAGCAAATCGCTCAAAATCCTCATCATCCTTTTTCTTGGATGGTTTGGGAGGAAAAGGCATGGGTTTCTGAACCCATGGTTCTCTTTCTTTACCGTGCTTCCTAGCAACAAAGTCTCTCTTATCATAACGTTGATTGTTTGATTGTGGATTATCAAGATCAATAGCAGGTTCAATTTCTACATCATTGTTATTGCTAGGTTGAGCATCAACATGAACATCATCATTAACATTATCACTAGGTTCATGTTCATTACCAGATTGTGTTTCAGTATCAAAGATAGAAATATCATTGGGATTCTCAGGTGTGTCAATAACAGGTTCACTAGAAGCATGCAAAGTCCTATTATTTTTCTTTTTCTTCTTTTTCGAAGGACTAGGTGCATCTAAATTATTTCTCTGAGAATCCTGCTCAATTCTCTTAGGGTGGCCCTCAGGATACAGAGGTTCCTGAGTCACTTTACCCCCTCTAGTTGCAACTCTAACAGCAAAGTCATTATTCTTACTATTCAATTCATTGAGCAAATCATTTTGAGCTTTAAGTACTTGTTCCACTTGAGTGGTAACCATAGAAGCATTTTTACTAATAAGTTTAAGTTCACCTTTAACTCTAGACATATAATCACTCAAGTGTTCAATCATATAAGCATTGCGTTTTAATTCTCTACCAACATAAGCATTGAAATTTTCTTGTTTGACAATAAAATTATCAAACTCATCTAAGCATTGGCTAGCAGACTTATAACGAGGAATATCACCTTCATCAAATCTATAGAGAGAATTTACCTTTACTACCTGTGTCGGGTTATCAGGACAATGTATTTCTTCAACAGGTGGTAAATCAGGACAATGTATTTCTTCAACAGGCGGTAAATTAAGACCATGTATTTCTTCAACAGGAGGTAAATTCTTAACATCTTCAGCTTTAATACCTTTTTCCTTCATAGATTTCTTTGCCTCTTGCATATCTTCCGGACTGAGAAATAGAACACCCCTTTTCTTCGGAGTTGGCTTAGGAGTTGGTTCAGGAAGTGTCCAATTATTTTCATTAGTCAACATATTATTCAATAGAATTTCAGCTTCATCAACTGTTCTTTCCCTGAAAACAGAACCAGCACAACTATCCAGGTGGTCACTGGAAGCATCGGTTAGTCCATTATAAAATATATCAAGTATTTCATTTTTCTTGAGAGGATGATAAGGCAAAGCATTAAGTAATTGGAGAAGCCTCCGCCAAGCTTGTGGGAGACTCTCTTCTTCAATTTGCACAAATTATATATTTCCCTTAAAGCAGCTTGTTTCTTATGAGCAGGGAAATATTTAGCAGAGAAGTAATAAATCATATCATGGGGACTACGCACACAACCAGGATCAAGATAATTAAACCATATCTTAGCATCACCCTTTAATGAGAACGGAAATATTTTAAGGATATAATAGTAGCGAGTTTTCTCATCATTAGTGAACAGGGTGGTTATATCATTTAATTTAGTAAGATGTGCCACAACAGTTTCAGATTCATAGCCATAAAAAGGATCAGATTCAACCAAAGTAATTATCTCAGGATCAACAGAGAAATCATAATCCTTATCATTAAGAAAGATAGGTGAGGTAGCATAAGCAAGATCATATTTCATTCTAGCATTCAGAGTTTTTTCTTTCAGCTTAGCTAATAATTTCTTAAGATCACTCCTATCATTACAAGCAAGAAAGTCACTAGCAGTTTCTTCGTCCATAACATAACCCTCAGGCACAACAGGCAATTCATATCTAGGGGGAGAATCTTCATCATCACTTTCATCAATATTATCAGTTTCAATAATTTCATTCTCTCTAGCCCTAGCAAGTTGTTCATCAAGAAATTCACCAAGTGCCACATTAGTATCAAGCATAGAAGTAGTTTCATCATAAGTATCATGCATACCAGAAGTGGCATCGTCAATAACATGTGACATATCAAAATTAATAGCAGAAGCAGGTTTAGGTGTCGCAAGCTTACTCAAAACAGAAGGCGAATCAAGTGCAGAGCTAGATGGCAGTTCCTTACCTCCCCTCGTAGTTGAGGGATAAATTTTAGTTTTCTCATCTTTCAAGTTCTTCATAGTGACCAGCAGATATAAATCCGAAGTGAATCAAAGAATAGAGCTATGGTCCCTGGCAACGGCGCCAGAAAATAGTCTTGATAACCCACAAGTATAGGGGATCGCAACAGTTTTTGAGGGTAGAGTATTCAACCCAAATTTATTGATTCGGCACAAGGGGAGCCAAAGAATATTCTCAAGTATTAGCAGTTGAGTTGTCAATTCAACCACACCTGGATAACTTAGTATCTGCAACAAAGTATTTAGTAGCAAAGTAATATGGAAGTAACGGTAACGGTGGCAAGAGTAAAAGTGATAGTTTTGTAGTAATTGTAACTATAGCAGCGAAAAAGTAACTAAGCGGAGAACAATATGTGAAAAGCTCGTAGGCACTGGACCGGTGATGGAGAATTATGCCGGATGCGATTATTCATGCAACAGTTATAACATAGGGTGACACAGAAGTAGCTCTAATTCATCAATGTAATGTAGGCATGTATTTCAAATATAGTCATACGTGCTTATGGAAAAGAACTTGTATGACATCTTTTGTCCTACCCTCTCGTGGCAGCAGGGTCCTACTGGAAACTAAGGGATATTAAGGCCTCCATTTAATAGAGTACCGGACCAAAGCATTAACACATAGTGAATACATGAACTCCTCAAACTACGGTCATCACCGGGAGTGGTCCCGATTATTGTCACTTCGGGGTTGCCGGATCATAACACATATTAGGTGACTATAGACTTGCAAGATAGGATGAAGAACTCACATATATTCATGAAAACATAATAGGTTCAGATCTGAAATCATGGCACTCGGGCCCTAGTGACAAGCATTAAGCATAGCAAAGTCATAGCAACATCAATCTCAGAACATAGTGGATACTAGGGATCAAACCCTAACAAAACTAACTCGATTACATGATAAATCTCATCCAACCCATCACCGTCCAGCAAGCCTACGATGGAATTACTCACGCACGGCGGTGAGCATCATGAAATTGGTGATGGAGGATGGTTGATGATGACGATGGCGACAGATTCCCCTCTCCGGAGCCCCGAATGGACTCCAGATCAGCCCTCCGGAGAGAGATTAGGGCTTGGCAGCAGCTCCGTATCGTAAAACGCGATGAATCCTTCTCTTTGATTTTTTTCTCCCCGAACACGAATATATAGAGTTGGAGTTGAGGTCGGTGGAGCACCAGGGGGCCCACGAGGCAGGGGGCGCGCCCTGGGGGGCAGGAGCGCCTCCCACCCTCGTGGACAGGGTGTGGGCCCCCTGGCCTTGATTCTTTCACCAATATTTTTTATTATTTCCAAGAATAATCTCCGTGAAGTTTCAGGTCATTCCGAGAACTTTTGTTTCTGCACAAAAATAACACCATGGCAATTCTGCTGAAAACAGCGTCAGTCCGGGTTAGTTGCATTTAAATAATGCAAGTTAGAGTCCAAAACAAGGCCAAAAGTGTTGGGAAAAGTAGATACGACGGAGACGTATCAATTAACTCTTTGGAGTTCATTCCTTCACCCTGTCACACTATAGTACTATAAAACCTATATTATATATTGAGCCTATTTTATTTATTTTGTTCAACCTTGCCATATTTGTTTTTGTTGTTGTTCGGTTCTTATAGATGGCATGGTTATTGAATTGAGTTCTTTCGTTAACGATAGATTGCTCGGAGCGTGACCAGTAGAATTATCAGGAATTGTGAGTGCGACGAACTTCATCCAATATACCAGGCAAGTTACACCTTGATCATCCTTCATCCTATTATTTTTCTATGCATGTAGTTATATATATCACACTACTATATTATGCATGTGTAGGAATATTATGGTAGCATGTTCGTGCTATTGAGATTCAGCTTAGTATGGCCTTATTGTAGATCGTGGTAGTGCATTCTTGCTATGCTATGTAGACGAGGATTAGTTCGTGTATGCATTGAGATTATGTGAGGACTATATATAATATAATTTGAGCAGAAACATAACATATATAATTCACCTCTGGACAGACAGTGTTGCATCATGGTTTATTGTTTCTTTTCTAAGGACATGGACCATGGCTAAGTGCGCCCGAATGGTATTGCTGGGTGGTTTCAAGAACATCGTTGTTTATACCCTCTGAATGTAGGTGGGTGCCGTCTAGGCTAAAAAAATCAGACAGACTTAGTGACTAGTAGCTTCCATGTACAACCACTCGCTAATATGGGCTCTGGCTTAGTTGATCAGTTGCGGAAACCTCACCCGGATGTGCCAGCAGATGTAGTTATGATAGTTGGGATGGGCCTCCTGTGGGACTAGGCGACTGCTTTTGAAAGACTTTGTCTCAATCTTTGGGTTGAGTCCAGTGGGTAAAGTGTGCAAACCTCTGAAGAGTGTATAAACTAATCATGATTAGCCGTGTCACCGGTTATGGACAAATTTGAGCCACTATGCCATTACAGTTGTTGGATGATCTTGATGGATGATACTTTAATAAAAATTGAGTGGGAAACTTAATAATTGGGATTGGTTGGAATTGGAGTGCCCAATTCAATCATATGTGTTTAATTGTAGCAAGACATAATTAAAATTTGACTATTATGTAGCTATCAGGGAAAAATTAGCTTTTCTGCAAAACAGCCACTACGCTATCCTCTTGATATAACTTGCCTATAGATGTAGGTCTGTTATATCATTCCTGTGTGACTTGCCAATACATTCAAAGTATTGACCCTTCGTGGCTGCAACGTTTCATGTTGCAGATTTTATACGACGAGTGAGTGATATGATGTAGGGTTATGATGTCTATACTCGACATTTGCATGTGGTGTTGATGGGCTTCATGAAGATTTTATTTGCTTTTCTGCTGTATTTTGTTTGTATGCTAGCTTGAGCTATGCAGGTATGTATTATATCAAATTCTGGATCGACGAATTAATATTATGACATGTGATTTATTCTTGATATTACATCTTGTACTGTGTGTGCTAGCTATTGATCCAAGGACTAGCATAGTGAGCACAGAGACATCGAATCTTATCAGGTTCGGCTCGTTACACATGTGATATGTACCATCTTTCTTGGGAACAAGGACTACCGGGACGGCACAAGGGCTCAAGCTTTCTCGTACATGGCCGTTGTCGATGAGTTGTTGTACTTGCCATTGAATCTCCTTGGTTTCCTCGGGGTTGACGCAGTAGGGAGCCTTGTTAGGAAGGGGTGCTCCTGGGATGAGGTTGATACGTTGTTCGATGCCTCGAAGTGGAGGTAGACCCGGAGGTAGCTCGTCGGGGAATACATCTTGGAATTCCTGCAATAGAGAAGATACCACTAAAGGTAGATTGTGAGAGGTGTTTGTTTTGGGTGCCTCGTCCTTGCACAAAAGGACATAGTGCATAACACTTGATGGGTTCTCACACACTTCTCTTATCTCACTTTTGGTGGCAAATAAGACTAAGTTTTTCTTGTCGCTCATCGTGGAGGCACTCAATTTAGGCTCTTGGCGGTCACTCTCTTTTGGGTGGTTCGCTCTCTCACTTTTCTCTCCACGATGGGTGGCTTGCTTGCCGGCGATCACTTGGCTAGGAGACATAGGACGTAGCACATACTCTGTTCCCTTCATCTTGAAGCTATAGTGATTCATTCGCTCGTTGTGGATGACGCCTCGGTCAAATTGCCATGGCCGTCCAAGAAGGAGGTGGCAAACGGACATCGGAACGACATCACACTCCAAAGTGTCTTCGTATGCTCTGATCTTGAAGGAAACTTGCACCATATGCTCGACTTGGATAGTGCCGGAGTCGCTTAGCCATTGAGCCTTATAGGGATGTGGATGCTTCATCTTGACCAATTGAAGCTTGGAGCATAGTTCTTCACTTGCCAAGTTATGACAACTCCCTCCACCGATGACGACCTTCACGGACCTTCCATTGATGCCAGCCTTAGTGTGGACGATATGGCATCTTTGGTCTTCGTCTTGTTGATGTTGAATTGTCAAGACTTTGGAAACAACGAGAGCGGGGCTCGAATCTTCATCACAAAAGACTTGATCATCTTCATCTTCATTCACTTGTCTGTGCATGGACACTTGCTCAAGGGCTTCCATTTCCTCTTGACTCATGGAGTCGTAGGTTCCATCGTCGTTGAGGATCATGGTGCGCTTATTTGTACACTCGAAGGACTTGTGGCCTCGGCCGCCGCATGTGAAGCACTTGATGGAACTTGTCTTGATGGTCTCATCGGTTGGGGTAGATGATGATGAAGTTCTCGGCTTGAAGTTGCTTGTAGTAGGAGGATGACTTTAGGTTGTCGAAGCTTTCTTATAACTTGACTCGTCGTTGTTGCTTGTAGATGGCTTGGTTGAGGTAGAAGGTGTTGGAGTCGTAGAAGCTTGGTTGTTGGAGAAGCTATAGCTCTTGGAAGAGTACTTGGCATACTTGAAGTCATCTTGCACTTGTCGTCCCGCCTTGGTAGCTTGATGCACTAGCTCGATGAGGTTGGAGTAAGGTGGGAAGTCGGCTATCTTCTTGATGGAATGATTGAGTCCATTCAAGAAACATGCCATAGTTTGCTCATCATCTTCCATGACATTAGCTCTTATGATGGCAAACTCCATTTATTTGTAGTATTCTTCAACGCTCTTGGTTCCTTGTTTGAGGAGTTGGAGTTTCTTGAAGAGATTGTGGTTGTAGTAGGTTGGCACGAAGCATGCTCTCATGACGTCCTTCATTTGATCCCAAGTGGTGATGGGTGGTTCACCTCTTGGTTCTCGTCGCTTGATGACTTGTTCCCACCATATGAGGACATAGTCTTGGAACTCAAGGGATGCCATGGCGATCTTCTTCTCTTCCTCATACTTGTGCAAACGAAAGATCTTGTCGACCTTCAATGCCCATGAAAGGTACTCTTCAGGATCATTGCTTCCTGTGAACTTGGGCATGGTGAACTTGAGCTTGCCGTAGCATTTCTCTTCATTGTGTTGGGGTCATGGATGCTAACGCCCTTGTCGTGGATGATTGTCTCCCTCAACTTGCTCCTGGCGTGGAAGATTTCCATTATCTTGTTGCTCTTGGCGAACTTGGGGTTCTTTTCGAGGAGCTTGTGGAACTTGACGATGCACTCGAGCTTGATGGTTCCTCTCTTGAACTTCTTCGCGAAGTGCTTCTTCTTCCTCCCGGGTATGCCGGTTACGGTTGTCGATGGCGCGACTTGTTTCGTGGAGGGCACGTTGGGCCTCAAGTGCTTGTGCTTCACGCCATTGTTGTTGTTGTTGGTGCGCCTCGACATCTTGCTCCTCTTGATGTTGGCGCGCCTGCTCTTCGTCTTGTTGGCGTTGGCGTTGCCTTTCTTGTGCTTGCACCAAGGTAGCTTGGTTTTGGTGATGTCGAAGCTCTTGCGCTTGATTTTGCTCTTGAGAATCGGTTCCGTGTAGAGGATTGCGGTTTGCTTGATGGTTTTGGCGCACGGCTCGTCGATGAGTGTTTGATGTCGGAGCACTTGAGCCAGAGATGGTGTCGTCGGAGTGTCGACTCGAGCAGCTCCGTCTTGAGTAGGACGAAGAGGTAGAAGAACGGTTGACCAACAAGGCACGAATCTCGTCCATTCTTGCATTGCTCTCTTGTTTTTCTTAGTTGAGCTTGTTGTCGAAGTAGTCTCTTGTACGTTGCTCGAGAGTCGCAAGTCGGTGGCGAGATGGTCGATGCGGTCATTCATTGCTTGTTGTTCTTGATGCAAAGCTCGTTGTGCACCGAAGAGGTGGTTCTTGGTGACGTAGGAGGTCATGTCGTCGTCTTGCTCGATGAAGAGTGGGTTGGTAGAAGTACTTGGCCTATCCATCATTCCAAGCAAATATGTGAGTGGGAGAAAGAGAAATACACCAAATGTACCTTGACCGATGTTGAAGATGGATCAATGATCACGCAAATGTGTAACAAGGAAATATCACAATTGGTACCAATTCTTGTCGGTTCTCACACTTACACAAGTAAAAGCTTATGGTGGAGCTCGGTTACGACGGTGGCACAAAATTTGATGCAATTGTTAGTGAGCCTCAATAATGTTGGAAAAGATTCACAAATGTGCAAATGCAACAAGTAGACCAATAGCAAGATATGGTACACGGAAACACACACACGGAAAGATAAATGGGGCCGTGCAACCAAGGAATGAGCCAAAATGTGGAATGCACGAAAATGCTCTTGTTGCGCAACACTAGAGAGACGCTAGCACGATTGCACAACAGGCGGATACGAAACTTGTGCACAACCTACTAAGCAGAAATGCAACGACTTCTATCCCAAGTATTCTATTTGTATGGTATTTAGATGATATGATCCAAGATGATCGAGTATGACAATCTTAATGTAGTATGATGCTATGGTTCTTGCTTAAAAGCTCTTTGCTTGTCTTTCCCTTTTGCTTAAAATCTTGGTTGGCTCTTTCTCTTTTGAGCTCTTTCTCATGCAAAACTTCACGAACCAAGATGGCAATTGAATATGCGATGACAACCTTGTGACACAAGAGATGATATCAAGATATGTACCGAGATGATATGGTATGTATGCAATGGGAGCTATGATCACTAATGTGCACAAGTAACGTTGCCGACAATACCAAAAGGCTAGTCTCGATAGGCAAGGTACGCAAAATGGCCTATGGGGTTATCAATGCAATGGCAAGAATGTACAATGATGGTATATCACGATACCAAGATGATATAGAGGTTACCGTTGATGGTTTGTCAAGTGTAAGCAAGAACGGTTGTTGTCGATGACGAGTTCGTGTCGAAGACGAGCGGCAGTGATGTCGATGTTGAACTGTTCCTAGTTAGCCGAAATACCCTAGGAAACGATGAAATAACTCAAATTCTCAAAATCAAATGTGTCAAAATTTGTCGGAGTGCGTAACGAGTAAGCGATGGTGGCAGCGGAAAGCGGAAGGGCTATCGGAGTGCATATGCGGAAGTGGAAATGGGTTGCATATGCGAAAGTGTAGGTGGAAAGGTGGTGGTGGCCAAACTGAAATTTTTCAGTTTCGTCAAGAATCGTCGGACGTCCGGTGGTGGTCAGACGACCGGTACTCGTTCGGACGATCGGAGACGGTCGGACTCCGGTGCCTGGGCGATTTCGGGCACGAGATGAACTGGGGTTTTCGAGGTGGAGGTGGCAAAATTGGTCAAATTCGAGCGATTTTGTGCATGGAAATGGTGGAAATGACGGTGGAAAGCTAGATCCACTCATGGCAAGGAAAATCCATGGATCAAATCCAACAAAACTTCATCACAACTACAAATCACAAAAAAAAATTGGGGCTATTTTTGGTGGGGATTTTTGAAAGTGGGGAAGAACACAACAAAATCAAGCTAGAAAACAAGTGGTAGGGGCTCCAAATTCATGATCAACGTGGCTCATGATACCAAGATGATGTAGGGTAGAACCCTAGATGCCCTATCTTTCACGAAATGGAGGGGATCCTACGAAGAACACGAGGGGAAATGTGAGGGAAATACACTCAAACCAACAAGATTCAGTCACACATTTGCTAGATCCTCAAAATACAAATAGATACACGATACAAATCCAACATAGGACGATACAAGAGGTAACTAGTTCATCCGCGTGACACTACTAGGGAAAACCCTAGCAGTAGCGCGGGGTAATTGCTAGCAGTAGCGCGGGGGCCTGCGCTACTGTTAGGGCGCTATAGCTAACTTTTAGCAGTAGCGCGGGTGGTACCCGCGCTACTGCTACTTCTAGTAGTAGTAGCGCGATTGCCACCTGCGCTACTACTACTTAGTTGTAGCGCGGGTCAGGGCCCCGCGCTACTACTAACTAATTGAGAATTAAAAAAATTAATTCATGGCTGCTACTGGTCCTCGAGGGGATGAAGTTGTTTGTGGTGATGGTGCTTCCCCACTAACTTGTGCCCGCACCTCTCGTCTACTGCTGCTAGAAAAGAAGAGAAAATTATTAGAAAGAGGAAGAGAGAGATAGAGAGCAGTAGGAGGAGGAACTCACCGGTGGCCGCCGGGGTTGGAGACGACGCCCGAAACCCTAGAAGAAGCTCCGTTACCTGCTGCTGCTTGTCGTGGGACCCTTTACCCGGCGAGGAGGTGCAAGTGGCTGCGTCCATGGCGGATCTAGCCGCCGCCATGTGGACGATGCTCTGTTGGTTTCCCTCTCCTTCCAACAGCGGAGAAGAAGGAGGATGGAGGGGGAGAGGAGGGGTCTGCGAGAGGAGTTCGTCGGATTTGTGAGTGGCGCCGAGGTGCGAGGCCGGCAGCGGTGGTGGGTGAGGAAGGGAATGGCGAGTGGGAGGAGAAGGGGAATCAGAAGAGTGTAGGTTTGGATTTGGGCCTTCGCACGCTATGTGTACATATGTCTTGGTGGGTCGATAGTAGTAGCGCAGGTTTATACCCCTCGCTACTACTATGGCATGTCCCGAGTGGGCACGGTAGAGACCACTTAGTAGTAGCGAGGGTTATAAACTCGCACTACTACTATCAACTTAGTAGTAGCGTGGGTTTATACCCATCGCTACTACTATGGCATGTCCAGGGGGCACGACAGAGACCACTTACTAGTAGCGAGGGTTATAAACCCGCACTACTACTATCAACTTAGTAGTAGCGAGGGCTATAAACCCACGGTACTAGTAAGTAGCAGCAGCGAGGGGTATAAACCCTTGCAACTAGTAAGCGTCTGCCTATAAGCTTTTCCCTTGTAGTGTGAGGAGGCCTTGAGGGGGGTCTTCCCGTGAGGGATCTTGAATCCGCTTGGGGGATCTTCTCCGAAGAGGTCGTGAACTCCAATGGAGAAGTAACCAAGTGGATGAGCAAAGCTCTATCTCTCAAATGAGCTATCACATTGCTGACCCTAGAAAGAGGGAGGAGGAGGAGTATATATAGTCGAAGGGGGCGAGGGGTACTTGGGCTTCGGCCCAACACGAAGTCAACACACAGGCGTTGGACGTCCGACGGCTTCCGGTTGTCCGATGGCTCGTGAGGGTCCGGACGTCCGGTGTGTGTTGGAAGTCCGATGTTTTGGCTCGGGTGTGCTTTGGTTGGACGTCCGGTCAGGGTCGGATGTCAGAGGCGCCTGTCGTCCGATGATCTCCATACTTCCGATGTTTTCGTACTGGCCTGGTGGTGTCGGTCGTCTGGCGGAGCTCGGCTGTCCGGGCGCTAGGAGGTGTCAGACGTCCGACCGACGTCGGTCGTCCGGTCGCTGGAGCATGCGCGGGCTGGGACTTGGTGTGCTGGTTGATGCTCCAGGCGTCAGACGTCCAACAAGGTTCAGCCGTCCGATGGCTGGGGATTTCTTGGCAGCTCTTCTTCTTGTCCCTTGTACTTGGTGTCCTCACCGTCTTGTCCGTTGGGTGTTGCTGCTCCCTTGCCTTCCTCCAAGTACCTGATCACACATAGGGTTTCTGCTTGAGGTAGTAGCCATGTCTCATATGTAGAGAGTGGTAATTCGGAGAGGAGCGAGTTCACCTTACACTGGTGCGCGTCGGTACTAAACAAACGGTTTTTTACCCCTTTCCGCGGCGGCATTTGGAACCGTCGCCAAGTGAGTGTGGGCGATAGGGGGGTCCTTCCCACACGACCCAGAAACCGTTGGGGATATGCCCTCTTGGCACACACGTTCGGCAAAATGAGGTCGTGTGCGACCAACGAGCACTCAAATACGGAAATACGTAAAATAGAGCTAAAAAAACAATTATACGTCAAAATTGTTTCCGGTCGTAAGTACATCCCTCACAGTCAGTCCCCGCTAAACATTTCCATTCGTATGCACATCCCACACAGTCGCTCCAAGGAAAAAGTTTCTGTTCACAGGTACATCACACACAATTTTTCCCGTTAAATCGTTTGCGTTATTGAATGTAGCACACACGCTCAGTAGAAGAAACTGTGTGGCAAAGGCTGTCCATGACACACAGTTTTTATGTGGTAAACGTTTGTGCAAGGTGGCCTAATACAAACAGTTTTCAAGAGAAAGTCGTGTGTGATTGTTCATTGATCCAACACGGTTTATTCCTAGAAACTGTGTGCGTTGCCTGAGGTCATCGCCCACGGTATTTTTTCAACAACCGTTTGCAATATCAAAACCCAATTAGCAGGCTAATTCGCCATTAGCAGGCTAATTGCCCTATTATTAGTAATCCATTTATTAATCTAATTGACATTCATATTAAGCACACAATATATTTCATTTCCATATTAAGGAAGAAGAATTTCATAATTGAAATACACCAGAGTACAACATGATATAGCTTCAGCACTCAGCTACCCCACTACACAACTACACCAGCGGCAAGTTCCACATGCAACATGTAGAACCTTTCGAAATTAGCATCATAGATGGTATATAGACAGATGCATCTCATCTGGAAAACTGCTGAAGCGGAAGGCGAATATTGAGCCTTCATTCATGTTGAATGTCTTTGCAACTTTAGGCCAGTGCCTGTGGATGATTGACCGTCCGTCCTTCGGCCTCTTCAGGAACACTTCAATATTGAACCGTGGGTGTTGTATGAAAACCTTCCTCGCCTCCTGACCATAGAGGTGGTTCGAGAGGTAATCATCAGTGAACTGCTTTGGAAAGGCCTGAAAACAAGGATGTGCATAAATATCTTCTCTATATTGCAAATGGGGCAAAGGATTAAAAAAAGGCAAGGTATAATAGTTAGTACCATCTTGTAGTGAACTGATGTCTTCTTCCTTGTGCAGACAAAGATCTTGTTGTTTTTTGTCGCTAATTTTTTTATCCTAACAATCTTTTTGAGTTTCTTGATTTGATTGATATTCATGGACAACTCATTTCCCCATATGCAAAAAGGGTCGAACAGTGGGTCAAAACCTCTGACAGCAGGACCTACGTGTGCAAGACCAAATTGTTAAAAACCAAAATATTAGAATGGTTCCTGCAATTGCACAATAATGTGCTATTAGATAACGGACCATGCACGTGCTAACCTCGATTGTAAACCTTAGTGCTTCCCATTGTTTCCCTGCAACACATATAATGTAGTTGGTCATCAGGTTAAGTAAGGGTTCGCATGCTAACAGTAAAATATGTTGATCAAAAATAAGCACATTGCAGATTCATCATATTAATTGAAGCCGCACGGAAAACCCATTTACCCAAACCAAGCATGATTAAGAACTAGGAAATATAGCACCTGTATATGTTTCTCATGTATTAAGTGCAGCCAAATTCGATTTATTCCTCACATGCACAACGATACAAAATTCTACCCACGATAATTGGACATCGCATTGCAGAATTGAACCAAGTAGTTAACTAAACACCACAACCAATGAACCAACATTAACTGAGCACCACATTGCACAATATAACATTGAACCAAGCAGTTAACTAAACACCACAACACATGAACCAAACATTAACTGAGCACCACATTGCACAATATAACATACTCCTAATAGAAGATCAGAGAGTTAACCAAACAGTTAACTACAGCCAATTGTAGCAATTTTATTTGTTTCTCATGTATTTATTAGAGCCAAATTCAATTTATTCCTCGCATGGTATATAATAACAGAATGCACCCACAATTTTGTAAAGATAAATTCGATTTATTTCTCACATGGAATACAATACAAAATTGCATCCTGAAGAATTGAACATCACATTTGTAGAATTGAACCAAACAGTTAACTGAAGACGACAACTAATTAACAAAACAGTTAATAAGTGCGCACCACACTGCACGACATATAGAACATATACACTAGAGCAACAGATTGCATGGTGAAATTAGATAGCACAATTCACTGGAGAAGGAAAGGCAGGAGCAGCACACGCAATGGGTAAACCGAGCATGCTTAACCGGCGTAGCTAGCAATTGGCAAGGTGCTCCCCAAGATCTGGGGGTCGGCACGAATGGCAGCCATCGCGACCTCATCCGCGCGTGCGGCCGCGATTTGCTTCTCCGTTGCCAAATGCTCCTTGAGGTCCTGGCTATACTGCGTGCACCATGGCTTAGGCCGGCGCTTATTTGGTGGAGGGGTCGGTGATTTGGGTGGAAGGTGTCGCGCTCGCGCTGGCGGTCGGGGCATGTGCAATGTCGAAGGAGGAGGAGGATGGGGGTCGGATGTGGATTACCTGCCTGGATAGAGGAGGCCGAGCAGCGTCAAGGAGGGTCGCCGGTGAGGAGGTGGCGGCGCTGCAAGCAAGGAGTGAAGGTTTCAACTTGGAAAGGAAGCCGAAAAGAGGGGAAATGTGGTTTTTGGTAAGTTGTAGGGGCGGGGAGGTAGATATTTCCACGGAAGCCGAAAATTTGGAATCGCTTCAGCCAAAAAACTGGCGCGCAACGTGTCATCAGACACGGTCCCTTATTCAAAACTGTGTACGATATGTGGACATCACAAATGATTCAGATAGCTTAACCCGTGTGTGATGAGTTTGAACGTCAAAAGTTTTGGTTCGAATTTCCATAGTTACAGTGGTCATCCACGTCATTGCATAATTTGGGTACACAAAGGAGACTACATCACACCCACACTGCTTAATCGAGCAAGATCAGCAGTTAAACAGAGCTAGTTAACCTACACATTACTCTAACAAATTAAACACCGGCACTCTTAATTAAACAAAACATAGAGTACTACCACGGCTGGTGCTCGTCGATCTCCGCTGCCGCCTCCACGTCCAGCTCGCGCCCGACGGTCTCCTGGGGAAGGGGCTCCATGGCATCCATCGCACCATACTCGGCAAGCATCTCACCATCCGTGTCCGCCATCTCTTTGGAAAAGGCCGCCACGAGCTGGTCATGGGCGGACGCGATCTGGGCTTGGACGGGCTTCATCGTCGCAAGGTATGCGGCGGAGGAACGGACGACTGCTCGAACGCTCTCGCCGATTGCCAGCTCTTCGGCTGTGGGTTGCCGACCATTGTCGGAGAACTTCGTTTGATTTGTGCGGTGACCGCCAGAAGCTGGGCGTGGGCGGCCTCCATTAGGGCTAAGGCCACCGCTGTGGAGCAGACAGTTGTTGTGCCTCTCTCGCGAGTTGCTATCCCCAAGGCAGATGTTGGTGCCGCCACCTGAGAAGCAACAACGGCCATTTGGGCTGCCTTTACCGCCCGGTCGCAAATTGCGGCCGTGCTCATGCACCTTGTTAGCATGCGCATGGCGGCTACGGTCGCGCTCTCGTCGGAGTGGGCCACCGAAGTTGCCCTCACGACGCGGGTCCACGTGCCCATCTTTCACCGACGACGATTGAACAGTGAAATGATATTTGGGGAGCGAGCTAGTGTGCTTGAGACGCCGGCTATGGACTGTAGCCGACGCACCTTCTCGCGTAAGCCATAGGCGTACTATACACCGACGGTGCTCCATGATATTTTGTACTACATCTCACATGGTTGCTGATAATAAACTGTGTGCGATCTACTTGATTTTTCATCTTTATTTGAATTACATAATGGGGTCACAGCGGCAATGGATGGTGTTTGAATTGCTAGACCTTTTATCTGGAGTGAACATGCAACTATATGTGTGTCGTAAAAGAATTGGAATTATTCAGGGTTTGTTTGAACATTTTATACATTAAATTGGTTTTCTAGCCATTTCAGGTGAACAATTCAAATTTGAACTACATGCACATGCCCCAGTGCATATAAATTGGTTGAAAAATCAAATCTGTGTCCTTGGGTGCAAGCTTAGGTCCCATGCAAGAAATGGGAATGAATTTCAAACACCGGGGCACCATTGATTGCTGGTAAAACATTCAGATGCCTAGTTTTCAAATTCTAGTAAATCCAAAACTCGTCTGAAATTCATGAAACTTGGCATGCTATCATGGAGCGGCATCAACATGTCATGGTACAAATTTTGTCCCATTTGGGGCAGGTTTGGGTATATGCTTCTCACAAACAGGAGCTTCTCAGAACAAGCATGATAGTTTTTGGTAGGGAACGTCCCATCTTTGTGGACGAAACGATATCCATTGCCTCTTATTGCTTTCAATTTTTTTTCTCATGTCAACATAGAACAACAGGAGTGTTGTGTGAATTTTTGTCATTTTTCGGGGTTCATTTGAACATTTTTATGCATTAACTGAGTTTTCAATGCATTTTATGTGCACAATTCAAATTTGAACTACATGCACATGCTCTAGTGCATATAAATTGGTTGAAAAATCAAATCTGTGTCCTTGGGTGCTTGCTTAGGTCCCGTGCAAGAAATGGGAATGAATTTCAAACAGTGGGGCACCGTTGATTGCCGGCAAAACATTGAGATGCCTGGTTTCTAAATTCTAGTAATTCCAAAACTCGTCTGAAATTCATGAAACTTGGCATGCTATCATGGAGCGGCATCAACATGCCGTGGTAAAAATTTGTCCCATTTGGGCCAGGTTTGGGTATATGCTTCTCACAAACCGGAGCTTCTCACAACAAGCATGATGGTTTTCGGTAGGGAAAGTCCCACCTTTGTGGATGAAATGATATCCATTGCCTCTTATTGCTTTCAATTTTTTTTCTCGTGTCAACATAGAACAACAGGAGTGTTGTGTGATTTTTTTGTGATTTTTCGAGGTTCGTTTGGACATTTTTATGCATTAACTGATTTTTCAATGCATTTATGTGCATAATTCAAATTTGAACTACATGCACATGCTCCAGTGCATATAAATTGGTTGAAAAATCAAATATGTGTCTTTGGGTGCATGCTTAGGTCCCATGCAAGAAAGGGGAATGAATTTCAAACACCAGGCACCGTTGATTGCCGGCAAAACATTGAGATGCCTAGTTTTTAAATTCTAGTAAATCCAAAATTTTGTTAACCATTCACGTGACGCCACGTGTCTTGGTTTTAATATCTGCAGGAGGTGTCGTGCGAACAGGTGCTTGACCTGGACTGAACGGGAGGCGTGCGAGCGCCGTCCGGTGCGCAGGCTGACCGAGAGGCGTGCAAGCTGTCCTTGAGTGTGCAGGCTCATCGGGAAGCGTGCAAGCTGTACGCTGCGCAGGCTGACTGGGAAGCGAGCCCTTTGACTTCCATGGCCGCTCGCCTTGCTCGCATCCTCTCCATTAATGGCTCCCAAGCCGCAGTTTAATTCGCTTTTTAAATATAAGACACTCCTTGCAAACATTTTAGTTAGAACACCCGTATGCAAACCGACAGCTTCCCGAGGAAGCCAAGAGAAAATGTGCCGAGCAAGATTTCTGCAGCTCTTGATCGCAAACATTTTAGATAGAACACCCGTATGCAAAGTGAGAGCAGCGTAGGATTTGTGCATCCCTTCAACGCGAATGATTGTTTTGGATGACCCGTGTGGAACCACGTACAAACAATTTGGTAAGATTTTTCAATCCTTGTAACACTGTGATTTGTTAAAATATGAAGCTAAAAATCACTAGCAGTATCCAATTTTCGCAAATAAAATTCAGTAATTAAGCATAGATTTCATTCATAGATTAAGCAGTCATTCTTAATTTATACAAACAGTTCAAATCGACAGCTGAATTGACCAAACTTTTCCCCAATTATTGCCAACCACGTACTGAAATAGCTAGTTCAACTATATATACAAGCTAAGCTTAAGTACGTTGTATAGTTCCACCACATCTATAGTCAGATGAACAGAACAAAATAGCCCCTAAATACTACTACTACTGCGGAGGGGCTTTGTACTACTTCCGGCTACCTCTCCTCTGCCAAGCGTGCTCAGTAAGAGGCGGAGGAGGAGGAGCCTACCGACAAGCTAGGAAACCGCAATGCGGTGCCTGCCGCTAATGCAGCTTCAGCGACGCTCGCCTCGAACGCCCTCTGCCGCTCCAGACGACCCCTCTTGAAGAGGTGGTTCTCCTCGTAGATCTCTTGATTCCTCGCCTTTGAGGCGGCGTGTGCCGCTGCCACTGCGGCGGTAAGGCTCTTTGCGTGCTCGACGAGGCGCTCCTCGTCCTCCCGCAGGAACTCGGTGTAGCACGCAAGGTTGCTGTCGCACGTGCGGGCGTCCACCTCCGCCTCCCACCTTCGGGCGGCGGTGGCGGAGCGGGTGATGACCCTGGCGGTCGACGGTGGGCTGGCGGCCACGGCGGCCGATGACGGGGTGGCGGCTATGACCACCATCTCCCGCCTTCGTGCCGCGGTGGCGGAGCGGGTGATGGCCACACTGGCCGGTAGTGGGGTGGCGGCCACGACGGCCATCTCCCGCCTTCGGGCCGTGGCGGCGGAGCGGGCGATGTCCCTAGCTTTCGACAGTGGTGTGGCGGCAACGGCGGCCGGCAACAGCTGCCGACGGGCACCGGTGGCGGAGCGTGTGGTGGGTGTTTCACGCACACCCAATAGGGACGCCACGCGCACTACACTACACCGGGGACGGCGCCGCTGCCACGGTGTAGCCTCCTAGCTGGAGCTGTCCTCTGATGACGGCGGAGTGGCTGAGCGACAACGACGGACCGGTGCCATTGGCGAATGTCGGAGAAGCAGACGAGATAAGCTACATGGATGGAGGGGGAAATGCGACGCATGACTCGCCGGCCGTGAGGGTTTTTATAGCAGGCCGGTAAGCATTGGGACTTTGGGGGATTTCACCGAGTCGGGCGGGACGCTTGCACGGGAACCTGCGAGGTTGTGCGCGAACGAGCTCACCGATGATTCATTGGCGCCACCGTTTGGTAAAAAGAACGCCCGTGCGCGCTGCGCAAGCTTGCGCTGTAAGCCGTCTGCGGCAGCGGGCTGACAAGACGTGCGAGAGGAGGACTAAATGCCATGTACACATACGGTTAATAAAAAAACGTTTGCGATTTAATTACCTACTATACCACCGTCCTGGTTTATAAGTATGATTTAACTAATAAAATACGAATGCATGTCGCCAAAGATTATATAGTTGGATTTGTATTTGAACATAGTTTCCAATTATATAATTTTTAAAACATGCATTAACATTTTGTTGTTTAAATTTGAGGGCAAAGTATGGCACGGAATATAAAGGAGACTATAGAGTAGACGGAGGTGGTACCACACGACTGCTCTCTACGCAGCGATGCAACTATTGGCCGGCTTGTAGGCGACCATTTGCTGCGTGTTCAACTGCTCCATGTGTGTGGTTGCTTGCGGTTCAGGCGGCCGCGGCACGCTCTGCTCGCGTCCTGCCGCGCGCACTCTGCTCTTGCGTCCCTCCGGGTGCTCTGCCCTTGTCCCTCCATGCGCGCTGCTAGTGTTTTAGGCAGGCGCACGATCACGCACGTTCGTGTGTAAGCGGTTGCGCCGGGCGCGGCGCGACGATGCAGTTACCCGCTGCAAAAACTGCCATGCGGACGCGCCGAGAATCCACGCCGCCCGGCCCCCTTTTATTCCTGCGGCTATTTACCTTCATCTCTCGTCTCACACGTCACAATAAGCACACCCACAAGGACACATACAGAGAGGACATCAAGCGGTTCCAATGGCGCTCTCCGTGGCTCCAATGGCGCTCCCAGTGGCTGACAACGACAACGGCGGGCAGTTCACCATGCATCACATAGTGGACACCCACGTGAGGGGGAAGGCCCTCTCGGTGGTGTACACGAACGATCCGGTCTCGGTGGAGAGCTCCATCCAAACTATGGAGCAGTTCCTTGCCGAGGACAAGTACTGAGTGGTCCGCTTCGACCTCTAGTACACCATCGGTCGTGCCGGGCACGATCAGAAGGTTGCCGTCGCCCAGTTGTGCGTGAGACATGACGTCCTCGTTTACCACTTCCACCTTGCCACAAGGCCTTGCGAGCGTTTCTCCAGGTTTATCAAGAGCTCCGACTACAGTTTCGCTACGGTGGACACCACCAACGATCTAAAGGCGCTCAAGGTTTCGGACTTAAAATGCCCGAATCTTGTCAACATCCAGCACCACTACAAGGTCTGGGGCACTGACAAAAGCAAACTGAACTCCCTGGTTGACCTCACCTTGGCCATCATCGACCCCTACTACGCGAAGATGAAGCAAGAGAGCAATAAGGACAAGAACGCCTGGCACAGTGTGTGGCATAAGAGACTGGATGAACAACATGTCAAGTACGCGGCCATGGACGCGGGCAGCGTACACAAACTACGAGATGTACAGGCGGATCGTTGACATGAGGAACTGTCTTCTTCCTGACCCAGACGAGGGATCGAGCCACATAGCAGTGGTGGGAGCGTCACAAGAAGTAGATGACTAGACGATCGTTTCTCCTACTTTAGAATGCATGCAATTGTTTATTGAGGTGTGTGTGAATGATCTGTATAGTCATTTATGTAATTGGATGTTTATTTTAGTTATATATATACATGTTATTCTACTATAGAGAGAGCAATTCATTCACACGGCTTATTAGCAGCAATCGTCTGTGTTATTATTGGTCTTCGCACACATTTCAGATTACGGATCTGCTTGCCGCGTATCACACACATCTTGTTCAGTTGAACCGTTTCCATTGTGTTGCCTAATCACACACAGTTCATCCCAGTGAACCGTATGCTGTATATCACACACGCCTTCATCTAGCTGCCCGTTTCTTTTGTGCCTCCTTATCACAAATAGTTCATTGAGCTGAACCATATGCCCTGCATCGCACACGCAACTAAATTCTGAACCGTGTTTGATGCATCTGTCATCGCAAATGTTTTGCACCTTTTTTGATGGTTTTTTACACCACCATTTGCGATTATGGCATCGCACACAGTTTCGTCGAAGGGTCTCTGATCGTAGTGTCGCGTTTGGACCATCCTGCAGTAGTGTTATCTTCGATAGCCTTTGCTCGAGCTCTTGTCATTGGCCCAAGTGGTGCCGTGGGAGACGTAGGTAGGTCCATGGGGATGACCTTGGGATGCTCTGCATAAGAACTTTTGAAGCAATTTCCATAGCCGCTTTTTATTTTCAGCCGTAATCATGTGCACAACTTTCGTACTGTTGTTGATGGAATTCAATTCGGCAGCCAGATGTTCTTTCTCTCGGCGATCCTCAGCCATATGCTGCAACAGCAGCTGTTGAGTGCGCAAAATCACTGCAAGGTGTTAAGGAGGTTGAGTATTTTGTTTTCTATCACGCTGAGGTAGCTGTGGCCGGTTGAATGTATTGTGATAATCTGGAGGGCTTGAGACTGCAACTTGTCCCGAAGAAAAATATTCCATGACTCGCAGCGTATCACGTACAAGAGGAATGAAGCTTTTGTGACTGACTTTCGCCAAGTATTCGATGTGCATTGCATAATCAACCACTTTCTGAATCCAAGGCGCAAAGACTTTGATGGTTTTCGGATGCCGAGCAGAGTCCTTTAGTAAACACAGAAACATGTCTGCGACATCAAAGATTTATCCTTGGGAGATGGCATGAATGGTGTTTCGAAGAACATTAGATATAGCATTGTCAGAATTCATCCTGGCCAGAGGACAGATGGTATAGGTGAGAATGTGGTATAGAGTTTGATTATCAAAGTCAAATGCTTGGGCAAGGGAGGACCATTGTAGTCACGAATTTTCTCTTGATCCATGTGAAAGCACAAGTGCTCCCTGGGTGATTTGGTAATTAATGTCAACATATCTCTTGTTGGACTAATACTTTTATCTAGTATATTTCAGATGAGTTCAACAATGGCATGGCAAGGACAAGAGGCTGTGGAACCCCTTCAAAATGCTAAGGACAAAGATTGGCGAAAGCTCAGGACTCTTCTTTTTCATTTTAGTGATCCAAAATCATATTGAGTCCATAGGAAAGACAATACTATTAAAAGGGGATGAGCTGTTGCTTAATGGTCTAATTGCTCAAAGTGCTTAGTGAAATTGCTCCAAAACCCTTAGCCACTTTCTCATTTTCAAATATGTCCAAAACCCAAAGTCAAACTCGGCCCCACCGATTTGATCTATCCGACGCCATCGAGTTCATTTGACCTAGCCACTGCGAGAAACCCTAGACAATTCGGTCTCACCAATACGGATCTCGGTCTCACCGAGATGGCCTTGCAAACTCTCTGTTGCCTGTTGTAATTATTTCGGTCTCACCAAAATGTGCAATCGGTCCCACCGAGTTTTCTTGACCAACTCTTTGTTTGCTCATTGCTAAAATCGGTCGCACCGAGTTCATGCAATCGGTCTCACCGAGATGAGGTTTTGCCCGAGCCCTAGCACATCGATCGCACCGAGTTGATCATGCCGGTCCCACCGAGATTCCTAACATTCACATTTTGAACTGAATCGGTCATGCGGAGTATCCCTCGACCATCCCCATGGACGACACACCGCCACCGCAAGCACGGAGAGGACCTACGACGAGAGCTCGCGCACGCGCTGTCGAAACCGAGGTGAACTCTTTCCTCTTCGAGTTTCGTTCGGATTCACATATGAATTGGGTTCTACCTTAAAGAGAAACGTTATGCATTCTTAGGTACTTCAGAGATGATCGCGAGGAAGCATCGAGGGATCACCAAGTCCACATGGAGGAAGAGAAGGAAGAAGGACGCGAAGGGACGGACGCTCTGGACAGCCCGGGTGCCCAGACAAGAGGACCCCGGGTGCCCAGGCACAAGGCCGTGGGGAGGGCTAACCCCCTGGACACCCAGGGTGCCCGCCCCCCCCTCCCCCACCTGGGCACATCCCCTGGTGCCCGGCCACTTGGCCCCGGGTGCCCGGCCCCTCCAGCCGTGGCCTCCCTGCGTGGTCCGGGTGCCCGGCCTCCCCCTTGTGCGACCCCGGGTGCCCGGTCCTCCACCTCCTGGTGCCCGGCCCTCTCCCAGGCGCGACCCCTGGGTGCCCGGTCCCCTTGACCCCGGGTGCCCAGACCCTCAACCGTGGCTACGCGTTTTTGGGATAAATTACCCATGTACCCTTGTTTTACTCTCATGTCGTCCCTAGGCTATATAAACTCCTTCCCTAGCTCATTAGAGAGGACAAAAAAGTATTTGTTAGACAAAGAGAGAGCTATGCTCATCTTCCTCCTCATGGAGATCATGACCTCCTAAGGGAGAAGATCCCTAGTGGATATCAAGGCCTCCTCTTGGAGAAGGATCTCCATCATAGGATCATCAAGACCTCTCTCCTCATAGGATTTGGATGAACTAGCTACCTCTTGTATATTCTTGTGTTGGATTTGGACCTTTCTATCTCTCTTTGTGTGATTGGATCTAGAACATGTGCGATTGGATCAAGTCAATTTGAGTGTTCCTCTTGTTTCCCCCCTTTGTGTTCTTCTTGTTCATTGGGATTTCCCCTCCAATTCATGAAAGATCTCCATCTAGGGTTCCACCCTACAACATCTTGGTATCATGAGCCATGGTTTTTCATGAAATTGGAGATCCCTTCTTGTTCTCTAGCCTAATTTTGTTGTGTTCTTCCTCAATTTCGAAAATTCCCCACCAAAAATAGCCCCAACTTTCTTTGTGATTTGTTGGTTTGATGAGGTTTTGTTGGATTTGATCCATGGATTTGTTTGGTTTCAAGTGGATCTAGACTTCCCCACATCCATCTCCACCTTTCCCTCCATGAAATCCACCAATTTCTTCCATTTTCCCACGAATTTCCGCCCAAATCCGTGAACCCCGCGCGCCCGCACCCCTTACCCCCGGGCACTCGGACCCCCAAGCCACTTCTTCCGCCCATCCCCGCTGACCACCCCGGGTGCCCTTACCCCTTACCCCCGGGCCACTTCTTGCGCCCAACCCCACTGACCACCCCGGGTGCCCACACCTCTGACCCCCAGGCTTCCGCACCCCCCGAATCAGCCCACCAATAAAAACCGTTTCGGCCATAACTTTTGCTCCCGGAGTCCGATTTTGACGTTCTTTAGCTCGTTGAGTAGCTATTGACATCCCCCATCCATCTAGATAGGTTCAACACCATTTGACTCCATCAAAATTTTGGAATTTTGGCATCTTTGCCTAGGCCATCCACCATATCATCCGCAAAACCACCATAGCTTCCCGCAACCTAACCCATTTTAATCCGTATAGCATTTGTGGTTGCTTGAGTGGTGACTTGAGTCTCCTAAGGTGTTTCGGCTACTTAGGGACGGTTGCTTCTTCATCAACCACCACCGCCACTTCCGCATTGCTAACTTCGGAACCACCAAAGCATTCCGCTACCACCATTTGACAGTTTCATTTGAGATTTTGAGTTTGCAGGTTTTCTGTTTCCTAGGGTGTTTCGGCTAACTAGGAACGGTTCGACATCTACGACACCGCCGCTCAACTTCCTCAAGGATTCGTCATCGACCACTTCACCATTTTGACACCCTAACCGTAAGGAAGAACGGTAACCTCTATATAATCTTGTTATCGTGGTATCCCATCATTGTACATTCTTGCCATTACATTGTTAACCCCTTAGCCCATTTTGCGCCAGTTGCCTATCGAGACTAGCCTTTGAGTATTACCGGCAACATTACTTGTGCACATTAGTGATCTGTACCTTCCATTGCATACATACCTTATCATATTGCTATCATCGAGGTATCATCATATCATCCCTTGTGTCACAAGATTGTTCCCGCATATACATAATTGTTATCTTGGTTTGTGCATTTCACATAAGTGGCCATACAAAAAAAGAGAATAAGCTTTTAAGCAAAAAGAGAGCAAAGAAGCTTGTAAACAAGAGCCATAGCATCGCCACATTGCATACCATACTACCATATTGATCATCATGGATCATCGTATGCGAAACACCGGAACATCATACATACATAGCATACTTGGGATAGAAAGCTCATACATTTTGCATCTCATAGGTTGTGCACAAGTGTCATATCTGCCTATTGAGCAAGCATGCTAGCGTCTCTCTAGAGTTGTGCAACACGAGCGTTTTCCGTGGATTCCACATTTTGTGTTCATTCCATGGTTGCACGACCCCATTTATCTATCTGTGTGTGTGTTTCCGTGTGCCACATATTGCTATTGGTCTACTTGTTTCACTTGCAAATTTGTGAATCTTTTACAACATTTTGTTATGGCGTGTTATGGCCGGTTTATCTAGACCACCGGGCAATCTTAGCCTACAAGTTATCTTAGGTTAATTCTTATGCAAGTTATCTTAGGTTAATTCTTATGCAAGTTATCTTACGTTAATTCTTATCCAAGTTATCTAGGTTATAAATATAGGCTGTAAGACTCTTTTTGGAAGCAAGCAATAAGAATATTATTATCCCTATTGCCCGGCTCCCAGAGGAGCCGGAACCCTAGCCGCCTCTACCCCTAGCCGCCGCCGCCATCCTCCTCTAACGCGACGGCGCCCAGCCGCCGGCGCGCCCTCCTCCCTCCTTCCCCTACAACCTACGGAGCAAGTCTGGTAGGATCCCTGGTTCTAACAATTTGGTATCCAGAGACTCAGGTTCGATCATGTCGTCATCAACACCCACGCCGCCGCTGCCCATCATCACTACCGCCCCGGTGACCACTGTCGGGTCCCCAACGCCGCCAGCCCCGATCACCTCCGCGCCGCCGGTCCCCGTCACTTCCGCGCCGCCGACAACCTCTGTCTTCACGTCGGAGGAGATGACCAGCACCATGCGGGACCTCGTGACGGCCGTCCAGGGCATCTCCCTGTACTTGGCCGGCCCGCACACCACCCCGCCGGCTGCGGCCCCCACCTACAGCCACCCGATGACGCACTGGCCGATCCAGAACGCGTCGGGCCCGAGCAGGATGCCCCTGCTGCCGTTCCAGGCGGGCTACACCGGCGGGCCCCCACCGCTGCTGCACCTGCCCTGGTACTCGTTACCCGCGGCGATCGCCGGGGCCCATCCGTCGCTCCAGCCGCCGCCCGCCCCAGCGCCGTCCTGGCCGCAGTGGCCCGCTCCGGTTCTCACGGCGCCACCCGCGTCTGCAGCGCCCGCCCCAGCGCTGCAGTGGCTGCACTAGACCGCGTCGGCCCCAGCCGCGCCAACCGCGCCGCCCGCGCCGGTCCAGCTCCCACCGCCGCCGCCCAGCTCCGGACAGGGCCAGCCCACACCGGGAGGACTTCCGATCCAGCAGGTCCGGTTTCTGCCGTCATCATCCCCGATCCCGGCCTGGCTAACCGGGACGTCGCCACCGCAAGTTTACACAGAGGGCGGGGACCCACCGGTACCCATGCTGCAGTCTGGGGTCTCGTCCGGCTCCGTGGGGGCCTACGACGGCTTCCCCACCGTTGACCAGGCACCGTCATCATCACTGCTCTGCACCGCCGAGCCGGTCGGCCATGGCGCACCGACCCAGACGCCGCCACGATTCGCCAAGATCATTTCGCCACTTATGACGGCACGGAGGACCCTATCAACTGGCTCAACCAGTGCGACCAGTTCTTTCGCAGGCAGTGCACCCTCGCATCGGAGCGTACGTGGCTCGCCTCGTACCACCTCCACGGCGCGGCACAGACCTGGTATTACGCCCTCGAGTAGGATGAGGGCGCCATGCCCCCTTGGGAGCGCTTCCGCGAGCTCTACCTCCTTCGCTTTGGGCCTTCGGTTCGCGGGAGCTGCCTAGCGGAGCTCGGCCGCCTTCCCTTCACCTCCACGGTGCAGGACTACGCTGACTGTTTGCAGGCCCTGGCATGCCATGCGTCGGCTGTCACGGCGCAGCAGCGGGCCGACCTCTTTGTCGGTGGACTTTCGGATCACATCCGTGTAGACGTGGAGCTTCGGGGACCCCAGGATCTCCAGTCGGCCATGTACTACACCCGCGCGTTCGAGCGCCGCGCGGTGGCCATCCAGCAGGAATCACCGTCTCGGACTGCTGGGTCGCTACCCGGGCCGGATTCCGCGCAGGGTCGGCCTGCACAGGCTGCTGCAGCACCCCTCGCCGCGACCGCGGCACGCTCGTTCCGCCGGCTCACCTCAACCGAGCTACTCGAGCGTCACCACCAAGGGTTGTGCTTCAACTGCGACGAGCCCTACACGCCCGGCCATGCCTGCCCATGACTCTACATTCCGGAGGATGCCATCGCCGCCCACCTGGCCGCCCCAGCTGTCGAGAAGGTGTTTGACGCTAGTTGATCACCTCGAGGAGTTCCGCAAGCGCTTCCCCACCTTACAGCTCGAGGACGAGCTTTTTGTGCTGGCGGGGAGAAGTGTTATGGCGTGTTATCGCTGGTTTAGCTAGGACCACCGGGAAATCTTAGCCCACAAGTTATCTTAGGTTAATTCTTATGCGAGTTATCTTAGGTTAATTCTTATGCAAGTTATCTAGGTTATAAATATAGGCTGTAAGACTCTTTTTGGAAGCAAGCAATAAGAATATTATTATCCCTATTGCCCGGCTCCCAGAGGAGCCGGAACCCTAGCCGCCTCTAACCCTAGCCGCCGCCATCCTCCTCTAACGCGACGGCGCCTAGCCGCCGGCGCGCCCGCTCATCGCGGCGCCCTCCTCCATCCTTCCCCTACAACCTATGGAGCAGGTCTGGTAGGATCCCTGGTTCTAACATATTTATTGACTCATGCTAACATTTTGCATCAAATTTTTGTGCCACAATCCTCACCAAGCTCCACCCTAAGCCTTACTTGTGTAGGTGTGAGAATTGACAAAATCCGGTACCAATTGTGTTATTTCCTTGATACATTATTGAGTGGTCATTGATCCATCTTCAACACTAGAAAGGTACATTTGGTCTAGTTCTTTCCTTTCTGCCACTTACATTTGCTCGAGTCTTATCATGGATAGGCAAGGCATTTCATCTCCGGTCTTCCACGACAACGACGGCACGAACAACTACAACACCAAAACATCCATCTTCGTACTACAACGAGCAATGCAAGGCATTGAGCTACTCGCCATCGACATTTGCCAAAACAAAGCAAGGAAAAGGGATTACATCGACGCCAAGTTGGACGAACAAATGGATCAAGTACGAGACTTGGTGGCCAAATACAAGTCTTCTTCCCATTCATCATTTTCACGGCAAAGAGGCTCAAGTCGCACACCTTCGGAGCGGCAACAATATGCGAGTACCACGCGGCACCGTCAAGAAAACCTTCATGAGCACAAGAGAAGACCGCGAGACGAGCACCAACAAGATGAAGCTACGACTACTACCACCACTTAGACATCTTCGCCAAGTGTTATCAAGGCATCTTCGCCTTTGGACATCTTCGCCTACCTCAACGAGTACGCCTACATCGGCCTTCATCCACGGCGACGGTGACGAGATGATCGAGCATGGGATTTTCCCTTCGGTCATGGAGGAGAGCGATGATGTGCCATCTTCGGCCTTCATCCACAGCGACGACGATGAGATGGTTGAGCATGGGATTTTCCCTTCGACCACGGCGACGTATGATGACTTGAGTGACTTGTGCCACCATATTGAGAGTGCGAGTGACTTCACCACTAGCCCCATATATGATGAGTTGCCACAATTACCATGTGAGGAGAGCCACAACCCCCACCACTTGAGTGAGATGAGTGACTCCACCATATGTGAGGTTGAGTGCACCTATTTTGAGGGAGTGAGTGAACCACCACATAGAGAGAGTGTGATAGTTGATTGGGCATGTGAGGCCACTATGATTTCTAATGACATAACCTCTACGTCTATTGTGTCTTCTACTTTGGTGCTAGGTCCCATATATGATGACGCGCCGATTCGTGACGACTTCGTCCTTCCTTTGGACAAGACAACGGCCATGGTGGAATATGATGCACCCCCACATGGTTCCATCAAGTTGATGATGATGACCACCATTTGGTCATTGCCGCCTCACCTACACCACATGAGTGGAATGAGAATGGTAACATAGGTGAAGGTGATGCTCTTGTCCCACTAGTGGACATTCTTGACATTGATTGTTTGCATGATGTTGATCCACCTAGTACCGTGCTTCATGCTAGTGTGACTTCCCATGCGATGATTTACCCATTTATGATGAGTTTGATGATTGCCATGTGGAGTCCAGTAATTGTGATGCCATGTTACATAGGATTTCTTGTGACAATTCTCTAGGTCACATCACGTTTGACAATCCATTAAACTTGTCATATGCTATGAGTGCGATCTTCCATATTGCATCATTCCAATCTCATCATAGTGACTATGCATATGCCATTAAAATAAACCCAATTTGCACATATGGCATAGATGACAAGCCCATAGTTATTTGCATTTGTTTTTCTTGTGATGATATTGATATGATCCCTTTGCATCATTTATCTCATATGCCATGCCATGACCACCTAGCTTCGGATATGCATTGTTTTGGATGTTTTCAATATTCTCAATATGATGTTTCCACTATTGCTCATGAGGACACCCCCATAGTTTCCTCATACACTTTAGGAGATTTTGATCCATCCTATCCATTGCATGATCCCAATACTTGTGTGCACCATATGCTCCCCATGAATGAAAATGATATTGATGTGCCATATACTTGTATGCTAAATTCGCATCACAATCATGTTATACATAACAACTATTCTTTCATGATGGATGACATGCTCATGAGTACATACACATCATGATGGATGATGTGTACATTTACCACGCACACAATTTCTTTGGTTTGTGTCTCTTTTTTGTAGGTACTCATGAATACTTGTCAACTTCACAATCCCATGAGTTGACAAAGCGAGCTCTAGAGAGCAATGACGACTTGGGATACCATGGATTCTCATTCCTACCACTCTCTTCGCGCATTTCTTCTACATGGCTCTCACATGGTTATGGGTTATCGTCCATTCCATATTATATGCCCATCTTGCCATGTTCACTTTGCATGATATGCTCATTCCTATGCCTTTGCCATGCATTTGTGACCCATGCTTTGCATTACACATGATGATTGATTTTAGTACTTGTATGTGTATTTGCAAGCTTGGTGGAGATATTGCTTCTTATTGCCGTCTTCCATTTATGCCACATTCCTACGATGATACTATGTTCTTGCTTTGTGGTCGTGCTCGCGATATGTCATGTGCATTACCTATATCTATTATTTGCTCACATGACATGATTGCCATGATTTCCTCTAGTGTGTTGCATCTTCGCTCCACTAGTTTGCACGACTTGATTTCTATGCTTTCTCATGTTGCATCCAATTCTTGGATTACTTGCTCCTATCATATGTTTGGTTGCAACAATGTCATTACTTCACATATGCCTATTCCTACTATTTGCTCACATGGCTTTATTGCCTCGCACATGTTGCAAAATTGCTATATCATTTGTGTTGAGTGCCTCACTTTCTTCACCACACCATATGCACATTATGCTTGGATTGTCTTGCACTTGCCCCATGTGTTTAGACATTGCATTTCATTTGGTGCTGTGAATGACTCTTATGCCTACCATAGACCGTTCATTGAGAGTCCTATGCATGCTTGCTATGACATTGAGGTAGATGCTTATTCTCTTGTCACACATATTTGCATCTCTACCTCACATTTACATGCTTATTTCCTTGATGTCCTTGATTTTGCTCCATTTATGCGCTTACATGACATGTCACAATCCCTTGTCACACCATATATTATGCTTGATGACGACACTTGTTTGGTGAATCACCTCTTCAATGCTTGGTTTTGCACTAACGCTACAATACAAAAAAAGACACATCCGTGACATTTTGGGCCGAACGAATAT
Source organism: Aegilops tauschii subsp. strangulata (assembly GCF_002575655.3). Classification (NCBI taxonomy): domain Eukaryota; kingdom Viridiplantae; phylum Streptophyta; class Magnoliopsida; order Poales; family Poaceae; genus Aegilops; species Aegilops tauschii. The sequence goes on along the minus strand of NC_053039.3, from coordinate 166,335,422 downwards.
CTTTTCTGTCATACTTATGACACTTCTATGACGATAATTGTGACAAAACTAGGTATCATCATAGATGTGGTGGTGTCCTACTTCTATGTCAAAAATCATGACAAAAAATGGGCTTTTCGTCCTGGGCGGGCCGGAGACGCAGCTGCATGACATTCTTTGGCTCGTCCATGATAGAGAAAACAATGGTAGAAGTGAGGGCGAGGAAAATATCGGTGGAGTTCCCGGTTACGGTGGGTGTCGGGGGCCGACTGATGCGCGTTTCTCTTGTACGTACGGGCGTGTGTGCGAGGCATTGCGCTCTAACTGAACCAGAGCGAGGCGTTGGGCTCTAACTGAACCCAAGCGATTGCACTGCAGGCTATGTGTTACTGAACCCGAGCGAGCGATCGATCCCTTTCTATTAACTGAACCCGATTGATTCCTTCGCTACTGGTGCTAACTGAAGCCGATCGAACACTGCTGCCTCCTTCCCTTGATGAACAGTGAACGTTGTTGGGGGGTTTGGATGAACAGTTCCTGGTGGGGGTTGGATGAACAGGAACCTGTGGTAGTAGAGGCCGTTGCCGCTGGATGAATAGTGCCCCGGTCGATCGAGCCGGTGGATGAATAGGACCCCGTGGAGGGTTGGATGAACAGGACCCCGTGGATGGATGGTTGAACAGTAGCCGGTGGAGGGCTGGTTGAACAGCAACCGGTGGAGGGCTGGATGAACAGTAGCCCGTGGAGGGGTGGTTGAACAGGACCCCGTGGAGAGGGTTTTGGGGAACATAGTAATTTCAAAAAAATTCCTACGCACACGCAAGATCATGGTGATGCATAGCAACGAGAGGGAAGAGTGTTGTCCACGTACCCTCGTAGACCGACAGCGGAAGCGTTATCACAACGCGGTTGATGTAGTCGTACGTCTTCACGATCCGACCGATCAAGTACCGAACGCACGGCACCTCCAAAGTTCTACACACGTTCAGCTCGATGACGTCCCTCGAACTCCGATCCAGCCGAGTGTTGAGGGAGAGTTTCATCAGCACGACGGCGTGGTGACGATGATGATGTTCCACCGACGCAGGGCTTCGCCTAAGCTCCGCAACGGTATTATCGAGGTGTAATCTGGTGGAGGGGGGCACCGCACATCGCTAAAATATCGTATATCAAGTGTGTATAGAGGTGCCCCCCTGCCCCCGTATATAAAGGAGCAAGGGGGAGGCCGGCTGCCTATGGGCGCGCCAAGGAGAGGGGGGGAGTCCTCCTCCTAGTAGGAGTAGGACTCCCCTTTCCTAGTCCTACTAGGAAAAGAAGGGGGAAGGAAAGAGAGGGAGAGGGAGAGGGAAAGGGGGATGCGCCCCCCTCTCCTAGTCCAACTAGGACTCCTCCTGGGAGGGGGCACACCACCTCCTGGCTGCTGCCCTCTCTCTCCCCTCAAGGCCCACTAAGGCCCAATACTTCCCCGGGGGGTTCCGGTAACCCTCCGGCACTCCGGTTTAATCCGAAACTTCTCCGGAACACTTCCGGTGTCCGAATATAGTCGTCCAATATATCAATCTTTATGTCTCGACCATTTCGAGACTCCTCGTCATGTCCGTGATCACATCCGGGACTCCGAACAACCTTCGGTACATCAAAACATATAAACTCATAATAAAACTGTCATCGTAACTTTAAGCGTGCGGACCCTTTGGGTTCGAGAACTATGTAGACATGACCGAGACACCTCTCCGGTCAATAACCAATAGCGGGACCTGGATGCCCATATTGGCTCCCACATATTCTACGAAGATCTTTATCGGTCAGACCGCATAACAACAGACGTTGTTCCCTTGGTCATCGGTATGTTACTTGCCCGAGATTCGATCGTCGGTATCTCGATACCTAGTTCAATCTCGTTACCGGCAAGTCTCTTTACTCGTTCCGTAATACATCATCCCGCAACTAACTCATTAGTCACAATGCTTGCAAGGCTTATAGTGATGTGCATTACCGAGTGGGCCCAGAGATACCTCTCCGACAATCGGAGTGACAAATCCTAATCTCGAAATACGCCAACCCAACAAGTACCTTTGGAGACACCTGTAGAGCACCTTTATAATCACCCAGTTACGTTGTGACGTTTGGTAGCACACAAAGTGTTCCTCCGGTAAACGGGAGTTGCATAATCTCATAGTCATAGGAACATGTATAAGTCATGAAGAAAGCAATAGCAACATACTAAACGATGGGGTGCTAAGCTAACGTAATGGGTCATGTCAATCACGTCATTCTCCTAATGAGGTGATCCCGTTAATCAAATGACAACTCATGTCTATGGCTAGGAAACATAACCATCTTTGATTAACGAGCTAGTTAAGCAGAGGCATACTAGTGACACTCTGTTTGTCTATGTATTCACACATGTATTATGTTTCCGGTTAATACAATTCTAGCATGAATAATAAACATTTATCATGATATAAGGAAATATATAATACTTTATTATTGCCTCTAGGGCATATTTCCTTCAGTCTCCCACTTGCACTAGAGTCAATAATCTAGATTACATAGTAATGATTCTTACACCCATGGAGTCTTGGTGTTGATCATGTTTTGCTCGTGGAAGAGGCTTAGTCAAGGGATCTGCTACATTCAGATCCGTATGTATCTTGCAAATTTCTATGTCTCCCACCTGGACTAAATCCCGGATGGAATTGAAGCGTCTTCTGATGTGCTTGGTTCTCTTGTGAAATCTGGATTCCTTTGCTAAGGCAATTGCACCAGTATTATCACAAAAGATTTTCATTGGTCCCGATGTACTAGGTATGACACCTAGATCGGATATGAACTCCTTCATCCAGACTCCTTCATTCGCTGCTTCCGAAGCAGCTATGTATTCCGCTTCACACGTAGATCCCGCCACGACACTTTGCTTGGAACTGCACCAACTGACAGCTCCACCGTTCAATGTAAATACGTATCCGGTTTGCGATTTCAAATCGTCCGGATCAGTGTCAAAGCTTGCATCAACGTAACCCCTTACGATGAGCTCTTTGTCACCTCCATATACGAGAAACATATCCTTAGTCCTTTTCAGGTATTTCAGGATGTTCTTGACCGCTGTCCAGTGATCCACTCCTGGATTACTTTGGTACCTCCCTGCTAAGCTTATAGCTAGGGACACATCAGGTCTGGTACACAGCATTGCATACATGATAGAGCCTATGGCTGAAGCATAGGGAACATCTTTCATTTTCTCTCTATCTTCTGCAGTGGTCGGGCATTGAGTCTTACTCAATCTCACACCTTGTAGTACAGGCAAGAACCCTTTCTTTGCTTGATCCATTTTGAACTTCTTCAAAACTTTGTCAAGGTATGTGCTTTGTGAAAGTCCAATTAAGCGTCTTGATCTATCTCTATAGATCTTAATGCCTAATATATATGCAGCTTCACCGAGGTCTTTCATTGAAAAACTCTTATTCAAGTATCCCTTTATGCTCTCCAGAAATTATATCATTTCCAATCAGTAATATGTCATCCACATATAATATCAGAAATGCTATCGAGCTCCCACTCTCTTTCTTGTAAATACAGGCTTCTCCAAAAGTCTGTATAAAACCAAATGCTTTGATCACACTATCAAAGCGTTTATTCCAACTCCGAGAGGCTTGCACCAGTCCACAAATGGATCGCTGGAGTTTGCACACTTTGTTAGCTCCCTTTGGATCTACAAAACCTTCCGGTTGCATCATATACAACTCTTCTTCCAGAAATCCATTCAGGAACGCAGTTTTGACATCCATTTGCCAAATTTCATAATCATAAAATGCGGCAATTGCTAACATGATTCGGACAGACTTAAGCATCGCTACGGGTGAGAAGGTCTCATCGTAGTCAATTCCTTGAACTTGTCGAAAACCTTTCGCAACAAGTCGAGCTTTATAGACAGTAACATTACCATCAGCGTCACTCTTCTTCTTGAAGATCCATTTATTTTCAATGGCTTGCCGACCATCAGGCAAGTCAACCAAAGTCCATAATTTGTTCTCATACATGGATCCCATCTCGGATTTCATGGCTTCAAGCCATTTTGCAGAATCTGGGCTTACCATCGCTTCTTCATAGTTCGTAGGTTCGCCATGGTCTAGTAACATGACCTCCAGAACAGGATTACCGTACCACTCTGGTGCGGATCTTGATCTAGTTGACCTACGAAGTTCAGTAATAACTTGATCTGAAGTTTCATGATCATTATCATTAACTTCCTCACTACTTGGTGTAGGTATCGCAGAAACTGATTTCTGCGATGATCTACTTTCCAATAAGGGAGCAGGTACAGTTACCTCATCAAGTTCTACTTTCCTCCCACTCACATCTTTCGAGAGAAACTCCTTCTCTAGAAAGGATCCATTTCTAGCAACAAATATCTTGCCTTCGGATCTGTGATAGAAGGTGTACCCAACGGTCTCCTTTGGGTATCCTATGAAGACACATTTCTCCGATTTAGGCTCGAGCTTATCAGGTTGAAGTTTCTTCACATAAGCATCGCAGCCCCAAACTTTAAGATACGACAACTTTGGTTTCTTGCCAAACCATAGTTCAAAAGGCGTCGTCTCAACGGATTTCGATGGTGTCCTATTTAGAGTGAATGCAGCCGTCTCTAAAGCATAACCCCAAAACGATAGCGGTAAATCAGTAAGAGACAACATAGTTCGCACCATATCTAATAAAGTACGATTACGACGTTCAGACACACCATTACACTGTGGTGTTCCGGGTGGCGTGAGTTGCGAAACTATTCCGCATTGTTTCAAATGTAGACCAAACTGGTAACTCAAATATTCCCCTCCACGATCAGATCGTAGGAATTTTATTTTCTTGTTACGATGATTTTCAACTTCACTCTGAAATTCTTTGAACTTTTCAAATGTTTTAGACTTATGTTTCATTAAGTAGATATACCCATATCTGCTCAAATCATCTGTGAAGGTGAGAAAATAACGATATCCGCCACGAGCTTCAATATTCATCGGGCCACATACATCTGTATGTATGATTTCCAACAAATCTGTTGCTCTCTCCATAGTTCCGGAGAACGGTGTTTTGGTCATCTTGCCCATAAGGCACGGTTCGCAAGTACCAAGTGATTCAAAATCAAGTGATTCCAAAATTCCATCAGTATGGAGTTTCTTCATGCGCTTTACACCGATATGACCCAAACGGCAGTGCCACAAATAAGTTGCACTGTCATTATTAACTCTGCATCTTTTGGCTTCAACATTATGAATATGTGTATCACTACTATCGAGATTCATTAAAAATAGACCACTCTTCAAGGGTGCATGACCATAAAAGATATTATTCATATAAATAGAACAACCATTATTCTCTGATTTAAATGAATAACCGTCTCGCATTAAACAAGATCCAGATATAATGTTCATGCTCAACGCTGGCACCAAATAACAATTATTTAGGTCTAAAACTAATCCCGAAGGTAGATGTAGAGGTAGCGTGCCGACGGCGATCACATCGACTTTGGAACCATTTCCCACGCGCATCGTCACCTCGTCCTAAGCCAAATTTCGCTTAATCCGTAGCCCCTGTTTCGAGTTGCAAATATTAGCAACATAACCTGTATCAAATACCCAGGTGCTACTGCGAGTATTAGTAAGGTACACATCAATAACATGTATATCACATATACCTTTGTTAACCTTGCCATCCTTCTTATCCGCCAAATACTTGGGGCAGTTCCGCTTCCAGTGGCCAGTCTGCTTACAGGAGAAGCACTCAGTTTCAGGCTTAGGTCCAGACTTGGATTTCTTCTTCTGAACAGCAACTTGCTTGCTGTTCTTCTTGAAGTTCCCTTTCTTCTTCCCTTTGCCCTTTTTCTTGAAACTAGTGGTTTTACTGACCATCAACACTTGATGCTCCTTTTTGATTTCTACCTCCGCTGCCTTTAGCATTGCGAAGAGCTCGGGAATCGTCTTATCCATCCCTTGCATGTTATAGTTCATCACGAAGCTCTTGTAGCTTGGTGGCAGTGATTGAAGTATTCTGTCAATGACGCAATCATCCGGAAGTTGAACTCCCAGTTGAATCAAGTGATTATTATACCCAGACATTCTGAGTATATGCTCACTGACAGAACTATTCTCTTCCATCTTGCAGCTATAGAACTTATTGGAGACTTCATATCTCTCAATCTGGGCATTTGCTTGAAATATTAACTTCAACTCCTGGAACATCTCATATGCTCCATGACGTTCAAAACGTCGTTGAAGTCCCGGTTCTAAGCCGTAAAGCATGGCACACTGAACTATTGAGTAGTCATCAGCTTTGCTTTGCCAGACGTTCATAACTTCTGGCGTAGCTCTTGCAGGAGGCCTGGCACCTAGCGGTGCTTCCAGGACGTAATTCTTCTGTGCAGCAATGAGGATAATCCTCAAGTTACGGACCCAGTCCGTGTAATTGCTACCATCATCTTTCAACTTAGCTTTCTCAAGGAACGCATTAAAATTCAACGGCACAACAGCACGGGCCATATATCTACAATTAACATAGAAAAGCAAGATACTATCAGGTACTAAGTTCATGATAAATTTAAGTTCAATTAATCATATTACTTAAGAACTCCCACTTAGATAGACATCTCTCTAATCCTCTAAGTGATTGCGTGATCCAAAGCAACTAAACCATGTCCGATTAACACGTGAGATGGAGTAGTTTCAATGGTGAACATCACTATGTCGATCATATCTACTATAGGATTCACGCTCGACCTTTCGGTCTCTGTGTTCCGAGGCCATATCTGTACATATGCTAGGCTCGTCAAGTTTAACCTGAGTATTCCGTGTGTGCAACTGTTTTGCACCCGTTGTATTTGAACGTAGAGCCTATCACACCCGATTAACACGTGGTGTCTCAGCACGAAGAACTTTTGCAACGGTGCATACTCAGGGAGAACACTTTTATCTTGAAATTTTAGTGAGAGATCATCTTATAATGCTACCGTCAATCAAAGCAAGATAAGATGCATAAAGGATTAACATCACATGCAATCAATATAAGTGATATGATATGGCCATCATCATCTTGTGCTTGTGATCTCCATCTCCGAAGCACCGTGCTTGTGATCTCCATCTCCGAAGCACCATCATGATCACCATCGTCACCGGCTCGACACCTTGATCTCCATCGTAGTATCGTTGTCGTCTCGCCAACTTATTGCTTTGACGACTATCGCTACCGCTTAGTGATAAAGTAAAACTATTACATGGCGATTGCATCTCATACAATAAAGCGACAACCATATGGCTCCTGCCAGTTGCCGATAACTCGGTTACAAAACATGATCATCTCATACAACACATTATATCACATCATGTCTTGACCATATCACATCACAACATGCCCTGCAAAAACAAGTTAGACGACCTCTACTTTGTTGTTGCATATATTACGTGGCTGCTACGGGCTTAGCAAGAACCGTTCTTACCTACGCATCAAAACCACAATGATAGTTTGTCAAGTTGGTGCTGTTTTCACCTTCGCAAGGCCCGGGCGTAGCCACACTCGGTTCAACTAAAGTGAGAGAGACAGAGACCCGCCAGTCACCTTTAAGCAACGAGTGCTCCGAACGGTGAAACCAGTCTCGCGTAAGCGTACGCGTAATGTCGGTCCGGGCCGCTTCATCTCACAATACCGCTGAACCAAAGTATGACATGCTGGTAAGCAGTATGACTTATATCGCCCACAACTCACTTGTGTTCTACTCGTGCATAGCATCAACGCATAAAACCTGGCTCGGATGCCACTGTTGAGGAACGTAGTAATTTCAAAAAATTTCCTACGCACACGCAAGATCATGGTGATGCATAGCAACGAGAGGGAAGAGTGTTGTCCACGTACCCTCGTAGACCGACAGCGGAAGCGTTATCACAACGCGGTTGATGTAGTCATACGTCTTCACGATCCGACCGATCAAGTACCGAACGCACGGCACCTCCGAAGTTCTACACACGTTCAGCTCGATGACGTCCCTCGAACTCCGATCCAGCCGAGTGTTGAGGGAGAGTTTCGTCAGCACGACGGCGTGGTGACGATGATGATGTTCCACCGACGCAGGGCTTCGCCTAAGCTCCGCAACGGTATTATAGAGGTGTAATCTGGTGGAGGGGGCACCGCACACGGCTAAAGTATCGTATATCAAGTGTGTATAGAGGTGCCCCCTGCCCCCGTATATAAAGGAGCAAGGGGGAGGCCGGCTGCCTATGGGCACGCCAAGGAGAGGGGGGAGTCCTCCTCCTAGTAGGAGTAGGACTCCCCTTTCCTAGTCCTACTAGGAAAAGAAGGGGGGAAGGAAAGAGAGGGAGAGGGAGAGGGAAAGGGGGCTGCGCCCCCCTCTCCTAGTCCAACTAGGACTCCTCCTGGGAGGGGGCGCACCACCTCCTGGCTGCTGCCCTCTCTCTCCCCTCAAGGCCCACTAAGGCCCAATACTTCCCCGGGGGGTTCCGGTAACCCTCCGGCACTCCGGTTTAATCCGAAACTTCTCCGGAACACTTCCGGTGTCCGAATATAGTCGTCCAATATATCAATCTTTACGTCTCGACCATTTCGAGACTCCTCGTCGTGTCCGTGATCACATCCGGGACACCGAACAACCTTCGGTACATCAAAACATATAAACTCATAATAAAACTGTCATCGTAACTTTAAGCGTGCGGACCCTTTGGGTTCGAGAACTATGTAGACATGACCGAGACACCTCTCCGGTCAATAACCAATAGCGGGACCTGGATGCCCATATTGGCTCCCACATATTCTATGAAGATCTTTATCGGTCAGACCGCATAACAACATACGTTGTTCCCTTTGTCATCGGTATGTTACTTGCCCGAGATTCGGTCGTCGGTATCTCGATACCTAGTTCAATCTCGTTACCGGCAAGTCTCTTTACTCATTCCGTAATACATCATCCCGCAACTAACTCATTAGTCACAATGCTTGCAAGGCTTATAGTGATGTGCATTACCGAGTGGGCCCAGAGATACCTCTCCGACAATCGGAGTGACAAATCCTAATATCGAAATACGCCAACCCAAGAAGTACCTTTGGAGACACCTGTAGAGCACCTTTATAATCACCCAGTTACGTTGTGACATTTGGTAGCACACAAAGTGTTCCTCCGGTAAACGGGAGTTGCATAATCTCATAGTCATAGGAACATGTATAAGTCATGAAGAAAGCAATAGCAACATACTAAACGATGGGGTGCTAAGCTAACGTAATGGGTCATGTCAATCACGTCATTCTCCTAATGAGGTGATCCCGTTAATCAAATGACAACTCATGTCTATGGCTAGGAAACATAACCATCTTTGATTAACGAGCTAGTTAAGCAGAGGCATACTAGTGACACTCTGTTTGTCTATGTATTCACACATGTATTATGTTTCCGGTTAATACAATTCTAGCATGAATAATAAACATTTATCATGATATAAGGAAATATATAATACTTTATTATTGCCTCTAGGGCATATTTCCTTCAGAGGGCTGGTTGAACAGTAGCCGGTGGAGGAGCGCGCGGTCGAGGCTGGATGAACAGGAGCCCATGGATGAACAGTCGCAGGTGGTTGCTGGATGAGGTCGACGGTGGACGAACAGTAGACCGTGGAGGCAGTCGACGGTGGAGATGAACAGTATCCCGTGGAGTCCCATTTTGCGGTACGCCACACCCCTCCCGATGAACAGGACCCCTGTTTCGACCGTAGCGCTCCAACACAAGTCTGTTTCCTCCGTTTTGCGGTACGCCACACCCCTCCCGATCAACAGGACCCCGTTTCCACCGTAGGAGGTCCGTTTCCTGCGTTTTGCGGTACGCCAGACCCCTCCCGATGAATAGGATCCCGTTTCCACCGTGGCCGGTCGAACACAAGGCCGTTTCCTCCGTTCTGCGGTACGCCATGCCTCGCATCGGCTGTTCCGTCCAAGCCGGTCGGCTCCCAATGAATAGCACATGTTCTGTTGCCTCCCAATGAACACGACGCATTCCGTTGCCTCCCCATGAACACGACGACAACGCAATTTCTCCGTTTCGACCCATCCATGTACACAAGCCCTGGCCGTACGTATGCACGAGTAGGCGTTCGAGACCCCGCCCGTATGTATGTACGTGGCTGTATTTTCTTTCTTGCACCCTGGCCGCTGTACGTACGTGTACATGCTACGTGCGCGCCTCTACTACCAGACGTGCGCGCCTCTACTACCACACGTGCACGCCTCTACATCGACCAGTAGGGCTGCAAGAAAAGCTCAAGGCACGTGAGCCGCTCGAGCTCGACTCGTTTTTTGGCTCGACTCGAGATCGACTCGAAAAGAAATGAGCCGAGTTTGAACACTTTATGTAGCTCGACCGAGAAATGTGCCGATCTTGAGCTAATACTGTCTCGCTCGATTTAAGCCCGATAGCTCGACATAAACCATTATGTTAAATGATCATGCCATATATTAAATGGAAATAAAATAATTTGTTACTACCATATATGATGTGCGTGATTTTTCTCCCTTTTATTTACCAGCAAACATGGAACCTTAATTAAGTGTAGAGAAGATTTAGGTTTAATTATGGTACGTGGTCGACTACGTCTTAAATTTCCTATTGTTTTGGACAAAAATTTCCCAGCATATGCACCTTTGTTGTCTTGTTTTTTGTCCACAAAGACCACCATCTATTGCTAGTTCTCCCAAGAGACCAAGATGAGCCCTTGCCCTACAAAGTTGTGTCGTGTTGTGTCCTTTTCTAGTTCGAATAATCATCATAGATTTCTTATTTTTACTATCTCATTTAGCTCGAAACTAGCTCGAGATCGACTCGAGATCATTACAAGCTGAGCACGAGTCATGTTCTAGAGCTCGATCTTGAGCTTCACTTAGTTTGAGCTCGCTCGAATTTTAATATGAGTTGAGCCGAGCCAACTCCAACTCGCTCGAACTCGACTCGTTTGCAGCCCTGTCGACTAGTATGTACGTAGACGTTCGCGACCAGAATGACAACGCTACGTACGCTTTGACCAGGTGGGCCCCGACTGTCAGGCACTTCCTTGCGTGCGAAGATGTAGCTGGTGGGTCCCAGCAGTCAGGGGGTGAATCTTTTTTTCCCGTAATATGGACGCACTTCCTTGCGTGCGAAGATGTAGCTGGTGGGTCCCAACAGTCAGGGGGAAACATTTTTTCGCGAAATACGATGGACTGTCCGGTGGGTCCCTACTGTCAGGTGGAGGAATCATTATTTTGCGCGTAATAAGGAGGCACTTCCTTGCTACGGCCATGGACCTAGCTGTCAGCCTCTCCACGTACAGTAATCTTCCGATGGAAGTCGTTCCTTGACCACGTTGACCACGCCGCGCTGAGAGCACCAGGGTGGTGGACGAAGGCGAGGCCTAGGAAGGGGACGACGCGGAGCTGGGGAAGACGCGGCAGTGGAAGCCCAGCGGAGAGGAGTACGAGGGTTCACTGGTTCGGCTGCGGTGTGAGGCTGCCGTCGTCGCAGGGCCTGGCCAGCGGTGGGAGTAGTAGGGGCAGTGAGGCCTCCGCGGCAGCACAGTGGGCCACGGGAGCCAGGAGCTGGCGGCACGACCGGCGCTGCTCTGGGTGGCTGGAGCAAGAAGACCAGAGGTTGAAGAAGCACTACGGCCGTTGGATGGACATCGCACGGTCACTAGAGCTAGAATCGTTCATATCGACTAAGTTGACAAAGCCCTCCATCCCCATCAACTTAGTAGGCCCACAAGTGAGCCTCAAACTATGGTGGGTCCCAGCTAGCAGGGGGAATATTCATTTTTTTTGTGCGTAATAAGGAGACACTTCCTTGCGTGCGAAGATATAACTTGCGGGTCCGAGCTGTCAGCGGGGGGAACATTTTTTTGCGAAATACAGAGGCCCTTCCGGTGGGTCCCAGCTGTCAGGTGGAGGAATCATTATTTTGCGTGTAATAAGGAGGCATTTCCCTGTGTGGGCCCCTACTGTCAGCCTCTTCCAATGGCTGTTGTAGTTTGACCATGTCGACCTCGCCGCGCCGAGAGCACAAACGCGGTCGACGAGGGCGAGGCCCAGGAAGGGAACGACCTGGAGCCGGCGAAGCCACCGTAGTGGATGCCCACATTGAGGGGAGTACAAGCGCTGACTGGTCGGCTGGGGGATGAGGCTGACGTCGCCAGAAAATAATAGGATGTGCGGGTGGGTAGAGGCCTCGCGGCAGCACAACCAGCCACGGGAGGAGGGAGCAGGCAGTCCCGCCGGCACTGGTTTGGGCGGCTGGAGCAGGAAGATCAGAGATTGAAGAAGCACGGCGGCCGTTGGATGGACATCAAACAATCACTGCTCTGTGTTGACTAAGTTGACAAAGCCTTGCGTATGGGTCAAAAAAATTAGGACAGCGTCATCGTCAACCTACTAGGCCCAGAAGTTAGCCTCCGAATATGTGGAAAACAGCATACAACCCATTTGCCATTATTTTCAATAATTTACAGCCCATTTGCTAATTCTTATGGATATTTGAAGCCCATATTCTTTTTATTAGCATTACAGACCATATATTCTGGGCACTTCTAAAAAATTCAACGAAATTTTGCATATTTTGGTGGGGTCCGAACTCTTTTAATCACGAAGTTTCGAGTCACGTTAAAAATAATTTTTAAAAAATTATATCAAAATAAAATTCAAAAAACAATTCTCCACAGAAAAATGAATGAAATTTAAAATCTTAATTAGCAAGATGCCCGTGCGTTGCACGGAACATGAATATGCATTTGTATGAGTAGTTTATCTTATGGGAGAAAAGGCGATATTTTAATGTAATTGCAAGTTGGCTTTGGTTTTTATAAGAGTAGAGAGTAGAGAAATCCAAAAAAAAATGATATTTTAATGTAATTGCCAGTTGGCTTTGGTTTTTATAAGAGTAGAGAGTAGAGAAATCCAGAAAAAATGATATTTTAATGTAATTGCCGGTTGGCTTTGGTTTAAAAATTTACAACCCATTTCTTACAACTTATAGCCCATTTTCTGGGGAAGCCATTTCTTACTACTTACATCCCTCCTCGTGATTTGCAGCCCAGCATGGCTGAGAAAAGCAAGTGGGCCTCGGTTTTGGTATTCTCCAAAAAAAAGAACTGGGCTAGCCATTTTCAGAAAGAAAAAAGATATCAACTCGGCTCGTCATGTGCTTAAATAAGAGCGTAAGCGTGGGCTAGACGGGCCACAGCCCCGCACAGTGCGCAGTTGAGCTCCGTCTCTGAAACTAAAAAACAAATGGGTGAGGTGCTGGGTCCCTCGTGTTATCCGCTTGTTGTGTAGTTCTCTCGTTTATTGACTACATTGACAATGGCGTGGGAGCTAGTTGTCAAACAATTAGGAGGAAGTATTTTTTCGGCTTGTAATAACGAGGCACCTGCTTGCGTAATGCAATGACCCTGGTGGGTCCCTACTGTCAGCATCTCCACATACAGTCATCTCCTGATTCCTCTTGGTTGTTGACCATGTTGACAACGCCAGACGACGGCGGGCACAGCGAGCGAACCAAGGCGGAGAATGACGGCGAGGCCTCGGACGGGAAAGAACATCAGCCAGGGAAGATACGGCAGTGTAGTGGCAGGTGGAGGGGAGTACGAGGGCAACTACATGCAACTTAATCTTACAAACGGTACAAAAAGCCCAAGGATTAATTGTTCATCAATTTTTTAGACAAAACCCAGATTGAACATGGCAGTAACATCTAACCCAACCGCTCTTTTTCGCAGTCACAAACAAATGGATCAGTCTGATCCATAAAATCAACATCCTGTGCAAAAAATTTTATTTCAGGATGACTACAACTTGTTGTAAATAGAAGCCGAGCACGTTTAGAAGCCCTTTTGTCCACCTGAAACTTCTTTTTTTGATGTTCAACGTGTCCTTCCGTGAGAAATCTCTTGCTATAAAACTTAAGCCTCATGGACAATAGTAACCTCGCATTCAACAGGATGAATGTGACAAAGCTTCTGTTTTCCTGGTTGGATGCATATCTTTCCATCGTTATTGTCCTCAAACGAATGTCATGAGAACTGATAAAATCCTGGTGCTTATTAAGCCATCGATTGGTTATACGTTTTTCTCCATGTGGCTGCAATACCTAAGTAGACATGAAGATTTGAAAACTGTTAAGGTTTGAAAAAGAGTATGTCGAAAGAGCAACAGCTGAATGGTTAATTCCAGTACAATATATACGGTCTTTCAATGTGCATGAAATCATCACCTTTATATATAAATTCTCCAAAGACCGAAAGCATCGCCGCAAGCCAACAATTATGTTCAGATCAAAACTAAACATTCCGATATATAATATCTTGACAGAATCCGGCAGCATTGATAGGCTATCCATGGACGACATCTTCATTTAGCATATAACATAATATTAGTACCCAAAGTGTACACCAAGATGATATAAAACTTATGCGCACAAATGAAAAATGCAGCTTATGATTACAAATGTGTAGATGATAATATACGGTACCTGAAAAAGTATGGAGCCAAACACCATTTTGTTGTGATCATCAAACGGATCACGAATTACACCCAAGGTCTCCAGTTTGGGCGTAGAGACAACAGTTATTTGCGAAGGTCTATAACAATTATGAAGGAGCAACCTTTGAAGTGAAGGGGCATCTTTGATGATGAGCTGCTGTCCTTCAAAACAAATTCCAATGCTTTTAAGGTGAGGCAACTTTATTTTGAGACAACTGATAGGGATTTCTATTCCCAAAACAATTAGCAAGCGCTCCAGGGCGGGGCAACTGGAGTGGATGATGCTGTGCAGGTAGGCCTCCGACAGATAAACCACCACAAGCGAAAGTTTTTTTTAGCAGTGGGAGTCAAAGCATTTGTACAAGATCGTCTGGTAGATGGCACCGGGCGAAGGTGGCGGTGTGGAGAGAGGAGGAAAACCGCGAGATGGACAACGGTGGTGTGGGCACGAATTCTTGGCGTGTTTGTGGTAATGGTAGAAATCAAACTGCTGGAGTTTCCGAATTCAGGGGATGTCAGCCAAGCGTCCATCGTGTTGGGTATGGACAGCAGGTAGCATGTCGAGATGCAGAGGCGTTGAACGGGGCCCTGCCAGCGAGAGGAGAAGATGGCTCTGAGGAGATCAAATTCAGGAAGGACATATATCTGACGACAGCCGAGATTGAGGGGCGCGGCGCGCCATAGAGGGCGCCACCGAGTTGAGAGGACTTGTGTGCGGCAGCAATCCTTGGTGGGGAGAAGCGAGATGATCTCCTCAAGGATGATGTCTGGGAGATCGCTGATGCGGTCCACCGGAGATTCTACTGGTTCCTTAGATCCGGGTAGGGGGGCTCGCCGCTTCTCCCCGTGCTGCCGGGTGCGGGATCTACAACCGGCGTTGCCGCTGGCGGGAGGCTCATCTTCTTGGCCCTGGGGCCAGCCGACTCCATTTTCCTTGTGGGCGTCGCGCCGAGCTCACAGGTTTGAGGAGAGTAGCCAGAGACGAGCCGAGTGGCAGTGCGAGCGGGGAAGAAGGAGGGCTGGGGTTTTCTGTAGGAGTGGAAGAAGAGGAGTAGGCGTTTTCTGTACTAGTGAGGAAGAAGGTGAGCGGGGGTTTTCTCGATGAGTGAGGAAGATGGGGAGCGGGGGGAATTGAGGGGCGATGGAAGCGGGAGAGTCCGGCGAGCTGTACTATAAGTGGAAGCGAGGAGGAAGGAGGGGTTTTTTGGGATCGCCCCCTCTTCAAGAAATATGGGCTTCTCCTCGCAAAAAACAAAAACAAATGGGCTTTAAGATGGATAGGCTTTTGTATCAGCCCAGTCGGTTGCCCGTGTTTCATACTGGAGGGCCTTAACACTAGAGGCAGCCCGAGACACTCTCCAGCTTATTCCTCATTTGAAAGAAAAAAAGAGACGCCTCCAGCTTATGGCTACTCATCGGTAACCTTTTTCAACTTGGCATCGACCAAATTAGAGGATGCGGTACTGGATGCAGACACTCACACGGGTCGCGTAGCACGGCAAAGTGAGGTGTCAAATAACAGGCCTACAATATACTTACTAGATTGTGAAGGTTCACAGGCTAGTCAACATTTACATTAAACTAAGCTTTCAGAAGATACGGTATGCATACTAACATTCAGAAGAACAAAAGTTCAGCATGTTTATGCATCTCAATGATTCACCATACTATAACCAATACAAAGCTGTGAGAAGGTGTGGAAATAAAGAAAATCGGTCGATGCATCTCTGAGCAAAGGGCCTCCCTGCGCATGCATTAATTTCCTTAATTTCCTAGGCATGCTTGTTTCTTCTCAATGCTGCGAGCACTTTGAGCATGTTAGCAACTCCACAGCTAGCTAGCTGCCTCATCTTGCAATTGATGTTGACACATTTGCAGCAAACACATGAGGCAATAGAGATGACTCAACATGAGTACATATTGTGCAGTCCCCCTGAAATCATCTTCGTTGTCCTGAATCTGAAAAGATAGGAAAACAATAGCTATACTTAAACGGTGTTGCAAAACAGTAGCACATATCAATAGCTCGGCATGAAAAAACATGATCATCTGGACGAAGGGGATACTAACTTGCCTAAGGAAGATTATATAGAATTTCATAAGTCCTTGGTTGATTTCCACCTTCGACTGCATTGCTTGTTTGCTACTCCACACATGACAGGATCGTTCCGCACAGCAATCAGCAAGTCAACGTACGAATAAGCTTATTTCATCTTGCGGTGGTGATTGTACCTAGTATTAATGTAGGAATACCTGGAGCACCATGAGGTTAGCTGACAGCAGGTAGATGCAGCCATATAAGTTTTGTGCGGTGCTACCAAAATTGAGGTTTGTATCCCATCCCGTTATGAGAATTCTTCTTGAACTTGGTAGAATGTGACGGCTTGTTCTGTGCATCAAACGTGCCTTTCCCCTGAGATTTGTTCTTGTTGTTTTCGGGCTGGTTGGGCTGGAAGTTCTTCTCGTGTACCATGTGGGCACTAGAAGCTCCCTCAGTGAACCAAGCACGTGTGTCTTTTGCTCTCGCGTTCTCTTCAAAATGAAGAGTGCTAATGAGATCCGAAACGGAAAACTCATGTCTCTTGTTTTTCAGAGAAGTAGCAAAATCGTTCCATGAAGGTGGAATCTTGGCAATGATGGTCCCAGCAACAAATTTGTCCGGCAACACACACTTGAAGTACTCAACTTCCTTAGCGAGTGACTGTATCTCATGAGTCTGCTGAACAACAGAGCGCTCATCAGTTATCTTGTAGTCACAAAATTTCTGCATGACGTACAACTCGTTGCCAGCGCCCGAGGCCCCAAATGACATATATGAATCCACAATGGAACCTTTGCCGCTGTCAAACGACATATATGAATCCACAATGGAATCATCAAGAACACTCAGCAGGGCGGCTTTGAAGAGGGTATCCATGTTCTCAAAAGCTTCCTACTGTGCAGGATTAAGATCGCCCTCAGGCTTACCCTTAGTGGCGTCATAGCAGTACATGATCTGAAACCAATATACTGCTCTTATGTGCCACCTTTTATATTGCACCCCCTTAAAAGTTGGCGGCTTCAAAAGCGCAGCAAAACCACTCGGAGTAAATTGCCTATAATCAGGTTTTTGGATTGGATTGTTGAATATATAAGCAATTTACTATGAGATGTAATCCGAATCAACAGTAAATAGATCATGACGACAATTGCAAAGATCAAAGTAATGATGCAGACTAAACCAGGAGGACAGAATCACATACTGTACAGGGGGAGCAGAACCGCTGTGGTTGATGTTGTCACTCATGTCGTTGATGAAGAGGTTACCGAGGTCGGGGAAGAAGGCTGCCGTTGAGGAAGTCGTCGCTAGCAGCAGTCACATGAGTGTGCTCCCCAAAAACCTGATCGCCCCTCTCCCGTACAGGATCATGAAAGGCGGGGTTCGGAGGACTGCTGTCCCTTCTCGCGGTGCATGCCAGAAGGAGGGACGGAGAAGAATTGCGTGGCGGCGCTAAGATCTGGAACGGTGCGAAACCATATGATACAGCGGTGGCTAGGGTAGAGCCTGTCAGGTCGGTCGTGCGAGTAAGACCAAGTACTGTATAATAGTAGGCCTTTGGCCCAAACCCCATGTCCAAGTCAATAATAGCCCCACTATCCAAAATAATAAAAAATGGCTGAGTAATTAAGGTGTCCGTTAATTATTAATTAATGACTTAATAAATTTTCCGACTCACACCACACTTAGAGCATGGTTAATAGTATAGCCAACATCCGGCTATATGAAGTTGACACATCATCTAGAACCAACCTAATACATAGCCTGCTTACAATAGTTAGTCCCTTTAGTATAATACTATATCATTAATAATGGCCCCACCTTTTGTCTCACAAAGTATGTGTAGTCTGAAATGCGGGCATGCAGCGAGCGGTGCCCTCCACTACAAAAAATACACTTCCATGATGATACGTGTTTGTCACAGTAGGTCACGTTTTCTGTCATGCATGTACATCCATGACCAATTTATGACAGAATCAAGATAGTCATACCTGTGCTGTCATAGAAGTGTTCCATGACATTGCCAAAATTATCATCATGGAAGTGTCCACTTCCATGACGATAAATCGCGCGTCACAGAAGTGCTTTCGTCAAGGGTGACCGACACGTGGCATCCACCATAACGGAATGTCGTTAAGCTATCGGGTCAGATTTTGGATCCGATAACCCGTTAACAGCCACGACCAATGCCGATTTTCCACGTGTAAAATTCTCATTGGCTGACGGATCCACGCGTCAGCTCAGCGTTGGCACAGGTGTCACTCATCCAACGGTCGAGATGGGCCTATGATATGTTGACACGTGGACCGGCCCAAAAGTGGCCCACAAAGTTTAAATGGGCCGGTCCAACCGAAGGCCCATAAGATTTAGAGGACCATAATGGGCCGGCCTAGCTAAAGGCCCACTAAATTTAGCGGACCATAATGGGCTGGCCCAGCTAAAGGCCCACATTATTTTGTAGACCATAATGGGCCGGCCCAGCTAAAGGCCCACAAGATTTTGCGGACCACAATGGGCTGGCCCAGCTAAAGGCCCCCAAGATTCTGCAGACCATAATGGGCCGGCCCAGCTAAAGGCTCAACATTCTCTATCAAATAGGCCCGTCAACGGCCTGTCCTAAACTTGTCATCAACGCGACCCATGGTCACTTCTGGCCCGTTAACAGTCCACTAAGTAATTGGGCCGAATTATGGCCCGGTGTATTTCCGGCTTGTTAAAGGTCCGGCTTCATTTGGGCCCATTTACAGGCCATCAAAACTTTCGGCCCATAAACGACCGTGAAGGATTTGGGTCATATTAGGCCATGTCTGACATTCGGCCTATTAGAGGCCCACTATAGCTTTGGGCCACTTTCGGCCTGTTGTCATTTTCGGCCTGTTAACGCCGGATGTAAACCATGGGCCATATGTGGCCCAACGTCATATCGGGCCCATTAACGGCCCATATGAAAATGACGATAATCTAGCCCGACCGAAGTTCCGGTCTGTTAAAGGCCCGTGTATTAGGTCAGCGCATTTACTGCCCGTCCGAATTTTGGCCTGTCAAAGATCCGCATCATAAATGGGCCACCATTTCGGCCTGCCAAGTCCAATGGGTTATTTGGCACAATCAGGGCCCAATCTCACTTTCGGTCTACTAAAGGCCCATGTTTTTTATGGGCTCGAGATATTTACACCTGTAAACGGCCAATTTTTACTGAGGGCCCAAATTATGTTTAGGCCTGTTAAAGGCCCACTATGGGCACAGGCCTACCAGAAAAATATGAAAGCTTATGCTGATTTAGGCCCAGATATTTTTAGTGGGCTACATGCCAATTTCGGCCCGTAATCGTTTTTAGCCCAATTGGAATGGGTCCGACGAATGTTGGCATGTTGGGCTCCTACGAAGCTTTCGGCCGAATACATTACTAAGATAAACCTACACTATACAAAAATAGCGTCGTAATTACTGCAGCCTGAGGCAGCATCATAAATGTTGTATCACAACAAAATAAATTCCAACCATACAACAAAAGGCCTGTTGGCATAAAGTTTATAGTCCTTCTAGATAAAAGCACCATCAGATGTATAGAAGCACAGATCATTTGACCTGAGTGCTAATGTTTCAGGCTGTAGAATCTGATGGAGCAGCACGATCTCCACCTTTTTTCCGCCATTGCTCTTGAACAACAAAGCGAATGTCTGATAGTCTGGTTTCAAAACCATTCATATCTTGATGAATTTCTCAACCACTATTCTTGTTTTCAAAACAACGTCCATTACGGATTGGACTTGTGTCTGGAGCACAGATATATCACTCTGTCTAGCAGGAAGATTTTGTTCAGTAGGCGATTTGGACGAGGTTACCTTGACAACCAACCCAGAATTACGCAGGAAGGTGCTTTTTGCACTGTTAGTGGAGAGATACTGACGCACTGCAGCAAGAGGTCACATTGCGCCTATAGTAGCCTCGTCACCTTCAGGTGGTTGTGGTTGTTCAATCATTTGTTCCATAGCTTCCTGAAAGTTTGAACTTGTAGATTAGTGTACCAGATAAGTTAATAATGAGACAAAAACAAGCAAAGTAGGTTAAACGTTTATACATAACTTATTTTGGTGAACTACTGTAATACATTAGCATGTATTGTAGTGCCAACTACATAATAAAATCACTTTTGGAACATATGTCCATGTAGCATGCCTACTGTATTGTCTATTTCCTCACATTCGTTGCCATCTAAGGATAAAGAGACATGGTTTAAAGTAGGATGAACATAGTATGACATCATTCATATCATGGGCAAACAGATATAAAACAAACAGGCTATTTTATCATTGTGTGCACACGTGAACATAACAACTAGATTACAGATCAAGACCAAAAGAATATCCTTCATCCCTTTTAAACCATGTAAGGTGAAATGATACGTTAAGACAACTGTGAATAAAAGTGAACAGAGTAACTGACATTGGCTGCAAACCAAGTAGTTAAATGAACACATCACAGTACCAATCAGTTCAAGGCAGGAGGAGTAAGGACTTACAACAGCGGCTTGAACTGGTGTGCTCATGCCCTTCATCTTGCTGGTGTCGCAATCCTTGAAGATTTGCACTGCATTTGGTTCAGGTTCTTTTTGGTCCGCACGGGCTTTCCTCTGTATTTGGAACAAGTCAATATAGATACGATAATATGGCACAAAAAAGAAGGAAGTAGCAGCTATTTACAAGAGCCTCGCAGTGTGCAATATAGCTACGAGATCCTGTTGTCTGTTGGAATTTCACTTTAGAACGGTTGGTTTTGTTCTTCAAACAGTTAGCCTAGAAGAAGATACACTTGTAAGGCACATACATAAATACAAGTTCAATATGTGGTCTGATCAAATACATATAGCCTACCTGATACTTTGGATCAGACCAGTGTTTAACGAGGGCTGTCCAGTCTTCATCTGTAATATATTCCACTGGAGATGTTTGGTCGATTTCATTGTTAGCCTTGCCTTCAAAGTGAGATTTTCTAAGGTGGTACCGATACTGTCGAAGAGCAGACTGAAAAACATGAGTGCATGATTGTTTAGTTGCATCATCTTTTGGATCCAACTTGAACCTCATCTGTTGAAAAAACAATGTGAGTCTTATTAGGAGGAAGCTAGAAAGTATGGGACAGAGCAAGACAATATTACTAATTGCCATGAATAACATTACTTACGCATAAATGGTCAAGGAAGGTGTTAAATTGGGTATTGTCTTTCTCATTCCTGTACTGGATCCATGTTGGGAGGATACGTGCATGACACCTAACGGCAACGGCTGCCTCTGATACTAACTTGGCTGACTCTGTAGCATCACGTGGCCTTTTTAAACCTGCCTCAAACTGGATCTCCATTCTTCCTCCTTTAGATTTTGTTAATCTGTCAAGCATTATCCTTGATGTCTATTTCCGCTTGCGCCGTGGTGCTAGTTCAACAACGAATATGGAAAGTGTTAGTGTACATCAAACTGTGAGAGTACATATAAAGGAGCATGCAACTGCAACTTGACTCGGTCAGGTACCGTCTTGGTGTTGATGCTCATGAGGTTCATCTGATCTTGCCAAGTCCTGTTGTGTCAGCAGTGCTTCAGAAGTAGTGTTAGGTGTGAAGGCAGCTTGGGAACTGGCCAGTTCCGGAGAAAACGAACGAGTAACTAGTTGAGATGCTGGTACAGTTGAAGCAGATGCTGCAGCTGGTGGAGCAGGTGATACTGTGTTTGTAGATTTAGCCGGTGGACTTGGACCTTCTACTGCACTATAAGTACCAGCAGAATCTCGACGGCAGAACCTTTTCCGTTTCACCCGACGAGTAACAGCACTCCCTACTATATTATTTTCCTTGCGCTTTTTTGACTTTGCCATGTCAAGCTGTACCCACAACACAAAAGAATAAAATCACTCTTCAGAACTCATTGATGCATGATACAAACAAGCAATACTTTGATGTAAGACAACCATATGAGGATGGAATATGTAAGAAAAACAGGACGACATGACATATTCACAGCTACGATGTGCAAACTAAGCAGAAGGATTTTCAAGAAAATAGAAGTAATGCAAGCTAGACACCATATGAAAGTTGCAACCAATATTACTCTGCCAAGTTAAAAGTGTCTTGTCATTAGTGGCAATTCGAAAAATTAGAAGCAGTACAACGTAGAAATCAATGCAAGATGCAACCACTATTAAACTGCCATGTTAAAAGCGTCCAATCATGAGTGACTGATGCGGGATACACAACAGCAGTACTTTGATGTAAGAACATGGTATAATAGGTAGATGCAGTGTATTCTAGACACAGAAAGCCATGTCCTATGCACATGTATAACGTATGAACTCAGCACGTGCAACTTAATCAAAATATAAGAAATACAGGCTAGACAACATATGCAACATGAAACCAATTATCACACTGTCAACTTAGATCAAGCACCTGCGATGGTGGAGTATGGGAGATGAACTCATCATGTAGACATGGGACTTCAACTTCATTAGCCGTAGCAGTGGCAAATCTAGAGAGTCTCTGTTTGCGTCGGTCCGGAGGACCACCAACATCCCCTAACTTACTCTTTTCCTTCCTATTTTCTGATATTGCCTTATGAAGTCAAAACCACAAGAAGATGAATAAAATTAGCTCTGCATAACTGGTTGATGCATGATACAGCGAACACTACTTTGATGTAAGGCAAGCGCAGGATAGGAGGATGGAATATATACAAAAAAAGACAGCGTTTCATATTCACACGTACGATAGGAGGATCGAATATGTATGAAAAAACAGTAAGCGGAAGGCATTTCAACAAAATTATGAAAGCTAGGCACCATATGAACATGCAACCAATATCACTCTATCAGGTAAAAAGTGTCTCATCGTAAGTGCCATTTCAAGAAATTAGAAGCAGTACAAGCTAGAAGACAATGCAAGATGCAACCTACATCACAGTCCCAAGTTAAATGTGTCTCATGGGTAAGTGATCGTTGCAGGTATAAGTTGTAAGCTACACAGATGCAATTCAACATAATCAGAAGCAATACAAACTAGACATCATACGGAAAACACAACCACGTATAACAGTTCCAAGTAAGAGCAAGCACCTGTGATGGTGGAGTAGGGGAGATGTGCTCCTCATGTACACGTATGTTCTAGAAACAGGAACACGTGTCATATTCACTGGCATTATGTGTAATGTAAGCAGATGCAATTCAAGTTAGAAGCAATACAAGCTAGACATCATACGCAACATGCAACCACATATAATAGTGTCAAGTTAGAGCAAGCACCTGTGATGGTGGAGTAGGGGAGATGTGCTCATCATCTACACAGCTACGTTGACTGTCCAGCCTTGTGTTGTCTTGTGAATCTTGTTGTGAGGATGGCCGAGTAGAATCTGTAGAGACCCCCTATTTGAGTTGCTCCGAAGGACCACCATCATCCACTGCCGGACTAATTTCCTTCAGCTGTAATGATTTTGCATTGTGAAGTCAAACCAATAAGAAAAAGGAATAAAATTCGCTCTTCAGAACTCATTCATGCATGATACTGACGAACACTACTCGGATGAAAGGAAAACACATGATGCGAGGATGGAATATGTATGAAAAACAGGATGGTGTGACATATTCACACCTATGATGTGGTAACTAAGCAGAAGGCATTTCAACAAATTAGAAGCACTGCAAGCTAGACACCATATGAAAGATGCAACCAATATCACTCTGCCAAGTTCAAACTGTATGGCGTTTCAACAAATTAGAAGCAGTACATGCTAGAAATCATATGCAAGACACAACCAATATCCCAGTGGCGACTTAAAGGTGCCTTATCATAAGTGACTAATACGGGATATGCAAGAATAGTAGTCTGATGTAGAAACAGGAACACATGTCATATTCACAGGCATTATTTGTAAAGTAAGCAGATGCAATTCAACAAAGTTAGAAGCAATACAAGCTAGACATCATACGGAACATGCAACCACATATAATAGTGCCAAGTTAGAGCAAGCACGTGTGATGGTGGAGTAGGGGAGATGTGCTCATCATCTACACAGCTACGTTGACTATCTAGCCTTGCGTTGTCTTGCGAATCTTGTTGGGAGGATGGCGGAGTAGAATCTGTAGAGAACCTCCATTTCAGTTGCTCGGAAGGACCACCATCATCCAATGCCTTTCCAATTTCCTTCAGCTTTATTGATTTTGCATTGTGAGCTCATACCGACAAGAAAAAGGAATATCATTCGCTCTTCAGAACTCATTCATGCATGATACTGACGAACACTACTCTGATGAAAGGCAAAGTCATGATACGACGATGGAATATGTACGAAAAATGGACGGCTTGACATATTCACACCTATGATGTGGTAACTAAGCAGAAGGCACTTCAACAAATTAGAAACACTGCAAGACACCATATGGAAGGTGCAATCAATATCACTCTGCCAAGTTAAAACTGTCTCGTCATAGGTGGTGTTCATCAAACTAGAAGCAATACATGCTAGAAATCATATTCAAGACGCAAACCAATATCACACTGCCAACTTAAAGGTGTCCCATCATAAGTGACTGATGCAGGATACACAAGAAGAGTAGTTTCATGTAAGAACATGGTGTGATAGACAGATATAGTATGTACCAAAAACAGGAAAGCGTGTCATATTCACATGTATCATGTGTAAGCTAAGCAGATGCAGTTTACGCTAATTAGGAGCAATACGAGCTAGACACCATATGCAACATGCAACCAGATATCACACTGCCAAGTTAGAGCAAGCACCTTGGATGGTGGAGTAGGGGAGCGGAGACTTGGACCTTGTAATGCACTACCAGTAGAAGGAGAATCGGTACAGATGCTCCGTTTACGTTGCTGTAGAGGACCACCATCATCGCCTTCATTACTCTTTTCCTTCCTCTTTCTTGATTTTGCCTTGTCAAGTCAAACCCACAAGAAAAATGAATAAAATTTGCTCTTCAGAACTCATTGATGCATGATACTGACGAACACTACTTTCATGTAAGGCAGCCGCATGATAGGAGGATGGAATATGTATGAAAAACAGGACGGCGTGACATATTGACATGTATGATGTATAAAGTGTAAACTAAGCACAAGGTGCTTGAACTTGTTAGAATTGATGCAAGCTAGAAACCATATGAAAGATGAAACCAATATCACTCTGCCAAATTAAAAGGGTGCCCTAACAAATGTATTTGACCAAATTAGAAGCAATACATGGCAACAGGCTAGAAATAATATGCAATATGCAACGAATAAAGGTGACTCATCATAAGTGATTGATGCAGGATACAGAAGAGAGGTAGTTTCATGTAAGAACAAGGTTAACACATAGATGTAGTGTGTACCAAAAATAGGAAGGCATGTCATATTCACAGGTATAGTGTGTAAACTAAGCAGATGCAATTTACCCTAACTAGAAGCATTACAAGCTAGACACCGTATGCAACATGCAACCACATATCACACTGCGAAGTTAGAGCAAGCACCTGTGATGGTGGTGTAGGGCAAGTGCGGTCTTCAGGTACAAAGCTACGTTCAATATCTTCATTTAGGCTTGCTGTTTCTTGAGAATCATGTGGAGAGGATGAAATTGCATTCTTTATAAGAGTATTGCGTCTCATATTAACCCACGCGCGTGACTGTCTCATCATAAGTGATAGACGCCGGATACACAAGAACAGTAGTTGGATGTAAGAACATGGTGTGATAGGCAGATGTAGTATGTACCAAAAACAGGAAGGCGTGTCATATTCACATGTATAATGTGTAAGCTAAGGAGATGCAATTTAACAAATTAGGAGCATTGATGAGGGATACACAAGAAAAGTAGTTTGATGTAATAACATGGTTAATAGAAAGACATAGTATGTACCAAAAACAGGAAGGCATGTCATATTCACAGGTATAATGTGTTAACTAAGCAGATGCAATTTACCCTAATTAGAAGCATTACAAGGTAGACACCATATGCAACATGCAACCACATATCACACTGCCAAGTAAGAGCAAGCACCTGCGATGGTGGTGTGGGGGAATTGCGGTGATCAACTAGAGAGCTACGTTGACTATCTTCATTTAGCCTCGCTGTTTCTTGAGAATCATGTGGGGAGGATGATACTGCACTCTTTAAACGAGTAGGGCGTCTCACAGTAACCCACTCGGGTGACTGTCTCATCATAAGTGATTGACGAGGGATACAAAAGAGCATTGGTTTGATGTACGAACATGGTTAATAGACATATGTAGTATGTATCAAAAACAGGAAGGCATGTCATTATCAAAGGTATAATGTGTAAAGTAAGCAGATGCAATTTAACCAAAGTGGAAGAAATACAAGCTAGAGACCATATGCAACATGCAACCACATTTGATAGCACGAAGTTAAAGCAAGCACCTGGGATGGTTGTGTGTGGCAATTGAAATCATTAACTGCGAAGCTATGTTTACTGTCTCCAACTGCTGACACTGCACCCATTAGAGCGCTGAAACGCTTAGTGCTTATCTTCGAATTACACTGGAGCGACTTCTGTCTTTTCTTTTCTGCATTCATCAACACTGCGTCAGAGTCTGAAATACCCATGCATAATAAAACAATAGTGTGAGTATGGGTGAAGTGTGTGCACAATTAGTACAGTGTAAAGGTAGCAGATAGCAGGTCGGTGAGAAATAAATGATGGGAGACATATGATAGCTCTACAACATGCATGGCACACTAAATTACTACAGGATTCTATGAAAATAATAGTCGACTGAAAGCAAATAGGTCAGTCCATTTTTTCTGCACCGTCCGATGTACAAAGAATGGGCAGATCGCCTTCATCTACCTCCAGCCAGTCAGTGTTGACGATCTTCCTCGAAACGCCAGCGACCACCGTCCCAGTATTCCTCCCCTCCCTGCGCCCTCCCCTCAACCTCACCGCACCGCCGTGCTTGGCACCGCCCCCGGCCATCCATTCAAGCCCTGCCGACCTCCAGATCAGGCGCAAGCAGCTCCTGCGCCCCACACCCCTATGATAGACACTGAGGCGCCGCTTCCCCGGGGAACAGGCGGACTAGGTGCTCTGCGCGCCTAAGCGGGTGCTGCTTCTTTTAATTGCGGTTCGACTGACCCTGAATTGAAATCCAGGCAGGCTACTGACCTCTAGCAAAGGTGAAATAGTAAAAGGGAGGAAACCTTGTGCATTTAGTATCACGAAGAAGATGCAGTAAGAAGCGCTCAACTAGTTTCTTTCGTGGGATGAATACGGTGTGAGCGGAGACGTAAGATTTGCACGAATAAGGGAAGAGGAGTACCTCTTTCTGCTGGCAGTGATGTGTCCTCCTTCTGTTTTTCCGACGATCTTCTTGTTGTTCGCTAGAAACCAGAAGTTGTGGAGGACGGTGCAGCCTTGGACAAACCCATGGCCAAGTTGTTGAGTGTGGTGCGGTGGCCGTCTGTCGGCGGCAGGGAAGCAGATCCGAGGCGGCGAACGACGGCGTAGCAGGAACAGCTCTGGTGCGGTGGACGGTTGCGACAGTGGAGCTGCAGCAGTGAGGCGCAGGACGGCGTGGTCGGAGTGGTTCTGGTATGGCGCACGTCGGCGTCGGCGTCGTGGAGGCAGCTCTGCCTCGGCTTCAGCTACTAAGTCCTTGAGGGCGTTGCGGTTGCGGTTGCGTTGGACGACGACGTCGGGGTACCGGCTCCCGCGTAATGGAGGAGGGCGGCGGTGGATTGGCCGCTATGGGGTGGAGGACGGAGGAGGCTGGTGTTTCGCGGCTGGTGGAGAGGGCGTTTTCGTGCCCACGGAGTATGAATGGGGAAACGGAGGGAGGCGGGGAACTAAGGGGGAACAATGTTTCGGTTTGAGACGCGCTTGTTTGAAATTTGGGGAAAGTTACAAACTTTGCCCCCATCTAAAATTTCGGACATATTACGAGTTGGGGGTAGGACAGTCATGTCAGGTGTCCCAAATGTGGGCGGGATAGATTTTGGCCGAGCGCATGCGTAGGCGCCCACGGCGTATGAATGCTTCTCGGAGGCGGTTGAGACTGGCGTCTTGGTGAAGTTACAAACCTAGCCCGGTTTAGACCTTTGGACATCGGGCCGATAGGCTACACGGGCCAGAGTCGGGACAAACATTAGTCTCGCGCGGTTTCGGGTGACCAGAGGCCTATTTGGCGCTTCGTTCAATATTTGGGAGCAGAAGCATTAACGATTTCGGTTCTCTTGAATTGAACTTTCAGGATTTGTCAAACTCCACAAATCTTTACTCTTGAAAATCCTAAAGCTACGATTATTTTGGAATGGAGGGGGTACATTTGAATGTACATTGTACACGAGTATATATTAAAAAATATGCAACTTACCTCAGTTCATGCATGGTTCCAGATATAATCTCCTTGGTTGCAAAAAAAAGTTAGATATGCGTATGAATATATATAGCATGTTCAAACTCACAACAAAGATTGATGCCCCCTTTTACATCTGATTTACAAATTCCATTATCTCGGGTTCAAATAGATGAATGCACTTCCTATGAATTCGAATCTTCGAAACCCCCTTTATGTTGAATTCGACATGTATTCTATTTCGTAGCTAGCAATTTGGGATGTATCCATGCAAGTGACAAATGTATAAAGTGCTTCACACTAACAACATGGACTGCACTAATTAATGTTTATATATGAATTGCAAAAGCATCCATTGCCTGTATTTTAAACCGCTCTCACTCTATGGATCGATAATATGAAATAAACACATGCACATGCTAGAATTCAATAGAGTATGGGTGTCTGATAGACCGATTTTCGTCCATACGCAATTTGCAAAATTCATGATGTCATCCAAAAATAATAATGCCATTTATATTTTAATTTAATGCGTAGAACCGCCTTTTACACGTAGATGCACTATGCCTCGCCCCGTTCTCACAAACCTGTTATATATCTCTCTATCTAACGCATAAGTGCACACACTTTATATGCATCAGCATTTCTCTTTCACACATGCTCACAATCTCTCTCAGGGTGTCGGGGTGTCTCACGCACATGCTCTCTTTGTTTCTCTCTCTCTTTCTGGCTACTATGTACCACTCTTTTCACTAATCTCAGTTGGAAAACACTATTTCTCTCACATGCATATATACGCATGCATGGTCTCTACTAGCCCTCTATACGCACATATATGTGCCTACGTGTCTCCCGCACGCACATTATCTTTAGGCCTCTCTCGCACACATTGCCCCCCTCGACACACCTCTCTCTTAGTAGTTGGCAGATATGATTTCATCATATCATTCGATAGGATACCCCTGGCTGTTAGGCTGGATGATAATACGAGGCAAAGTTTTACCCTAGTTCGGATCGGACCCTTGCAGTTTAAGAAAGAGCCTACTCCTGGTACTGTATATTAGTGATAGGGGTGTGTACAAAGTACACGTGAATACCAGGCATTGTGCGTGTGTGTATACTATCGACGAACTAGCCCCCAAGCTTGTATGACATACTAAGGGCCTAGGGTTACAAATCATATATAGTCGGCTTATCATCAGTGGGGATAGAGTCCTCCGCGACTCTGGTAGCTTCCTGTTGTACGCCGAGTCCTCCACATGGGTCTTCGTATAACACGTCTCGGTCCAACCTATATGTGGCGCAGGATGGAGCCGACCCATGAGTCTTCATGTTGACCCACCACAACTAGAAATGATGTGCCCACCACACCACACACGCAATCGGCCACTAAGAAAATAAGCATATACAATAGTACAACGGTATCTAGCTCACGGCGGGCTTCTTCCTCTCTTCGTCCTTTAGATCCTTCTCTCGTCCCAGGACTGTGGTGTACTCAACATCTAGCCCAGCGACCCACTCATCATCTGAGTTTTCGAACATGCGTCTGAAGCGAGAAAGGCATCCTTTCACCGTCGCGGAAGAACGGGTGTAGATGACGTCGAACTCATCGCCGGTGATGGTTCTAACCTTGTACTCACCGCCGATCGTGGAGATTTGGGACACCATGGATTTGGGAGGAGGGTTAGGATTAGTGGAACTTCCGTAATGTGAATGGACGGGACGACTAGGAGCGAACCGCCGTAGTATTGAAGGACGTGCGGGGACGAGTAGGAGCGAACTGCCAGCGTGCGAACGGCAGGGTAGTGGCTTTCCATTCTCCCATGATACGGGCTTCCGAGAGCCCTTGGATCTGAGATCGAACGGTTGCATGGCGTGATTCTAGACCTATGGGTGAATATCCTATCCTGGAGGGTTATTCTGCAAATTTTTAGCAACTTAGCATGCGACCGTTTGATCTCAGATCCAAGGGCTGCCAGCAGCCCGTATCATGGTCGCGCCTACCACGACTGTCGCGTCGCTCGCGCGGTCGCGCCCTTGGAGATTTAACACGGTGCCTTAGGCTATCTGATGTTGGCATGTCATACATAGTCATCACTTAGTCACTCATACTACAACAAGGTTGGCTATAAGTGTAATTTTTTTTACTCCTCTCTATCTCTTTCTTCGTACTCCCTCCGTCCCATAATTTAAGAACGTTTTTGACACTAGTGTAGTGCCAAAAATGTTCTTATATTATGGGACACAGGGAGTACTAGTATTTATTGCATTTGCCAAGGAGTGACCTCTTCCAATGAAATGGTGTTGCTAAGTTTACTTCATTTAATTAGCTATAGACTCAAAATTGTCTTTTCACCTAGGTACACGCGTTTAGCACCGTTTCTTCCTTGCGTCACCAAACTAGTCTCTCTCTTCTTGATTAACTTGCCACATCAGACTTTATGCCTATGTGGCAAGCTTAAGCACCTGTAGGAGCAAGTAAAAGTAAGTACAATAGTGTGTGTTACATGGCATTTTTGCATATGTGGAGGAAAGAGAGGCAAGGAAAAAGTGGAGAAGTGCGCTCTCATGCAAGAGCCAGCCTCTACTACATGGTGGAGCATTGGGAGAGGCACCTGTATGGAGGTGGTCAGGAATCAGGAGACTCACGCCGGTCGTAGCGCTGCAGTTAAAATGATAATGGCAAGTCAAATCACGGGGCCCCACCTGTCCAGCAGTAACTCGCTGTCAAATCACACAGCCCTACGTTTGCAGCAACCTACTCCCTTGTCTTCTCGCGTCTCTGTCGAACCGACTAGGCGGAACTGCCCCGCCTACCGCGTAGGAAAAGCCCCGCCCTCGACTTTTAAATACAACTACATCCGCTTAAG
The DNA here is from genome assembly GCF_002575655.3 of Aegilops tauschii subsp. strangulata. Lineage (NCBI taxonomy): Eukaryota > Viridiplantae > Streptophyta > Magnoliopsida > Poales > Poaceae > Aegilops > Aegilops tauschii. The sequence continues at coordinate 166,303,633 of NC_053039.3, read as the reverse complement.
AATCCAATGATATACTTTTTGTGACATAGTAACTCATATTTAGTTAGTCAAATGGATGACCTAGAACTACGTGCAGGCCCTATAAACCGAGACGCCTAAAAATAAAAAAACCGAGACGGAGAAGTAGTTCAGCACGTATCTTTTTAGATCAATACAGTCGGGATTCACCAAGGAGCAAAACCAAGTGGTAGGCTGCTCCTGTCGTGTTGGCGTAGCAACTCAAGCAGGGTTAGTCCGCACACGAAATGGCAACACACTTAACAGGACCCCTTTGGCCGACATGTGGCTCATCCATCATCTTGTTCCACGTGCGATCCACCAAATTACAGTTCGGAGTAGCGGTTGGAATTGGAGGCACCCCAGTCGTAGCACCGCAGTAGTAGAAAATGAGCGATGAGGGGTCAAATCACAAAGCCCCACCTTTCCCGCATTAAGCTGGACGGACGAAGCAACCATCATTTCACTCTAGGGCGCAAGAGCATAAAGAAAAGAGAAAACAATGATGCGTGCGGCAGCTACCTAGGGCACCCTAGGGTAGGGGTCTCCACTGCAGATCCTTTTTTTTGAAGCGCCTCCACTACAAATCGGCTTCTCCCTCGTCCTCTTGAAGAAAAACGATGATGAGTGCGGCGGTAGGGTTTGTAGGGGTACTACGGCATGCGGGGCCACGTCGTAGTAAACGAGTTCGAGTCGATGCCTTAAATATGTGTGGGCCGCTTGGTTTTACGGGAACGAGGCAGCATTTTGGGTTCGGGGACCAGTGGAGATATAGTACGTACAAAAAATTGTGGATGTAGGTTCGATCGAAAGGCAATGATGCATGGGCCCTGCATTTTGGTATACCCGGGGCCGCGTGAAATTTGCTACTCTACTCAAAACTAGTAAGGTACACATGTATTGAACGCATGAGATTTTGAAACGAAATTACGAATAAATACACACTATATCATGTAAAGCTTTGAGTCATATATGCATGATGTAGATGTTCGTTTAGTTCTTATAGTTCATCTCATTCAAAATCAATTAGTTTTATAAAAATCTTAAGATTCATGGGGTTGTGCATTGTAAATCATAAAGTAAAAAACTAATAATGGCAATTTATTTAGAAAAAATAATCAATTATGATACAGAAGATTCTAGAACAAAGGAGAAGTCCTTGTGTTTTGAGGTTTGTGCATTATGCTTAAGTTCAACCATGGAGTCTTCTAAATTGTACATGTGGCAGATCTGGTGGCAAGTTATTGGCACACTATATAGTTCTTGTGCCATAGTTGCATGTTTTGGAAAAAAGCTACTAGTGGGTTGTACTATCTATTTAGGAATAGAAGATGTATACATGGAAGTTGTAGGGAAAGAGATGACATGGAGCATCTCAATTCCTATGAGTAGGGATTGGAAAAGAGATGTCATTTGGTTCACATCATAGGAACTTTTCTATTGAATCTAGAGATGACATGTATCTCAATTCCTATGAGGAGGGATTAGAAAAGAGATGTAATTTGGTTCATATCATAGGAACTTTTCTATTGAATATACGCTAATGTTTATTTTCCTTTGAAATTAAGGGAGTATAGGAATCCATTCATATGAACCAAGTGGCTCTAAAGCTATAGAAAGGATATCATGTTTATTTCCTTTGAAATGTGGAGTATATGAATCTATTCCTATGAACCAATTGGCTCTAAAGGAAAAAAATCCTATAAAAATCATATCATATAGAGTTCCTATGATATTCCTCGACACTAAAGGATGCTTGAAATTGCTGCGGGTGATACGATGGTCTTTCTTTGTAGACTCCTCACCCATCTTTATAGTTACCTCTCGAAGATGAATGAAATGATATATACATGGTATTCTACATGTGCAATTTGGTACACGAAAACTCGGTAAAAGTTTGCGAGGTTCGAATTTTCAATAAAGCTATATGCACTGCATTTCGGAACGGAGGGAGCATACGGCAGTTGCTAACACTCACGTGGAAGATTTGTGTGTAGGAGGAGTGGCTGTTCTGTTAAATGACATGGCAAAACTGACACTGTCGGATGCCGATCTAACGGTTCTTACGGCGTTCGTCAGGAAAAGGCTTGTGGCGAACGTTTGTCGGATAATGATTTACGGACACATGCATTGCATTGATACGTGCCCCCCTCTCTCTCATGCACACGCACTCTCACGAGTCACGACTCTCCCGAGTCCTCTCGCAGACTCGCACGTCTCACCCACCGTCTATCTCCAGGTAGACATCATGCACAGATGTGCTCTTCACACCCTACCCTCAGAACTTCTAAAAAACAAAAGACGGCGCGCACATTTTATTTTAGCTCACACGTCACACACTTATACTATTACTCTTGCGGCGAACGTTCTTTGGGCATAGTATATTGTACTCTCACGAAGAGAAGCGGTGCACGCACGCACTAGTTCTCTCACACCCACTCGCGGGTACACGTAGGAGCGCATTTTTTTGAAGCTGGTACAACAAAATCACTCCACTATATATAAAAGCAGGAGCCTTAGCGCTTGCTTTACTAGGGTTCCTCTCGTTCACTCTGTCATGCTCTCCAGATCTAAGCAACACATAGGCGGCCAGACTCTCTCTCAGCTCACGGCTGGTGACAAATCCGGCCGGACAACCTCGACCGGGGCAGGGGTGTAGGTGCATCGTTCACGCTGTGGTCGGTGGCGAGGGAGGAGGCCAACGGCTGCACGCGCGTCCCGATCGGCGGCCGTGCCGTTCTCTCCGAGAGAGCGCCGGCTCGGGAGGGCCTCCGACCCCTTCTTCCTCCCTGCGGTATTGTGGCCAAGATGCGGCCTCCGACGCCGTCTTTGCCACATGCCGACGACCCTCAGGTATATATTCCTTCGAAACCTGCCTTGCTCTACTACCCCAGCTCCCTTCGTGTGGATCCTTTTCTACTTCCGTCCGCTATTCCAAAACCACCTAGACTTCTACTATTATTAGAAGTAAAGCTAGTTCATACAGTCGACTCAAAGCGTTGGTTCAAACAGGGAAGAAAGTGTGAAAGTTGTAGCATGAATCTAGGACTTGGTTCTAAGAGGAAACGGGGGAAAGTAGTAATATCTGTCACTGTTTAAATAACTGTATTTTGTATTTGCGCAAACAAGGATGTTTGTCTCCATATCGTTTCGGGATGTCTGTCTCCGTATCGTTTCTATCCGCGCAATCAAAAGCACACACCTCAGTTTTAGTACAACTGCGCAAAATGAGATGGCTATCCCTCGTTGCCGTCGTCTAACCTCCCGTCTTCAAGGTATCCCTACATTGGTACTAGTAACTAAGGTAGAATGACCAACGCAATCTAAAAGAAGCTGATTCGTACGTTTTACTTCCTAATTGAAGTGCAGGGACGAGCGAAAACAACTGCATCCTAGTCTGGAATGCACTTTCTACCAGTTCATCCGTGGACCGAGGACTAGCTGGCACGGCTGCACGGCGGTTTTTTTGGACAGGTGCGTGGACAAGAGGCATTGTGGTCTGCTTATTTCTGCAAATAGCGGTGCTTAAATTTAGTGGAATGCACAAGCATTTGAGCTGGTCAGTGCACTGCATGGTTCAGTTCAGCATTCCAGCTGAGACCACAATTATAATTGGTTATTCTTGAGAGAACCTAACCCTGAATGGTGGCAACAAGAAAAAACAAGAGTGAACTCCAGGAAATTTAAGCCTGCCGGGAGGCCCTTTGCTTAGAGAAGCCTTGCTTGTTTTTTCCTGATTTGTAAACCTTCTCACAACTTTGTCTTTTGCTGTGAACTAGTATATGTTTGTTATGTTCAATGAATCATTGAGATGTATAAAATTGCTTAACTTATGCTTTTCAAGTTTTTTACGAAGACGAGTTTAATGTGAGTGTTCCACATGAGCGCTGGACTAGCGTGTGAACGTTTGGATTTATGACATTGGGGCCTCAATTTACTGCATGAACCACTGTAACAAGATACATAGTTGATTATATGTCAGACAGCAGATTGTTGATTGTTAGCTGCTCGATAGCCTAGTGTTGAAGCGAGCTGAGCCAATGTGCCGTGTTTTGCACAACTGCTTACAAGTGGGGTAGCACCAACAGTGTTTACAAGTACTTATGTATATGTCGGCGCACGGTTCTCGAACGAGTGCTCTATTTCATCAAAACACACACTGCTCGTATGATAAACCGTGACAACTTATGTCTTACCATGCCATATTCATGAAAAAACTAGTGAGGACGCATCTGTTTCGGCAACAATTACGATGGTTCTCACATGATTCACGGGCACACAAAAGTAGCAGCAGTTCCCATAGACGGATTCAAACAGAGTACTAGCCCCAGAGGGGTCGATAACAGGCAAGGTTCGGATAAATAGACACAATCCAAACTACTATTAAACACTAGTTGGGGCAACTATTTCATGCCTCAATCTAATTTGGGCTGGACACAAGATGGACCTTGCCATGAACATCATCGAGGACGTCCCGCAGCAGCTCAATCCTGTGAACCTTCATGAAGACAACCTTGTGGGCTTGCCACTGATAAACTTGTTTGTGGAGGCATGCCACGTCATCTTCCTGCGTAAGCTTGACAAGAACAGTATGCCTCACAAACGAAGGAGTAGATTTGAACTTCTTGTGCTTCAGTACACCCTGGACAACACGCCTGACAACAGTGAGGCTGGAATACAACTCTTCATTGGTATAACCGCAAATGGCTTCCAGGATCCAACAGCCTAAGAACTCTGTTTTCCCAGTGCGTATATTCAGGTCGTCCGCCTCATAGCGAGTGACATGTACAACCACACAATCATTGTCTGCATGAGGGCTCTAATTGAAACAGAAACAAATTCTGAATTACTTTTCAGTATAATAAACACAAGTTATTTAAACCACTATGTATAGCATGGCATCGAAGCTAATAAAATTTTGCATTATTAATCACCACATACTTCCTTTTCTAAAAAAATCACCACATACTTAGATGAAAAACCACAATCGAGATCGGCAAAGAAGGAAATCACCTTGGGCAGCTCAACGGGGGGGGGGGACACATCCTCGAAGGGAGAAAACTGCTCCTGCAGTGCCACGGGGGCTGTAACCTCAAACGGGGCGTTGACCATCTCAGTAGTGGCCGTGAGCGTATCTGGGGTCAGCTCGGTGGTTGCCTCCATCTCCTTGGAGCTCTCTGTATCGTGGGGATCAGCCTCCCGCGTCTACTCCAATATCGGCAGATCTTTGCCTGGTTCTCCTTGGTCCATCATGAAACTGACGAATACTAGGAGACCACTGAAAGGAAAACACAATCGCAATGACAATGAAACAAAAAAGAGAGTGAGGATCGGTTACTGCTTTGCAAAAGTTCTTTTTTTTCTCTGAACGAAAATATAGCAACATCACGGATCCGCTTACCTTCCCTTCGTTCGAAGAGAAGAACAGTGGCAGATGCGAGTGTTGCCTTTCTTGAAGACGGTGAGGGAGAAGGGGATTCAGCGAAGAGTGAAATGATGGTCGCTTCGTCCGTCAAACTTAAACTGCGGGGAGGTGGGGTTTTGTGATACAATGGCTCGTTACTGCCGCGCTACGACCGGGGTGACTCTCCGCCTGCATACTGCCTTCTAATTTGGTGGATGGCATTTGGGCCCGCGCGCTGCATGGCCCGCATCTCGGTGAACAAAAGTATAACGACATTCAGTAGAGGGAGACGTTTCAATGACCTAGGAGGAGCCAGAAGCGGTAGAGTGTCTCCACTGTACTAGTAGTAATTGTTTTTCTGGGTAGCTGTAGAGTGTCTCCACTGTACTAGTAGTAATTGTTTCTCTGGGCCCAAGACAAAACAGCCCATCCACACTAGTAAATAGTAAAATCAATTCTAAAGCCCATCCACACTGGGTGCTCTTCTTCCTCCTCGCTCCCACCCACCTCACGTCAGCTCGCTCCACTCATACCCCCAAATTCCTAACCTCACTCCTACAGAAAAACCCAGCTCCCCTTCTTCCTCACTCCTACAGAAAACCCCCAGCTCCCCTTCTTCTTCGCTCGCACTACAACTAGGCTCGTCATTCGTTACTCTGCTCAAATCCGTGAGCGCGACGCGACGCCCTCGAGGAAAATGGAGTCGGCTGACCCCAGCGCCAAGAGGATGAGGCTCCCGCCAGCGGCGACGCCTGTTGTAGATCCCGCACCCGGCAGTGTGGGGAGAAGCGGCGACCCCGCCCCCACCGGATCCCAGGAACCCGTAAAATCTCGGGTGGACCGCATCAGCGATCTCCCGGACGCCGTCCTTGGGGAGATCATCTCGCTTCTCCCCACCAAGGATTTCTGCCGCACCCAAGTCCTCTTAATTCGGTGGCGCCCTCTATGGCGAGCCGTGCCCCTTAATCTCGACTGTCGTCAGCTATCTCTCTTCAATGATTTTAAAATCCCCAGAGCCATCATCTCCTCCCACCAGGGCTCCGTTCAAAGCCTCTGCATCCTGTCATGCTACCTGAGAAAGCATACCATGCCCTGCACGGTGGACGCCTAGCTGAAATCCCCTGAATTCACAGAACTACAGCTGCTTGAGTTCTACTATTCCGCTGGAAATCTCATTCCACTTACCGAACGCCATGAACTTGTGCCCTCAGCACCGATGTCCATCTCGCGGTTTTCGTCCTCTCTCCACACCGCCACCTTTGCGCTGTGCTACCTACCAGACAATCTGGTACTAAACCTTTGACTCCCATTTCTCAAGAAACTTTCACTTGTGCGGGTTCGTATATCGGAGGCCTCATTGCACAGCATCATCCACTCCAGTTGCCCTGCGCTGGAGTGCTTGGTGCTAGCTTTCACAGTTAGAATCGGTTGTCTCCAAATAAAGTCGCCTAACCTTGTAAGAATTGGAATTTCTTTTGACGGAAGGCAGCTCATCATCCAAGATGCCCCTTCACTTCAAAGGTTGATCCTTGATTCTAGTTATTCACCGTTGCAAATAACCATCCTCTCTGCGCCTAAACTGGAGACCTTGGGTGTAATACATGATCTCTCTGCTCATTTCAATATGGTGTTTGGCTCCACAGTTCTTCAGGTACTTTATATTATCATCTACACTTGTAACCATAACCTGCATTTCAAATTTCTGCGCATAATTTATATATCATCTTGGAGTACACATTTTGTACTAATATTATGTTCTATGCTCAATGAAGAGTTTCTCCACGGATGGCCTATCAATGGTGCTGGATTCTGTCAAGATCTTATATATCCAAATGAATAGTTTTGATCTGAACAAGATTATTGGCTTGCTGCAATGCTTTCCATGTCTGGAGAAGTTGTATATAAAGGTGATAATTTCACGCACATTGGAAGCCCGCATATAGTGTACTAGAATTAACCGTTCAGCTGTTGCTCTTTCGACACTCTTCTTTTAGACCTTAACTGTTTTCAATCTTCATGTCTATTTAGGCAACAGGACGGGGTAAGAAAGTTATAACCAATCGGTGGATTCGTAAGCATCGGGATTTTCTCACTTCTCATGAGATTCGATTGAAGACAATAACGCTAGAACGATATGTAGCCAACCGTGCAAACACAAGATTTGTCACATTCTTCCTGCTGAATGCGAGGTTACTATTGTCCATCAGGCTTAAGTTTATCAGCAGCATGGTTTTGACGGATGGGTATGTCGAAGAGCAAAAAAAGGAGTTTCAGGTGGGCAAAAGAGCTTCTGAACGTGCCGGGCTTCTATTTACAACATATTGTGGTCATAATCCAGTAAATTTTACGACCCAGGATGTTCATTCTATAGACCTGACCGATCCATTTGACTGTGACTGCCGAAAATAGTGCTGGAGTTAGATGTTGTTGCCCTTTTAATTCTGTTTTTTTTGTAAACCTGATGAACAATTAACCCTCGTGCTTTTGTACAGTTTGTAAGCTGGAGTTAGATGTTCCTACCCTTTTCAACTCGGCTGTGACTGTCATATTTTCTTTGAAACAAGGCAAATGGCTTGCCATTCGTTTAATTTAGAGTGAAGTATTGTAACAAATCCCAACCAAGGGAAATAACATCACTCTCGCCGGCTGCTTGAGCTCACTGTGCATTACAGAAGCCAAGTGATTAGCCCCCACCAGCACCTACAAACTTATTTTGAACTAGCACATCAAATGGGCTGTAAATTTTCATAGGAAAGGCTGCATGACCGTGACAGATTTGGATTCTGACATTTGGGACCCGCGAGGAAATAGCCTATCCAAGGTGGTGTCGACTTACTAGCCAGTCAACAAACGATTCTGCCTACCAGCCGTTGGATTGACATCCAACATCTTTCTTGTATCTTCTATCTCTTGTCTTCTTCTTCCTCCAGCCGCCCAAACCAAACCACCCCGTCGGCTCCGCCTGCTCCCGCCTCGCATGGCTGGCTGCGCCTCCGCCGCCCTACCGTACGTACCCTCCAACGTTGGCCAGTCCCTCCCTCTATTCCCCCACACGTCCTGTTATTCTCCGGCGACGTCAGCCCCAACACACACCCACGCCCGAACCAGTCAACCCTCGTACTCCCCTTCGCCTGCGACTGGACCGGCGCATCTTCAACGGCTCCTGTTCGTTCCGTCCGAGGCCTCACCGTCGTCCTCCGCCTTGCGGCCTTGGTTCGCTCGCCGTGCACGGTGCGCCGCCCTCTTGCATTGTCAACGTCATCAACAATCGAGAGGAACAAGGAGATGACTGTACGTGGAGAGGATGACAGTAGGGACCCACCAGCATCATGGCAGTACGCAAGCAAGTGCCTCTATAGTACAAGCCCAAAAATATGGTTCCTCCTAATGGTTGGACATCTGGGGCTCACGCCATTGTCAATGTAGACAATAAATGAGAGAATTACACTACGAGCGGCTGACATCTGGGCCCCAGCAAGTCGCGCGGTTTTTTTTGAGTAACAATCAGTTGTTATTTATACTAGTATTAGTGACGGCTCAGGGTAACAACGGGGCTGTGCGGGGGCTGTGGCCCGTGTAGCCAGGGTTTTATTTATGTTTACCACATCATGAGCCCAGTTGTGTTTTTTTCTTGCTGAAAATGGCTAGCCCAGTTCCATTTTTTTAAAGAAATACCCAATCAAGGCCTACTTGCTTTATCGGCCCTACTGGGCTGCAAATCTTTCAAGACGAGGAGAGTTTCATTTGGTTTGCCAAGAAATGGGCTGTACATTTTTAAAACACATCAAACCGGGAATTAGTTTCAATTTTTTTTCATTACAAGATCTTAAATTCCATTGATTTTTATGCGTGGACAATTATTTGGATTTTATATTTATATAAATTATTTTTCAAAATAGTTTGAATGTGAATCGATATTTCTGGATTAAAAATAGTTGACCGCACCGAAATATGCAAAATTTCGTATACTTTTTAACCGTGGCCACAATATGGGGTGTAATGCTAACAAAAAGAAGATGGGCTCCAAAAAAATTCTTAAGAATTAGCAAATGGGCTGTACATTATTAGAAATAATGGCAGATGGGCTGTATGCTGTTTTCCAAAGATTTGAGGCTGACTTGTGTGCCTACTACAGGTTGATGCGTATGCTTTTATAAAAAAAAGGTTGACGCACACGCAACGCCCTGTCAACTTAGTCAACACACGAGAGCAGTGACTGTTGGATGTCCATCCAACGGCTGTCGTGCTTCTTCAATCTCTGCTCTTCATGCTCCAGTCGCTCAAACAAGCGCCGACGGGACTGCCTGCTCGCTCCTCCCGTGGTCGGCTATGCTGCCGCGCAGGCCTCACGGCCCCACCGTACTCCCATCACTGGCCTAGCCATCCCTCTACTCACCCACACATGCTGTTATTCTCCCGCGACGGCATACGAACCAGTAAACCCTCTGTAACACCCATGATGTGGCTATATCTCCCACGTGTCGAGGCACGACTTAGAGGCATAACCGCATTGTGTTTTGTCGTAAGAAGGGTCATCTTCACACAATCCCATGTAATGAACAAGAATGGGATAAAGAGTTGGCTTACAATCGCCACTTCACACAATACATAAATAAATCATACATCAATCAGAGTACACACATAGGTCCGACTACGGAACCAAAATAAAAGAAGACAACCCCAAATGCTAGATCCCCGATCGTCCCAACTGGGCTCCACTACTGATCATCAGGAAACGAAACATAGTAACGACCAAGGTCCTCGTCGAACTCCCACTTGAGTTCGGTTGCGTCACCTGCACTGGTATCCTCGGCACCTGCAACTGTTTTGGAAGTATCCGTGAGTCACGAGGACTCAGCAATCTCACACCCGCGAGATCAAGACTATTTAAGCTTATGGGTAGGAAAGGGTAGTAAGGTGGAGCTGCAGCAAGCACTAAGCATATATGGTGGCTAACATACGCAAATAAGAGCGAGAAGAGGAGCAACGGAACGGTCGTCAACTAGTAATGATCAAGAAGTGATCCTGAACTCCTACTTACGTCAAACATAACCCAAAAGCCGTGTTCTCTTCCCGGACTCGGCCGAAAAGAGACCATCACGGTTACACACACGGTTGATGCATTTTAATTAAGTCAAGTGTCAAGTTCTCTACAACCGGACATTAACAAATTCCCATCTGCCACATAACCGCGGGCACGGCTTTCGAAAGATAATACCCTACAGGGGTGTCCCAACTTAGCCCATTATAAGCTCTCACGGTCAACGAAGGATATTCCTTCTCTCGGGAAGACCCGATCAGTCTCGGAATCCCGGTTTACAAGACATTTCGACAATGGTAAAACAAGACCAGCAAAGCCGCCCGAATGTGCCGACAAATCCCGATAGGAGCTGCACATATCTCGTTCTCAGGGCACACCAGATTGTCCAAGCTTCCGATAGGCGAGCCCAGAGTTGCCCCTAGTGGCCACCGGCGGCTGACAGGTTGGACCAACAATCAGAGGAGCACTGGCCCGGGGGTTTAAAATAAAGATGACCCTTGAGTCTGCAGAACCCAAGGGAAAAAGGCTTAGGTGGCAAATGTTAAAACCATGATTGGGCCTTGCTGGAGGAGTTTTATTCAAAGCGAACTGTCAAGGGGGTCCCATAAATCACCCAACCGCGTAAGGAACGCAAAATCAAGGAACATAACACCGGTATGACGGAAACTAGGGTGGCAAGAGTGGAACAAAACACCAGGCATAAGGCCGAGCCTTCCACCCTTTACCAAGTTTATAGATGCATTAATTAAATAAGAGATATTGTGATAGCCCAACATATCCATGTTCCAACATGGAACAAACTTCAACTACACCTGCCACTAGCAACGCTATAAGTGGGGCTGAGCAAAAGCGGTAACATAGCCAAACAACGGTTTGCTGGGAAAGGTGGGTTAGAGGCTTGACATGGCAATATGGGAGGCATGATATAACAAGTGGTAGGTAGCGCGGCATAGCAAAAGAGCGAACAACTAGCAAGCAAAGATAGAAATGATTTCGAGGGTATGGTCATCTTGCCTGAAATCCCGCTAGGAAGAAGAATGAGTCCATGAAGAAGACAAACGGATGTAGTCGAACGAATCCTCACAACTCCGGAACGAAACCGAAGCTAACGAGAAAAGCAACCTGGAAAGAAACAAACAACATAGTAAACAACCATCACATACACATGGCATGATGCACAAACAAGTATGATGCATGTCCGATTTAATGAGGCATGGCAAAATGCAACAAACAATACTACAAATTAAGTGGAGCTCAATATGCAACGAGTTGCATATTGACGAAACACCACATCAACTATTTAGTTCTCTCTCGTTTATATACCCAACAATAATAAATGTTGATTAACATGGCAAGAGGTGAAGCATAAGTAAGCTAACTATTTAGGCAAGTTTAAATGAGGCCGGAACAACAAATAACAATTCCGGAAAATCCCCATACGCATATTTTGGAATTGGTACTGTTCTGCCCTAAACACAATTTTAATGTTGTTAAACAGCAAAATTAAGTGCACCATGTTAAACTAGGCATTTTTCTACCCCATTTACATATAAAGTTTATTAAATTTGGAGCTACGGTTAAATAGTTATGAAATAAATGATTTTAGCATGGCATTTTAGAAAATTTAAACAAACAGCATGTTTAAACATTTAAACATGGATGAAACATGGATGAAACATGGATAAACATAATGTGAAACTAGATGAAATCCTAAGCATTTTAAATATATAAATTATTTACAAATGATGCATGGTTTGTGAGTTATTAAATGCATGATCTAGAGGGACTTTTCTGTAAATCTGTAAACTCCTGGAAAAATAGCTAAAATCGCAGAGATGGAAAAAAACTACACTGGGCCGAATCTGGAACAAGAAGCCCAGTAGAGGAAAGGCCAGGGGGCTGCTCACATTGGGCTTCAGAGAGCTGGCAGATCTGGGCCTGGTGCGGCTTGGCTGGAGGCGATCGAGGCCTCCTGGTCCACGCGGTCGCTCGCACACTCGACCAAGCGACGCAGGCAGTAGCGGGAGAAGCAGGGGCGCAGGTCAACGAATGCGGCGCGACGTGGCAGGAACTCCGGCGAGGCGGTCTCGACGAGGACCGATCGGAACGGGACTGGGACGGCGGGATCCGGCGGATCTGGGCGCGGGGATGGAGCTCCAGCGCCGCGACTTGGGCTCCATGGAGGGCAGTGGCCGATGCTATTGACTGAAGAAAGAAAAAGCAGAAGAGGATTCAGAGAGGAAACACGGGGAGGAAGTAGAGAGAGACGGCGGGCATGCGGGAGGAGATGAGGTGGCGCTGGTCACCTGCGGGTCGCCGGCGAGTTTTGGTCGAGGGGAATGCAGCGGGGCTCAGGACTGCTGCTGCTGCTTGGGTGGCTGATGGCCATTGACTCAAGGATGACGAGGAACGCCGGCGAGCTTGCTCCAGGACGACGCAGATTAGCAAGAGGATACGGGCGCACGAGGGAGAGGAGCTCGGCTGAAGGAGAGGTCGGGCGGGGCAGCCCGTGGAGGAGGGCACGGGTATGGCTGAAGCCCCGGTGGACATGGGCAGCGACGAGGCCAGTCTCTGGTGAAGCAGAGGCGCGGGGACGAGGAGGACAGCCTTGAGCGTGAGGGTCCTGGTGACGCGGTCTCCGGCGACGGTGGAGGCGCTGGTCGGGGACGAACGAGCAGGGGAGGGGAAAACTAGGAGGAGAGGAGTCTGGCTGTGGTTGGTGGATCGATGGATTGAAGATTATGGTGGTGGCTGACTGGTGAATCGGGAGGAGGCTGCGGGATTGGTCTAGTGAAGAAAACGAGGGAGGTGGGTGGCACTGTGATGCATGGATCTGATGGGTGGCGGCGGCTGATCCGAGGAGGGAGGAGGATGGATGGGACATTGCTCCTAAAATTTACGGTCAGGGTCTATTTATAGGAAGGGGTTAGCTTAGGGGGTTAATTTGATCCTTCAATCAAAATCGGACGGTCGGGAAAATTAGGCTAGGGAGTCCAATAAATAAAACGAAGATGTTTTATAGATGTTAGGGGATGATCCGGACCCAGCGGTAACGATAGTCCGGTTCGGGTTCGGGGAAGTTTCGGACGCGCACACGAGGGGTTTGACGAAAGGCCAATGAAGACAAAGCGGTCAGTGAGAGGGTGACGAAGGCAAAGGAAGAAACGACAACGACGAACGAATGCAAGTTTTAAAACATGAAGGCAACGGAGTGCCGATGCAATGCGAATGACGCGATGATGAAATGCAACAAACAAATAAAACACACAACGACAACGAAAAACATGGAAGGCTTCTGGAGCGTCGGTCTCGGGGCGTTACACCCTCGTACTCCTCCGCGTGGGAAACAACTGTCGTGTATTCCCTGGCTCCATGTCATTCCCTTCCTAGGCCTCACCGCTGTCCACCGCCCTGGTGCTCTCGGCGCGGCCTGGTCAACGTGGTCAATGAACGACATCCATCGGAAGTGGACTGTACGTGGAGAGGCTGATAGCTGGGTCCACGGCCGCACGCAAGGAAATGCCTCCTTATTACGCGCAAAATAATGATTCCTCCACCTGACAGCTAGGACCCACAGGAAGGGCCTCTGTATTTCGTGAAAAAAACGTTCCCCCCGCTGACAGGTCGGACCCACCAGCTATATCTTCGCACGCAAGGAAGTGCCTCCTTATTACGCCCAACAAAATGAATACCTCCCTCCTAGCTGGGACCCACCATATTGTTGGGCTGACTTGTGGGCCTACCAAGTTGATGGGGCCGGAGGGCTTTGTCAACTTAGTCAATACTCAAGTGACCGTATGATGTCCATCCAACGGCCATAGTGCTTCTTCAACCTCTGGTCTTCTTGATCCAGCCGCACAAAGCAGCGCCGGTCGTGCCGCCTGCTCCTGCCTCCCGTGGCCGGCTGTGCTACCGCGGAGGCCTCATCGCCCCCATACTACTCCCACCACTGGCCAGGCCATCCCTCCACTCAGCCACGCCCCCTGTTATTCTGCGGCGACGGCAGCCTCACACCGCAGCCGAACGAGTGAACGCTCGTACACCTCTCCGCGTGGGCATCCACTGCCGCGTCTTGCCCGGCTCAGCGTCGTCCCGTTACTAGGCCTCGCCGTCGTCCACCGCCGTGGTGCTCTCGGCACGGCGTGGTCAATGTGGTCAACGGCCGACTTCCATCGGAAGAGTACTGTACGTGGAGAGGCTGACAGCTGGGTCCACGGCTGCCGCAAGGAAGTGCCTCCTTATTACGCGGAAAATAAGTATTCCTCCACCTGACAGCGGGGACCCACCGGATGGGCCACCAGTATTTTGTGAAAAAAATCATTTCCCCTGACTGCTGGGACCCACCGGACGGGCCACCGTATTTCGTGAAAAAACGTTCCCCCCGCTGTCAGCTCGGACCCACCGGAAGTGCCTCCTTATTACGCACAAAAAATGAATACTCCCCCGGCTAGCTGGGACCCACCTTGGTGGAAGGCTGACTTTTGGGCCTACTAAGTTGACGGGGACGAAGGGTTTGTCAACTTAGTCAATATGAACGATTCTAGCTCCAGTGACCGTACGATGTCCATTCAACGGCCGTAGTGTTTCTTCAACCTCTGGTCTTCTTGCTCCAGCGGCCCAAAGTAGCGTCGGTCGTGCAGCATGCTCCTGCCTCCTGTGGCCGGCTGTGCTGCCGCAGAGGCCTCACCGCCCCCCTACTATTCCCACCGCTGGCCAGGCCCTGCGGCGACGGCAGCCTCACACCACAGCCGAACCAGTGAACCCTCGTACTCCTCTCCGCGCGGGCTTCCACTGCCGCGTCTTCCCCGGCTCCGCGTAGTCCCCTTCCTAGGCCTCGCCGTCGTCCACCGCCATGGTGCTCTCCGCGCGGCGTGGTTAACGTGGTCAAGGAACGACTTCCATTAGAAGAGTACTATACGTGGAGAGGCTGACAGCTGGGTCCACGGCCACAGCCTAGTTTTTTTTGTGATTTGCCAAGTAAGTCGCTTTGTCAGGCCTGTTGGGCTGCAAATCTTTCAAGACGAGGAGAGCTTTCATTCGCTGGCCGAGAAAATGGCCCATCAGTAATGAGAAATGGGTTGTACATTTTTAAAACACATCAAACCGGCAATTAGTTTCAAATATCTTTTTTTCATTTCAAGATTTTAAATTACATTAATTTTTATGCGTGGAGAATTTGTTGGATTTTATATTGATATACATTTATTTTTAGAATCAATTTGAATGTGAGTCAAAATTTCGGGATTAAAACAGTTCAGACCGCACCGAAATATGCAAAATTTCGTATAATTTTTTAACCGTGGCCACAATATGGGCTGTAATGCTAACAAAAAGAATATGGGCTCCAAAAAAACCTTAAGAATTAGCAAATGGGCTGTAAATTATTAGAAATAATGGCAGATGGGCTGTATGCTCTTTTCCACAGATTTGAGGCTTTCCTAAAAAAACGGTTGACACACAAGCACTGACTGTTGGATGTCCATCCAACGGCCGTCGTGCTTCTTCAATCTCTGCTCTTCCTGCTCCAGCCGCTCAAACAAGCGCCGGCGGGACGGCCTGCTCCCTCCTCCCCGCGGCCGGCTGTGCTGCCGCGCAGGCCTCACCGCCCCACCGTACTCCCATCGCTGGCCTAGCCATCCCTCTACTCACCCACAGCTACTGTTATTCTTCGGCGACGGCAGACGAACCAGTAAACCCTCGTACAGTCATAGTCCCCTCCGCGTGGGAAACAACTACCGAGTCTTCCCTGCCCCCATGTCGTCCCTTCCTAGGCCTCGCCGTCGTCCACCGCCGTGGTGCTCTCGGCGCGTCGTGGTCAATGTGGTCAACGACCGACTTCCATTGGAAGAGTACTGTGCGTGGAGGCGCTGACAGCTGGGTCCACGGCCACAAGAAGGAAGTGCCTCCTTATTACGCGCAAAATAATTATTCCTCCACCTGACAGTGGGGACCCACCGGACGGGCCACTGTATTTCACGAAAAAACGTTTCCCCCCTGACTGCTGGGACCCACCAGCTGCACCTTCGCACGCAAGGAAGTGCGTCTGGGCAAAAAAACAAAACGATTCGCCCCCCTGACTGCTGGGACCCACCAGCTACATCTTCGCACGCAAGGAAGTGCCTGACAGTCGGGACCCACCTGGTCGAAGCGTACGTAGCGTTGTCATTCTAGTCACGAACGTGTATGTACATATATACTGGTGGATGTAGAGGCGCGCACGTGTCATAGTAGAGGCGCGCACGTAGCATGTACACGTACGTCCAGCGGCCAGGGTGCAAGAAAGAAAATATGGCCACGTATGTGTACATACGGGCGGGGTCTCGAACGCCTACTCGCGCATACGTACGGCGAGGGCTCGTTGACATGGCTGGGCCGGAAAGGAGAAACAACGTCGTCGTCGTGTTCATGGGGAGGCAACGGAATGCATCGTGTTCATGGGGAGGCAACGGAATGCGTCGTGTTCATCGGGAGGCAACGGAACACGTGGGAGCCAACCGGCTGGGTCGGAACGGAATCCGTGGTCGTGTTCATCGGGAGGGCTTGGATGGAGCAGGCAATGGAAACGACCTTGTGTTCGACTGGCCACGTTCGAAATGGGATCCTGTTCATCGGGAGGGGTCTGGCGTACCGCAAAACGGACGAAACGGACCTCCTACGGTCGAAATGGGGGTCCTGTTGATCGGGAGGGGTGTGGCGTATCACAAAACGGACGAAACGGACCTCCTACGGTCGAAACGGGGGTCCTGTTGATCGGGTGGGGTGTGGCGTACCGCAAAACGGACGAAACGGACCTCCTACGGTCAAAACAGGGGTCCTGTTCATCGGGAGGGGTGTGGTGTTCCGCAAAACGGGACTCCACGGGATACTGTTCATCTCCACCGTCGACCTCCTCCAGCCTCCACGGGCTACCGTCGACCTCCTCCAGCCTCCACGGGCTCCTGTTCATCCAGCCTCCACCGGCTACCGTTCAACCACCCCTCCACGGGCACCCCTCCACCGTCTACTGTTCATCCAGCCCTCCACATCACGGGGTCCTGTTCAACCACCCCTCCACAGGCACCCCTCCACCGTCTACTGTTCATCCAGCCCTCCACACCACGGGGTCCTGTTCAACCACCCCTCCGCGGGCACCCCTCCACCGTATACTGTTCATCCAGCCCTCCACACCACGGGGTCCTGTTCATCCAGAGGCAACGCCACCGCTCACTGTTCATCCAACCCCCCCCCGAAACGCTCACTGTTCATCCAATCGGTCGGCTTCAGTTAGCAGCAGTAGCGAAGGAATCGCTCGATCGGGTTCAGTTAATAGCCATCGATCGATCCCTCGGGTTCAGTAACGCGTAGCCTGCAGTGCAATCGCTCGGGTTCAGTTAGAGCCAATGCCTCGCACACGCGCGCGTACGTGCACGAGAGAAACACGCATCGCTCGGCCCCCGACCTCCCACCGTAACCATGAACTCCCCGAAATTTTCCTCCCCCTCGCTTCTACCACGGTTTTTTCCGTCATGGATGGCCCAAAGAATGTCATGCAGCTGCGTCTCCGGCCCGCCCAGGACGAAAATCCCAGTTTCTGTCATGATTTTTTGTCATAGAAGTAGAAGCCCACCACATCTATGATGATACCGGGTTTTGTCACAATTATCGTCATAGAAGTGTCATATGTATGGCGGAATTTTTTTTCGTTCGGCCCAAAATGTCACGGATGTGTCTTTTTTTTGTAGTGCTCGGTCGGCGCGCCGCTTCAACGGCGGAAGCAGTGAGAGGTCGCGTCGCCCTGACTTGCCATAAATGTGGAGCGACTGGCTCAGCTGGCGCCGGGCGGGAAGGTTTCAATTTTTGATTCAGTTGCTGTGCTGCTACCGTCCAACATTCGCGTGTGGTTGTTTCTAGAATAAAAAAAGGAGGTACTCCTACTTATGTTACTCCCACTATGGCTAGCCTTGCGCTTGGCTCTTTGCCTCTTCCGGAAGTTTCTCCTCATGCTGAGAGCCACCGCGCACGCGTTGGCGAGGGAGAAGGCGTAGTAAGCAAGCTTCTCGTCGTTCTGCGAGTTGACGGGACACATCAAAGTTATTTAGTAGATCGTACTCTCTCCAAAAATGGGCTGACCATGTGATGGCCACCATCCCGTGCTCCGTCATTGAGTAGGTGCCATCAAAGTGGACGACTCACTTACGCACTGCTTATCTGATTATCTCCATTTTCTAGCATGACACGTGCACCTTGATGCTACATGTCTCGCGTGTTGGCAAAAGGATGAACAAAGCTCACGTAAAAAAGAGAGTGGAAGAACATAGATTCCCGACGGCCGAGAAGGAGCAAGGAACCTCGCGGTGGAGCGTCTGTAAGGAACCTTGTGCGTTTTCCCCTGTTTTTCGCCGCTTGCCCGCCTATAAACAAATAAAAGAACTTGAGCTCTTTGCTAACCACTAGAGACGACACATCAGGATGCTAAGTTGAAGATACTTTATCAGTTTATATTGATAACCATGCAAGAAGCCACGCATGTACAGGACGCATGCAGCCACGCATGTACACACGCCAACGCACTAACTCATGCCGATCCAACTCATGCACAAATGCGCACAGCATGGAGCAGACAACACACGTACACAACAGATGCATGCACACACACTCGGCCGCAGAATGCATGTGAATAACACATGCATGCGCGCACACTCAGTTGCACGGAGGCATGCGCCATATGCAGTGACGTTTGGTTCGTCGTGCTACGGCGAAGCTCGCACACAACGGCTCCTATGCATCTCTTGCAGCACCTCTTTGCTGTCGTTTCTCAAGGACTAGCCGGAGTCGAAGATGACCGCAACCTCGGCCTTAGAGCTAGCACCGATGGAAAAGAACGTCCGCTGCACGCACACGAGCACGTACGGAGTGCCCACGACGTGGTGCGTCCCCAGTCGCCTCTACTCCTTCTGCGCACGTTGTCTATGAAGGCGGCTGCATGCATAATGATTATGTGGGTAAGATCTTCTAGGACTCAGATGATGACGAGGAGGGTGTCTCCAACAGCGTTCCTCGGCTCGCACCTCTTCCATCACGGTGGTCCAGCTTGGAGTCATTCATCTGGTACACGTGGTGGAGCGTCTACACTCATAGTATTTTATATTATTTAGTGATATAAAATCAACCAATCATGTCCACAGTAGACCGGAAGAGTACGAAACACGGCAGCCTAGTGTAGTTACATCATACTGTACGTGGCCAACCCACGCTATCACCATATTTCTTGGCCTTCGTGCGACACCTAGCTCTAGTAATCCACCAGCCCGTATCACTTCTCGCTCCTTGTCTCTCTCAAAGTGCGGCGGGCTTGCTTTTTTCCGTCTATTGAGGTCGGTTAACTCATCACATGTTAGCGACATGCCAATAGCATTCTAAAAAAATTACTGTACTCTATTGTTATGCTAAGAAGAGGAAGCGCTTTGACCGACGGACCAAACAAGAGAGGCGTGTCGTGCCGTGAGTGGGTCCAGTTTCTCGTTTTGAACTTGTTTGGTGTAGTAGTAACACTTGGTTTTGACTATTGGTAAAATTTTATATACTCCCTCCGTCTAGTGAATAAGTCATCTTAGATTGTGCACCGTGACCAAGGAAGAGGGGAAAACGAGAGAAATTAATATTTATTTGCTAATTAATAGCATTGCGTGCAATGATCTAACCATTGCATGTCGTGTTTGGTAGTCTAAGTCATTGAAAACATGCACGCCCCACATCTCTTATTGGTGGATATGTCAAGAAACAAGAAACGTGGTGGGAGTTAATGCACCGCGCCCAAGTATTTTGGGATTATTTGGTTTTCGTAAGGTGACTTATACACCTAGACGGAGGGAGTAGGGCCTAATGTATTCTTTGAGGATGCCTTTGACTATTGATAAGATTTTATATAATTTGAAAATTATATCATTCGAAGATCCTTTCATGTTCCGTTTTTAGAAAGAAATAAGATCCTTTCACGTATGAATTTGACTGTATGCTTTGAGCAACTTGCATGTCCTATACTGCTCTTGTTTGGATACTCTAACTTAGCTAGAGGTTAGACTAACTCATGACTAACCCTGAACTAACTGTAGCCAAAGAGGTGTTTCGGTGACAGGGTTAGATTGACAATAAGTGCACTTGATGGAGAGAGAAAAGTGATTTTTCAGTGGGCCCAAGGAGGTACTTACTTTGGGAAAGGTGAAGTGATGGTTGCTTCGCCCGAGCAACTCATTACTCTAGGAATATGGGAGTACCAGCGGATTCAAGGAACAGAGAAATGATGGTTGCTTCGTCCGAGCAACTTACTGTGGCGAAGGTGGGGCTCTGTGATTTGACTGCTCACTAGTCATTACTAATGCGGCGTAATGACCAGGGTAAATCTTTCCCTGCAGTTGTGCACTCAATATTGCTGCACGGCAGGTGGAGCCGGATGAAGGATGTCCCACATGTCGGCGAAACGAAGTTTAATTGTTTTTGGCATTACTATCAATCCTTCGGGATTTGTTTATCTGTACGCATAATTTTAATGAAATTGTACTGTGATGATATGAAGGTTTCAACTTTGGTTCCCGCAGGAAAAAAAAGGTTTCAACTTAGGATTCATGTGTCCTCTTGCCTCAAGATTATCTCGTTACAACATTCCATCAAATACAAATGAAACTACTACCATGGCTGCTAATGCATCTCAATGGTTCGCAGATCAGCGCCAATATTCACATCATAACTGAAGACAAAGTTGTGAGAAGGTGTACAAATAAAGAAAAATATATAATTGATCGATGTTGTTCGTAGGCATGGGTCCATTTCCTGGGCACAATGTTCATTACTTGGCAGCTAGTTTCACCCAGCGCTGTAGCCAAAAAGGGGTGTACGGAGGACACTACAATCCGATCATTTTGTGCAGCTCCACTAAAATCGAGCTGACCATCCCTGTTTGCAAAGATATCCAGTCAGTGTGATTACAATAATAGTGGAACTAGATGATGAAACATAACACACACAAATAGAAGCCGATCACCTCTGCGATCTCTCTTTAGGACTAACTACTTGTCGGAGAAGATTAGGCAGGAGTTGGATGAGGAGGATAGCAAAACCAATCTCCCTTGCTATAGTTCCACAGAAATGTACAAATGTTGCCTGTGTGACATTTTGGCAGAACTGCACAAAACACTCTTAAGAAAAAAAGTGATTTGTGCAGTTCACCAAAAGGTCGCAATAGCAACGAGGTGAAATGGCCAGCCCTATTTCCAAAAAAGAGGTAGAAAGGAAACAATTACTGGCAAATAACACGAGTTGAAGACACATACGCCGACAAAAAAGAAGCATATTCCATGTAATAAGCGAAAGATAGCAGCATGGTGGTTTATCAAAAATGGTTTGAGGACGAGATTGCAAAATGGTATGTGTAAGTTGCATGTCATATATTCTGTACTACGCGCCATTGAGGAGGAATATATAACTTTACTTAATACAAACGCGTCAAGTCAAACTTTTTTCCGTCTAGGCGTGGTACCCGACCCTCCTTCGAGTAAACAATCGCTACACGCGTCAAATTATCACGTGGGCTGCCTTTTCGTACAGAAACGAACTCCACCGTGTACCCACGCAGGTGTGGCCGGGAACGAGACGTGAGTACGTGCGTTCTGCGTGCACCTCTTCTTTAGGTGCAGGTACGTACGTGGGTGGGTGTGAGAGAGATGGTTTGTGTGAAACCGAGGCAATGTGTCGATGATATCTCAAACAAAAAAACGTAACATATGCAATGTGTGTGAAACAGAGTCATGGATATATCTTATATAGAGGGAGCGATCCACGAGAAGAGAGTGGAGGGATCATCAGCGTGAGATATCGATAGAATCAAAAACAGGGATGAAGTGTGTGGCTGCGCGATCGATAAAGAGTGCCATCGAATTTGTGTTTGCCCACGTCAAAGATACAGGGCGGCTGGCCTACTGGAATTTGAGAGGGCAGAGGTGCAGTTCTTCTCTGTGGCATGGATACCTACCCACAACGTTCGTCTTCGATGGGGGGGGAGGGGGCAGAGACCTAACTATAGAGAGGTAGATCGACTAGTATATGTGTGGAGAAGGAGAGAGACCTAGCTATGTATAGAGGGAGATCGATCGGCATCCATGGATATGTGTAGCAGAGGAATAAGGTTGGGAGAAAGACAAAGGTAGAGTGTTGGAGGGTTGGTGGTGGAGTGGCGTCTCACAAATGGTGGGAGAGGCCTGCTAGACAAACGGAGTGTACGAGTGCAATATCAATAAGAGAGGTCGGGGATGTCTGTCTGTCTATGCACGTGCATGTGAGAGACGGGTCGGGAGGTATGCAAGGATTATGAGGGAAGACGTTATGGTTGTGGTAAGCATACGTAACTACATAGGAAGATCAACTGTCGTGTGTCCGAGAAAGGGAGAGACATAACTAGTGAGGTAAGTTTATCGGTGCGTGGGGAAAAGAATTATAGTCGACCTAGCTATATGAAGGGAGATCAGTACGTATACATGCATGCATGTGTTAGAAGCAAATAAGGTCCGGAGAGACAGACAGGGGTAAAGGGGTGCGGCTAGGAGGTGGTGCGAGAGGTCTACTATATCGAGGGGTGAGGAGTGTGCGACTATGAGATCGATGAAAAAAGGGGCGGGAGTGTCGACCTGCGTGGGACCGTATTGGACATAGGGACGGTGAGAAGAGAAGAGGGGAAGTATGTGTTTGTGGTAGGCACACTTGGCTAGAGAGGTATATCGACCGGTGTGTGCCGGAAAGAAGGAGTCGGGGGGCCTACACACACCATGGGTGAATGACCTAAAGAGAAATAACGAACGTGCGCGATGGAGGGGACGCTGAGGGAGGGAGAGAGGGGGGCGGACGTGTGCATGCACGATAGAAAATTAGCTCTAGCTAGCTACAAAGAGAAGAGGATCGTGAAGGTGTTAAAGACGAACATAGATCATAATTCATTATAAAAAAGTGGATACAGATACTTGAAGAAGATATCATAATGTGGAACATTGATTATAATTAGGGCTAATGTGTGTCTTTTGCAGCTCAGGTCTAAATACTTGTCATAATGTAGGGGCCGGGGCAGTACACTTTTTGTGATAAACACAATGTACGTATGGAACATGGTTTAGATTATGAATATATAGTTAGTACATCAAATGTACTATTATTTGGAATCAACATCAAGTGTATTCAAAAGATTGAATTCGAGTTAATATAGTACACATAGTTCATATCTATCTCTATGTAGTGTGTTGTTAAGGTAATACACGAATGATGGTTGTAGTTGGCAACAATCATGATTGTAAATTCTTATTGAAATAGAGAAACGAATTCAAATTCAGTTCGAATTGCAGAGGTAGTATAGACATTTGGAATGCACTAAAATGTTGGCATGAGTAGATTACATGCATTATACAGCCAGCAAAAAAATTTAGTTGGACATAACATGGATCCATACTCCCTCCTTCCATCTAAAGGAGGGAGTAGCTTTGAATAGCATTTGTATAGTAACACGAGACAAGACTCTATCTTTGTGTGGTGTGAATAGTTTTTATGGTTTCATGTTTTTTCGTTGAGGGAAGTGCGAATTGATTTGGTACGTACAAGTACAATATTACTTTAGGCTTGTCCCTAAAATTCAACCAGCGCCTTGATATATCCCGAAAATTCTGATATCATGCTCCCAAAACTGGCGCCTTCACAAGCCGCGCCTTGCTATCCCGAAATTACAACGCACGCGAAAACTCCCTCCAGCTGCCAAATCCCGACACGCGAAATCCCCCTTCTAACCCTGAGCCGAAAGGTCCGCTAGTTCAAATCGGTGGGGGTACTTTTGTAACACACCCTACATTTTGGACAAGCACGTCCCTATGTCATGGTTCCCCTCGCATCGCCTCCTTTTCGCCATTCGAAATCTGGCCTCCATAACCTCTCCGCTCCAGCTGCGAAACCCCACCCTCCTCCGTCTGCCACCCCACCACTACCCACCCGGAGCCTCTTCCCCGAGGACGTCGTCCACCGCAACAGCTCGACGTCCCTCATCCGCCTCCTCGGATGAGGATCCGTCGTCCATCCCGTTGTCCCGCCGGTTCAGCTGCCCCGTCCTCCACCGTCAAGGAGCTGCCCCGACGATCGCTTCGTCTATCGCAGCTGCTCCATCTCCACAGTGCCGCCTTAACCTGCTCCACCGGAACCGCAGCATCCTCACCGACTCCTCGGACGAAGCCGAGGCCTACTCGGCGCCACCAAAGAGGTTGTACACTCATCGCATCGCACCTTCTCCTTAACTCGACCTCCCGGCGCCGACGGTGCTCCATCCTGCACCCCCATGGAGTGGCTACCTCGAAGCCAGCGCTGCGGGCGACACCTCCACGGCGGCTCTCCCTAGTGTGAGGCCCCTTCGGTGGCGGCGTCCATACCCGCCGGATCTGCTGCTGCTACTCCGGCTCTCGCTCACTCGCGTTGCTGCTGCTTCGGCTCTCGCTCGCTCGCTCGCCCAGCTGTTGCTACTCCGGCACTCGCTCGCTCGCGCTGCTGCTGCTCCGGCTCTCGCTCGCTCACTCGCTCGTGCTGCTGCTCTCCCCCTCGCTCGTGCTGCTGCTCTGCTCCGATTTAGCTACACTTCAGTCGACTGAATCGACTTTTGGGTCAGTCGATTTTCAGGGGGTGGTGGGTCTCGCCGGAGTTAAGGAAGAACCACCCGCAGCTGGGAGGGGGGCTCGCTGGAGAGGTACCCCACTATCTAACTTAGGATTTTGGGTGGGGTGCTGCTCGCCGGTGGTGGGGGCGCGGTGGTGGGGCGGTGGCGTGGGGATCGCCGGAGAAAAAGCTTGGCGCGGGGGGGGGGGGGGGGGGGGCTAGAGGTGCTGGCCGGGACGGTGGCGGACCGATGGTGGGGAGTTATTTCAGGGCGGCGAGGCGGCAGCGTACCGGCGGTGGGGAGTTGTTTCGAGTGGGCGAGGCGGCGGCGGACCGGCGGTGGGTAGTTGTTTCGGGGCGGCGAGGCGGCGCGGGGTTCGGCCGGTGGTGGCTGGTGGCTCAGGGTGGTGCAGGTTGAAGATGAACTGCAGGCCCTCCCTAAAATATCCTATGTGAAGTGCCTCTCTCCTACCATTGTGTTCAGTTTCGACAGTAACATTCAGATTCCACAGTAAATTTCAGTTTCGACAGTTAAGTTCAGAGTCAATAGTTTTTACGTCATCTGTTGTAGTCAGGTGGTTTTTGGTGATGTAAACTTTACATCTATCACTTTTTGGTTATGCATTTTACATCATCTATTGGAGATGCTATTAGAATCCCACTTGAGATTAACAATGTCTGTCTTGTGTTGTTTCAGCCTTGACGTCTTACGGCTCCCCGGAGCTGCTCCAAGGACGGAACGATCCATCACAACAGAGCAGTGCCCTGGACGCCGTCTACAGATTCCTCAGATCTTCCTCCACACCTCCGACAGCCACCTCTGCCTCTACTTCTTTAGCGACCAACCCAATGATGCTGAGGTCGACACGGCTACGGCAAAGAGATTGTACACTTGTCGCATCACTTATTACTCTACATTCATGTCGATCCATTAGGGCTATTTTGGTTCAACGGAAAACATAACAATAGGAAATTTTCCTATGGCACTCTACTATTCAATTATTCATGCATTTTGTTGAAAGGAATGGAGCAAAACATCCACCTGGACCTACTTTTCAAAACCCTATGCATGAAAACAAGACCAAGTGCATTAGTGGCAGAATAACATTCTAACTGTACACGCTTTCATATGGTTTCATTTTATTTTGGCCATGTTTCTTTGCGTTCCTCTGCTCCTCCTTTTCCTGTGAACCAAACACCCAAGTTGACAGAAATCCTGTGTTCACAAATGCTCTGTTTTCCATGTGCATTCCTATCCTATTCCGGTGTTTTTCCTCCTATCCCTGCGTTTTTAGAATCATGCAAGCCAAATGAGCCCTTATAGAATTACTTCAGTTACAGGTAGGTGTCGAAGAAAACTTTGTGTGGTTTGTCCTGCTCCTGCCGTGACGTCGTCCACCTCACCTGAACTGCTCCATCGACAGAAGCATCCACCAAACCAGACATCACGACTCCTGACCGTCTTTCGCCGCCTCAGATCTCCTTCCCTGCCGCCGGCACCCACCGCAACGGCATCACCATCATCGACGTAGCAGATGAACCTGAGGAGTACACGGGTCCACAATAGAGGTCGCACTCTTTTGTTTCTGCTTATGTTATGCATTGCTCAATATTACCTGCTACTTTATTGTCCTGTTCACCTCTTAGACTCCAAGTCAGGTCCAAATTGATGTACAAACTTGAGTTCTAAATTAGTTGTGGGGCACATATCTAGGCAGCAATCAATAGTATCTCTGTCTAATATCTGGTTCACCTAGGGTATGCCTATGTTGTTCATCTTGGGTGGGAAACAAATAGTAAAGCAATCATCATATGTTTTTTTTATTAAATTAAAGCAATCATCAGCCTGCTATCATTATTTTTGGATCCATCCACTGGTTGGTACCATTACTCAAGATTTTTGCATGCTCTCCTTACATAATCTCACTATATTTTATTTGTATGCATGTCAGATATTGTACACAGTCATGATGAACATGTAGAGACAAAGAGAAGAGTTTTGCGCGGCAATAAAATGTCATGCAGACATCGCTCCATGGTGGGTTCAATGGAAAACCCTCCCCCCTCTCTAGATTGTAATCCAGAGGAAGATATCTGTTCCGTGGCGGATTCAGACGCAGCTGACCACTCCTATTTACCCCCCAAGGTGTTTGCTCTAACTTGGCATGATGATGTTAGTCATATCATGCATATGTTGCCTTGCAGTGCCTACTTTCGACATCATATATGTAATCTGCTTAGTTTAGACATGTTCTGTAATGCCACCTGTTTAGTTTCAATATCATATATGGGAATTATGCAGTCTCATGTCGTTTAGCCAGCCATAATATATGTGAAATGTGCAATGCCATCCTGTTTAACCAGGCATCATATATTTGAATGATATCTAGCCCATCCTTTTCTTCATTAAATTTCCATTTGTCGACAATGTTTGTACATTAAACTACTCTTCCTGTGAATCATCCATTTGAGTGGGTGATGGAAAAATCTGGAGTGAAAACAAGGCCTTCAGAGCAGACAGTGCTACCTGTTGAAGCAGATCTCTTGCTGGGTCCCGATAGCTCCTCAGAGATGGATTCAGAGACAGATGACCAGCCCTATTCCCCCACCGAGGTGTATGCTCTAACTTGGCATGGTTCTACTGCTCATCTCATGCATATGGTGTCTTGCATTCCATAGTTTAGACATCATATACACAATATTGAACACTGTGTTCTTAGTTCAGACATCATATATGCGAATGCCCTCCGCTTAGCATATAAATCAGATATGTGAATTAAATCATGCGATCCTGGTTACTTAGATAACATGTATGTGAATTATGTCATGCGATCCTGTTTAGTTAGTCATCATATCTTTGAATTATGTTATGCTATGCTATCCAGTTTAGATAAACATCATATATGTGAAATTATGTCATGCTATCCATTTTAGTTAAACAATATACATGTCAATTATTTAATGCCCTCCTTTTTCCACACTATCTATTGCATCTGTCTCTCATACAATGTCTGTACATTCAATTATGTTTCCTATTTATCAGCCATTTGAATTGGAGCGAGTGATGGCAGTATCTAGCGGAGTAAAAACACGGTCTTCAAATAAAACAGTGCTACCTCTTGGTGGAGATAGCACCCCGGTTGTACATGCACGAGAACCAGCTCTACCACACATAACCCAGACTCTCACATATTTTACCCCTACTGCGAAGGACAGAGAACCAGCTTCACCCAATCTAACCCCAACCCCGGCAGATAGTAACCCAGTTCCTGTTGACACAACGCCATCTCCACCACAAAGCTCCCAAACAAGAGCAGTTAGTAAGGCAGCTCCAGTGCCAAAGTGCCAGCACTACCATGGTGAACCCCAACTCCACCAGTTAGTCCACCTATTCCTGTGGAGGAAGCACAACCAGCCATTCATAGTTTAGCATCTACCGCATTTGATGTTGTCAAATCCTATGTGCGTATCTTCCCATCATGGAAATATTATACTGAAGATGAAGGAAAATGCCAGTTGCAGGTGTTTGTCCAGGAGTTATGTGTAAGTAATGTTATTCATGGCAATTACTTTGCTTTGTCCCATACATTCTACCTCCATGATGGTTATAATACAACAAATTTTCCCATTTTTCTCTATAGAGAAGGACCGATTTGGAAACTCGGGATGAGGTAACCTGTGCTAATACCTCTGCTATCTTCAAGAATGCTTGGTGGCAGTATCGGAATTACCTGAAGAAAACATACTTCACTGGCAAAGAAACTCATCAAATTCCCTTACGTTCTCCTGAGACACATTTACCGGACGATGACTGGGAACGCCTTGTTCTTTACTGGTCCCGAACCAAGAGTGTGGTAAGGTCTATGAGCTCATTTTATTTTAAGTACTATATGCTTGCGTCTTACTATACTCTGTTCATGTAGAACAAGTGGTTAAACCTAAAGAACAACTTTTCTCATTTAAGATTCCATTAATATCGTGCATACTTATTTGCTCTTGTATCACTGTATTTACTCATACAAACTTATTTTTAAATTGAACTATCCAATGGAAACTCCAATGGCACAACAGGTATGTTGACGCATGTTTCTTTAACAGGTTTGCTCTTATAAATAGCTCTATTGATTTCAATTTCAATTGTGTATACAGTTGACTTCTCATATCATGCACATTACTAGCATCATAACAGGGCCAATAGTGTTGTTGTACATGTAGACCCGTGGTACCCATATGAAATCTTGTTGTGCCGTTTAGTTTCCCACGCTTTGTATTATTATCAGTGCTGCTTTCTCTTGAACTGATATGATTTGAGCCATGTCTCTATTTTGATTTGGCAAGACAATGCGGTGACTGTATGATATAGATATATGTTTGTTTGATGCTTTTATAACGTACTACTTGGCAATGGAAGACTTGGTAGTTTAATCTTGTCCACCTTACTAGTGAACTGGTTCACCAAAATGAGTTTCATATACTAGTACATGCTAAACCTGTTATGTGTCTGCTTGTTTCTTCTTTTAGAATGCTGACAGAATATTGGGGAAGAGTGCCTAATTAGCAATGGTAAAGGAAGTAATGCAGATAAGGTTCAGGATCGTGAGATATCCTTGTTGGTCTCCAACAAAGCTGATAAAACAGCTAAGGAAAACTATCTTGAAGACAGTGAGGCAACCCCAAAGTCCTGTCTTGGTTTACTGTTCGAGTTACCGGCCACTACCGCTTGCACAAGCTATTCAAACTCACTGTCTGAATCAGTTCGGTTTCTTGAGTCCCAACTAGAAGCTAAAAGACATCGATCAGCTGTGTTGCGACAAGAAGCGGAAGGACTGAGGAAGTCCCTGGAGCATTCAGATGCATACTTTCTCGTGCAACAGCAAGCGTTGGAGGATTTTAGCGCCAAACATGACAAAGTTAATAAGCTTGCTAAGCTTATTACCAGCACGGTGGATACCCAGGATAACCTTTATTGAGCTCTTCTGAAGTTGTTTCAGTTATGGACTTGTTTTGCTACTGCGTTTATTTACACTGGTGGCCAATTTTGACGACCAGTGTATGTAATATCCTGCTTTGTTCCCTATATTTGCACTGGTGGTGAACTTTGATGCCTAGTCGATGTAATATGTGTAATAGCTGTAATAGGCTAGCATTAGTTGCTTGCTTATTTATTTCCTTATTGTCTTGTTTAGTTGTTTGCTTGTAGTCACCGCAGTTCTTTTCCCGTGTTTTTTAGTGGCCACAATAACCTAGTTTTGGTAACTAGGCCACAATAATCATGGCAACACATGGACTGTTGTAACCATGGGCCTCCTGCGGGCCGTAGGATCCGTGGGCCTTCTACGGGCCGTAGGATCCATGGACTTTCTATGGGCCGTATCATCCATGGGCCTTCTACAGGCCATAGGATCCATTGGTCTTCTACGGAACGTAGGATCCATGGACTTTCTACGGGCCGTAGGATCCATGGGCCTTTTACGGGCCGTAGCATCCACGGACTTTCTACGGGCCGGATGATCCATGGGCCTTCTACGGGCCGTAGGATCCATTGGTCTTCTACGGGCCGTAGGATCCATGGGCCTTCTACGGGGCGTATAATCATTTCGCCAGACACGGGTCGTACTATTCGTGGACCATAACGGGCCGTTAATAGGCCGTATTTGATAACGCTATGAAAACAGCCCAACGGGTTAACGGGCCACAAACGGGCCGAATGTAACCACGGGCTGTATTTGGCCCACGAACAGAACAAGCCAGTAATGGACCGTATCTAACCGAATTCTAGAAATGAGCCCAACAATAAATCTGCCCTTAGAAGGCCGAAAGTTAACACGGGCTGGAAACGGCCGACGGAATAATGGGCCGTTAATGGGTATAAAGCGATACACTGTTCATTATGGGCCAGTTTCATCTCGGGCCTTTAATGGGCCGAGAGTTACAAAGGGCCTCATATGGGCCGAAAGACATCATGGGCCATACATGGGTCGGAAGTTACAATGGGCTAGAATCATATTTGACAGCCCAGATGAAGCTACTGTGCTTAATTCCGATAGGCGTAACGGGCCGGTAGTAAGCGGGTCGTAAATGGGCTATATACGAACGTGTCATTAACAGGCTTTCCGTGGGCCGGCCTGTTACCTTTTGACCAAGTCAAACGGGCCAGCCTTTTCACCGGAATGAGCCTCTGTTGGGCCATGCCACGTGTTGACGTATCATAGGCTCCTCCTGTCCAATGAGTGGATGACATCTGTCCGAACGTTGAGCCGACACGTGTTTCCTCCGGCCAATGAGAATTTTACACGTGGAAAATTCCCATTGGTCCGGGCTGTTAACGGGTTATCAGATCCAAAACCGGACCTGATAGCTTAACGCCTTCCCGTTACGGTGGATGCCACGTTTCGGTCACCCTTGACGAAAGCACTTCTATGACACGCGATTTATCGTCATGGAAGTGGACACTTCCGTGATGATAATTTTGGCAATGTCATGGAACACTTCTACGACAGCACAGGTATGGCTATCTTGATTCTGTCATAAATTTGTCGTGGATGTACATGCATGACAGAAAACGTGACCTACTGTGACAAACACGTATCATCACGGAAGTTTTTTGTAGTGCTAACCACATTTGTTTTTCCAAGTGTTTGTTATAGTTGCTCCTTTTGAAGGAATCACAAGACGGTGCGACATTGGAGAGTGCCCATTTGGAGCAACAACATGATAAGTGCTTGGTGGTTGTCCACTTCAACAAGGCGACGCCCTCTCTTTCCCATGGTGATGAATATCATGATCTGATACGTCTCCAATGTATCTATAATTTTTTTATTATTCCATGCTATTATATTATCCATCTAGGATGTTTTATATGCATTTATATGCCATTTTATAGGATTTTTGGGACTAACCTATTAACCTAGAGCCCAGTGCCAGTTTCTGTTTTTCCTTGTTTTTGAGTTTTACAGAAAAGGAATACCAAACGGAGTCCAATTGACGTGCCAATTTTTGATGATTTTTATGGACCAAAAGAAGCCCTCGGAGTAAAAGAGTTGGGCCAGAAGAGTCCCAGGATGTCCACGAGGGTGGGGGGCGCGCCCTAACCCCCTGGGCGTGGGCCCCTATCTCGTGGACGACTCGGAGACCCCCCTGATGTGAGACCTACGCCAAAAATTCCTATAAATACAAAAACCTCCAGAAAATAACCTAGATCGGGAGTTCCGCCGCCGCAAGCCTCTGTAGCCACCACAAACCAATCGGGACCCTGTTCCGGCACCCTGCCGGAGGGGGGATCTCTCACCGGTGGCCATCTTCATCATCCCGGCGCTCTCCATGACGAGGAGGGAGTAGTTCACCCTCGGGGCTGAGGGTATGTACCAGTAGCTATGTGTTTGATCTCTCTCTCTCTCTCTCTCTCTCTCTCTCGTGTTCTTGATTCGGCACAATCTTGATGTATCGCGAGCTTTGCTATTATAGTTGGATCTTATGATGTTTCTCCCCCTCTACTCTCTTGTAATATATTGAGTTTTCCCTTTGAAGTTATCTTATAGCATTGAGTCTTTAAGGATTTGAGAACGCTTGATGTATGTCTTGCGTGGGATACCCGTGGTGACAATGGGGTATTCTATTGATTCACTTGATGTATGTTTTGGTGATCAACTTGCCGGTTCCGTGACCTTGGGAATCTATGCATAGGGGTTGGCACACGTTTTCGTCTTGACTCTCCGATAGAAACTTTGGGGCACTCTTTGAAGTACTTTGTGTTGGTTTGAATAGATGAATCTGAGATTGTGTGATGCATATCGTATAATCATACCCACGGATACTTGTGGTGACATTGGAGTATCTAGGTGACATTAGGCTCTAGGTTGATGTGTCATTTAAGGTGTTATTCTAGTACGAACTCTAGGATAGATCGAACGGAAAGAATAGCTTCGTGTTATTTTACTATGGACTCTTGAATATATCGATCAGAAAGGACAACTTGGAGTGACTCTTAGTGACTTTGGAGTGACTCTTTGTTTGTTCTCCGCTACCATAATCTCTTCGTTTGTTCTCCGCTATTAGTGACTTTGGAGTGACTCTTTGTTCCATGTTGAGGGATTCTTATATGATCCAATTATGTTATTATAGTTGAGAGAACTTGCACTAGTGAAAGTATGAACCCTAGGCCTTGTTTCCTAGCATTGCAATACCGTTTGTGCTCACTTTTATCATTAGTTACCTTGCTGTTTTTTATATTTTCATATTACAAAAACCTATATCTACCATCCATATTGCACCTGTATCACCATCTCTTCGCCGAACTAGTGCACCTATACAATTTACCATTGTATTGGGTGTGTTGGGGACACAAGAGACTCTTTGTTATTTGGTTGCAGGGTTGTTTAAGAGAGACCATCTTCATCCTACGCCTCCCACGGATTGATAAACCTTAGGTCATCCACTTGAGGGAAATTTGCTACTGTCCTACAAACCTATGCATTTGGAGGCCCAACAACATCTACAAGAAGAAGGTTGTGTAGTAGACATCAAGCAGTTTCTAGCGCCGTTGCCGGCGATGTTTGTGCTTGAAGGTATATCTTTAGATCTTGCAATCGAATCTTTTAGTTTCTTGTTTTATCACTAGTTTAGGTTATAAAAGAAAACTACAAAAAAATGGAATTGAGGGTGCCTCATATGCTAAATCTTTTTAATATCTTTCATGAAAATAAGGATTCTGATAATTGTGCCAAAATGTTAGAAGAAGAATGCATTAAAATGTTTGGCACTAAATCTTTGAATGATGAGCATGATTGCAATGTTGTTAATACAAACTCTTTGAATATCCATAGTACTAATGATGATTGCACTAGTCATGATGAAAATGTCTCTTATAAGCATGTCAATTTTTGTGGAGTACATAGAGTTTGCAAGTACACACCAAATAGGGAAGATATATTTTGCAAGAGGCATAAGTATTTAGAAACCAAATGGTTGCAAGAAAGGCTAGATGTTTGTGCTAAAAATTTAAATTTTCTTAATCATCCTTGTGAACTTTGCAATGAACATGGTCATTTAAATATCCAATGCAAATTGTTGCATGATCGTATCGTGTCCAAAAATTGTGATGACTTGATTTCCCTTGCACATCATAATGAACTTAGTTTGCTTTTGGGTTATGAAGAAATGAAACGTATAACTAAGGATATGCCAGAATTTGTCCTTGATAAAGTTCTTGATTTTGATCTAGAAGAAATTTTTATGTATTGTGCGGTGAATTGCATTGAAAATCCTTATATTGCCAATTACATAATGAAAATAAAACAAATAGAAGATGAAGATAATACTAATGAAAGGGAAGAGACTTCCCAATATCCTCCTATTATTTCTTATGATGAATCAGGTAGCGAGGAGGAGCTTTCTATTCAACCAATCTCATTAATAAGGAGCTCAAAAAAGAGGGTTAAACCCACACATGATGTGAAGAAGAAAAAGAAAAGAGGGAGAAGCAAAGGTAGAAAGGTATCCCTCCCAAATGATGTTGCTCCTATTACTCATTGTGATGATGATAATTGCTATACTATTGGTGCTGTCCATACTATTAATGATGATAGTGATTATGCTTATTATATGAAAAGGCCCAAGCTTGGGGATGCTATGTTTGATGAGAATGACATGTTTGAGAATATATTTGCTGCAATTAATGTTTGTCCCAAGCTTGGGGATGCTATGTTTAATGAAGATGATATTTTTAGCCTCCCAAGTTTTGATAAGAAAATTTATTATGATGATAGCATGCCTCCTATTTATGATGATTATTGTGATGAAACTTATGCTATCAAAACTAGTGATGATTATATTTATAAAACTTGTCATTATTATGATGACCCTTTTTCTGAATATTACTCTTTTAATGTGGAAACAATTCCGAATGATACTCCCACTATTCCGAATGAGAAGAATTTTGCTTATGTGGAGAGTAATAAAATTTATATGCTTGTAAATCATGAAAAGAATGATTTAGGTGATGGTTATATTGTTGAAATTATTCATGATGCTACTGAAAATTATTATGAGGGAGGAATATATGCTTGTAGGAATTGCAGTAATATCAAGTTTCCTCTCTATGTGCTTAAAATCTTGAAGTTATGCTTGTTTTGCTTTCCTATACTAGTTGATTCTTGTTCCCATAAGTTGTTTGCTCACAAAATCCCTATTCATAGGAAGTGGGTTAGGTTTAAATGTGCTAGTCATATTCTTCATGATGCTCTCTTTATGTTTCAATTCTTATCTTTTATGTGAGCATCATTGAAATCATCATGCCTAGCTAGGGGCGTTAAACGTTAGCGCTTGTTGGGAGGCAACCCAATCTTATTTTTGTTGCTTGCATTTTGCTCCTGTTTAGTAATAAATGATCTATCTAGCCTCTGGTAAGATGTGGTTTTATGTTTTAATTAGTGTTTGTGCCAAGTGGAACCAATAGGATCTTCTTGGATGATAGTTGTTTGATCTTGCTGAAAAAGGCAGAAACTTTGTGATCACGGAAATAATTGTTAAAATTCACCAGAACGTGATAAAATGGTAATTATTTTTGCAGATGATCAATATGCATATTATCCAGGTTTTCCTAATTTTTCGGAATGTTTGGATTTCCAGAAGTATTCGAACAAATCAGATTGCTACAGACTGTTCTATTTTTGACAGATTCTGTTTTCTATGTGTTGTTTCCTTATTTTAATGAATCTATGAGTAGTATCGGAGGGTATGAACCATAGAGAAGTTGGAATACAGTAGATATTACACCAATATTAATTTAGAATGAGTTTACTACAGTACCTAAGTGGTGGTTTTATTTTCCTATACTAACGGAACTTATGAGTTTTCTGTTGAGTTTCGTGTTGTGAAGTTTTCAAGTTTTGGGTAAAGATTCGATGGACTATGGAATAAGGAGTGGCAAGAGCCTATGCTTGGGGATGCCCAAGGCACCCCAAGGTAATATTCAAGGACAACCAAGAGCCTAAGCTTGGGGATGCCCCGGATGGAATCCCCTGTTTCGTCTTCGTTCATCGGTAACTTTACTTGGAGCTATATTTTTATTCACCACATGATATGTGTTTTTGCTTGGAGCGTCATTTTATTTTATTTTGTTTTGCTTATTGTTTGAACAATATACCAAGATCTGAAATTCTTTATTGTTAGAGAGTCTTCACATAATTACATAATTATTCAACTACTCATTGATCTTCACTTATATCTTTCGGAGTGGTTTGTCGTTTGCTCTAGTGCTTCACTCATATCTTTTTAGAGCACGGTGGTGGTTTTATTTTATAGAAATTATTGAACTCTCCTGCTTCACTTATATCATTTTGAGAGTCCTTAGAACAGCATGGTAATTTGCTTTGGTTATGAATTTAGTCCTAATATGATAGGCATCCAAGAGGGATATAATAAAAACTTTCCTATAAAGTGCATTGAATACTATGAGAAGTTTGATGCTTGATGATTGTTTTGAGATATAAAGATGGTGATATTAGAGTCGTGCTAGTTGAGTAATTGTGAAATTGAGAAATACTTATGTTGAGGTTTGCAAGTCCCATAGCATGCATGTATGGTAAATGTTGTGTGACAAATTTGAAGCATGAGGTGTTTATTTGATTGTCTCCTTGTCAATGGCGGTCGGGGACGAGCGATGGTCTTTTCCTACCAATCTATCCCCCTAGGAGCATGTGCGTAGTGCTTGGTTTTTGATGACTTGTAGATTTTTGCAATAAGTATGTGAGTTCCTTATGACTAATGTTGAGTCCATGGATTATACGCACTCTCACCCTTCCATCATTGCTAGCCTCTTCGGTACCATGCATTGCCCTTTCTCACCTTGAGAGTTGCTGCAAACTTGGCCGGTGCATCCAAAACCCGTGATATGATACGCTCTATCACACATAAACCTCCTTGTATCATCCTGAAAACAGCCACCATACCTACCTATTATGGCATTTCCATAGCCATTCCGAGATATATTGCCCTGCAACTTTCCACTGTTTCATTTATTATGACACGCTTCATCATTGTCATATTGCCTTGCATGATCATGTAGTTGAAATTGTATTTGTGGCAAAGCCACCATGCATAATTTATCATACATGTCACTCTTGATTCATTGCCCATCCCGGTACACCGCCGGAGGCACTCATATAGAGTCATATCTTGTCCTAGTATCGAGTTGTACTCATTGAGTTGTAAATAAATAGAAGTGTGATGATCATCATTATTAGAGCATTGTCCCAAAAAAAGAAAAAAGGGAAAGGCCAAATAAAAAAAGGCCAAAAAAAGAAGAGAAAGGCGAAAAAAAAGAAAGGCCAAATAAAAAAAGAAAAAAAAACATAATAGGGACAATGCTACTATCCTTTTTCCACACTTGTGCTTCAAAGTAGCACCATGATCTTTATGATAGAGAGTCTCTTATTTTGTCACTTTCATATACTAGTGGGAATTTTTCATTATAGAACTTGGCTTGTATATTCCAACAATGGGCTTCCTCAAATGCCCTAGGTCTTCTTGAGCAAGCAAGTTGGATGCACACCCACTTAGTTTCTTTTGTTGAGCTTTCATACATTTATAGCTCTAGTGCATCCGTTGCATGGCAATCCCTACTCCTCGCATTGACATCAATTGATGGGCATCTCCATAGGCCGTTGATTAGCCACGTCAATGTGAGACTTTCTCCTTTTTTGTCTTCTCCACACAACCCCATCATCATATTCTATTCCACCCATAGAGCTATGTCCATGGCTCACACTCATGTATTGCATGAAAGTTGAAAAAGTTTGAGAATACTAAAGTATGAAACAATTGCTTGGCTTGTCATCGGGGTTCTGCATGATGAGAGCATTTTTGTGTGACAAAAATGAAGCATAGCCAAACTATATTATTTTGTAGGGATAAGCTTTCTTTGGCCATGTTATTTTGAGAAGACATAATTGCTTAGTTAGTATGCTTGAAGTATTATTATTTTTATGTCAATATTAAACTTTTGTCTTGAATCTTGTGGATCTGAATATTGTTGCCACAATAAAGAATATTACATTGATAAATATGTTAGGTAGCATTCCACATCAAAAAATCTGTTTTTATCATTTACCTACTCGAGGACGAGCAGGAATTAAGCATGGGGATGCTTGATACGTCTCCAACGTATTTATAATTTTTGATTGTTCCATGCTATTATATTATCCATCCAGGATGTTTTATATGCTATTTTACATGATTTTTGGGACTAACCTATTAACCTAGAGCCTAGTGCCAGTTTCTGTTTTTTTCTTGTTTTTGAGTTTTACGGAAAAGGAATACCAAACGGAGTCCAATTGACGTGCGAATTTTTGATGATATTT
The DNA here is from genome assembly GCF_002575655.3 of Aegilops tauschii subsp. strangulata. NCBI lineage: Eukaryota > Viridiplantae > Streptophyta > Magnoliopsida > Poales > Poaceae > Aegilops > Aegilops tauschii. The sequence goes on along the minus strand of NC_053039.3, from coordinate 166,265,187 downwards.
TATGGACCAAAAGAAGCCCCCGGAGTAAAAGAGTTGGGCCAGAAGAGTCCCGGGCTATCCACGAGGGTGGGGGGCGCGCCCTACCACCCTGGGCGTGGGCCCCTATATCGTGGATGACTTGGAGACCCCCCTGACGTGAGACCTACGCCAAAAATTCCTATACGTACAGAAACCTCCAGAAAATAACCTAGATCAGGAGTTCCGCCGCCGCAAGCCTCTGTAGCCACCAAACACCAATCGGGACCCTGTTTCTGCACCCTGCCGGAGGGGGATCCCTCACCGGTGGCCATCTTCATCATCCCGGCACTCTCCATGACGAGGAGGGAGTAGTTCACCCTCGGGGCTGAGGGTATGTACCAGTAGCTATGTGTTTGATCTCTCTCTCTCTCTCTCTCGTGTTCTTGATTCGGCACGATCTTGATGTATCACGAGCTTTGCTATTATAGTTGGATCTTATGATGTTTCTCCCCCTCTACTCTCTTGTAATGGATTGAGTTTTCCCTTTGCAGTTATCTTATCGGATTGAGTCTTTAAGGATTTGAGAACACTTGATGTATGTCTTGCATGGGATACCCGTGGTGACAATGGGGTATTCTATTGATTTACTTGATGTATGTTTTCGTGATCAACTTGCGGGTTCTGTGACCTTGGGAATCTATGCATAGTGGTTGGCACACGTTTTCGTCTTGACTCTCCGGTAGAAACTTTGGGGCACTGTTTGAAGTACTTTCTGTTGGTTTGAATAGATGAATCTGAGATTGTGTGATGCATATCGTATAATCATACCCACGAGTGGATGACACCTAAGGTTTATCAATCCATGGGAGGCGTAGGTTGAAGATGGTCTCTCTCAAACAACCTTGCAACCAAATAACAAAGAGTCTCTTGTGTCCCCAACACACCCAATACAATGGTAAATTGTATAGGTGCACTAGTTCGGCGAAGAGATGGTGACACAAGTGCAATACGGATGGTAGATATAGATTTTTGTAATTGAAAATATAAAAACAGCAAGGTAACTAATGATAAAAGTGAGCGTAAACGGTATTGCAATGCTAGGAAACAAGGCCTAGGGTTCATACTTTCACTAGTGCAAGTTCTCTCAATAATAATAACATAATTGGATCATATAACTATCCCTCAACAGGCAACAAAGAGTCACTCCAAAGTCACTAATAGCGGAGAACAAACGAAGAGATTATGGTAGGGTACGAAACCACCTCAAAGTTACCCTTTCTGCTCGATCTATTCAAGAGTTCGTAGTAAACTAACACAAAGCTATTATTTTCGTTCAATCTATCATAGAGTTCGTACTAGAATAACACATTAAGGAAGAAATCAACCAAAACCCTAATGTCACCTAGATACTCCAATGTCACCTCAAGTATCCGTGGGTATGATTATACGATATGCATCAAACAATCTCAGATTCATCTATTCAAACAATATAAAGTACTTCAAAGAGTGCCCCAAAGTTTCTATCGGAGAGTCAAGACGAAAACGTGTGCCAACCCCTATGCATAAGTTCACGAGGTCACGGAACCCGCAAGTTGATCACCAAAACATACATCAAGTAGATCACGTGATATCCCATTGTCACCACAGATAAGCACACGCAAGACATACATCAAGTGTTCTCAAATCCTTAGAGACTCAATCCGATAAGATAACTTCAAAGGGAAAACTCAATCCATTACAAGAGAGTAGAGGGGGAGAAACATCATAAGATCCAACTATAATAGCAAAGCTCGTGATACACCTCAAGAACACGAGAGAGAGGGATCAAACACATAGCTACTAGTACATACCCTCAACCCTGAGGGTGAACTACTCCTTCCTCGTCATGGAGAGCGCCGGGATGATGAAGATGGCCAGCGGAGAGGGATTCCCCCTCCGGCAGGGTGCCGAAATAGGGTCCCGATTGGTTTTTGGTGGCTACAGAGGCTTGCGGCGGCGGAACTCCCGATCTAGGTTATTGTGACGCCCGGATAATTAGGCTACAGAAATCCCGCATTAACGATGCCATGTCACCTCGGTTACTGTTGATGATCTTGCATTAGTTCTAAAAGGATTAAAATTCAAGATTCGAATTAAAGTTAAGACAATTAAAGTTTTCAAAAGTCAAAACTAAAATGTTCGGTTTGTGGCAAATAATCCCTACATTACTTTGATGAAGAAACCACATTTTTATAAAATAATTAAATGCTCTAAGATAAGTAAAACAGTAGTTGAAACAATTATTTGAATGTCTCTTAAATGATTAAATTATTGCAAACCACTTTTTATATTCAAAAACAATTGTGGCAGAGGTATAACTACTATTACTAATTTAGGTGTTAGTAGATTTTGTAAACCTAGATTTTAAAAGAAAAGAAACTAAGATAAAACAGAAAAATAAATAAAAGAAAAGAAGAACAATTCGAAATTAAAGTAACAGAAAAGGGACCCCCCTGGCCAACTGGGCCGAACGGCCCAGCCGGCCAGCCCATTAGCCCAACCGGCCCCCTCACACTCCACCTTATTCCCCCTGGACAGCCAAACCCTAGTGGTTCGACCGCACACTCCCCCCGATTCACTCGCTCCCTCTGCCCCTCCCCCGATCCAGATCGAGGGGCAGAGACTCCGGCGAGGGCGCCGCCCCGCGCCCGGACGCCGGCGCCCACTCAGTGCCGCACCTCGCCGCACGTCTCGCCCTCCTCCCCGAAGCCCGCCTCGTCGCGACGCCACCCCCTCCTCTAGATTGTTCCGCCGTCGCCGCCCGGAACGCCACCGCCATGACCACCTCGTCGTCCTCCTCAACACCTCGCCGGAGCTGCCGCGCCACTGCACCTCGTCACCACGTCGCCGTCGTCACCGTCTCCTCCCCGCGCCCCACTGCCTTGACCCTATGCTACCGCGGTGAGGCCTCGTCCTCCCCTGTCCCCGCGTCGTCCGCGCCTCCCTCGATGCGCCACCACGCGCACGCGCACCACCGTGTCGGCCACGCCGTCGCCCCCTTGCCGCTCCTGACCGTGCCCCACCGCGAGCTGCAGCAGCAGCTGCTGTGCTGCAGCGCTACCGCCACCACCACTGCAGCCCCCACGCTCGCCCGCTCGTGCGTGGCCGCGCCAGCTCACGGAGCGCCCCCGCAACCGCCTCACCTTCGCTCAGGCGCACACACGCGCCCGCCCCGTCACCTCGGGTCCGCCCCGATGGGCCCCCGCTGCCCACCACCCGCTCGGGTGACATCCGCACCCGAGCACCCGAACCCGATAGGCCCCTATGGGCCTATGGCAAACGCCCCCCCCAGAACGTTTATAAAAAAACAAAACAAAAGGAATTTTGAAAAATAATAATAATAAATAAAAATAAAAATAATAAATTAATTAATGAATAAATTAATTAGCGAATTAATTAAGTTAGTTAACTCTGTTTAGTGATGTAATTAATTAGTTAGTTTAATTAAACAGTAATTAGATTAGTTATACCCTAATTAGAATAATCAGAGTATGACAGCTGGGACCCACGCGTCAGTTTGACTCAGTCAACGCCCTGTTGACTGCTGACGTCAGCATGCACTATTCTGGATAATGCTGATTTAAAATAATTATGTAAATTCTAAAAATGATTAAATCTTATAAAATTAATATAAAATAAACCATAGCTCGGATGGAAAAACTTTGTACATGAAAGTTGCTCAGAACGATGAGACGAATCCGGATGCGCAACCCGTTCGTCCGCCACACATCCCTAGCATAAAAAACATGCAACTTTCCTCCTCCGGTTCATCTGTCCGAAAAACGAAACACCGGGAATACTTTCCCGGATGTTTCCCCTCTTCGCCGGTATCACCTCCTACTGCGTTAGGGCACACCTAGCACCGTTACTTGTCATGTCACGCATCGATATGCATATGTTTGCATTGTATTCATTGTTTCTTCCCCCTCTTCTCTCCGGTAGACTACGAGACAGACGCCGCTGCTGGTGCCCCAATCGACTACGTTGTTGAGGACCCGTCCTTCTTGCCAGAGCAACCAGGCAAGCCCCCCCCCGTGATCACCAAATATCGCCTATTCCTTCTCTCTACTGCTTGCATTAGAGTAGTGTAGCATGTTACTGCTTTCGGTTAATCCTATTCTGCTGCATAGCCTGTCATTGTTGCTACAGTTGTTACCCTTACCTACAATCCGAAATGCTTAGTATAGGATGCTAGTATTCCATCAGTGGCCCTACACTCTTGTCCGTCTGGCATGCTATACTACTGGGCCTTGATCAGTTCGGGAGGTGATCACGGGCATATGCTATATACTTCATACTGTTACATTACTTATGATATTGTTCGAAGATGGGGGCTGAAGGGGCAGGTGGCTCCATCCCGGTAGAGGTGGGCCTGGGTTCCCGACGGCCCCCGACTGTTACTTTGTAGCGGAGCGACAGGGAAGGTTGAGACCACCTAGGACAGAGGTGGGCATGTCCCTAGTCGTCGTTCGCGGTTACTTTAAAATAACACACTTAACGAGATCTTGGTATTTGATCTGAGTCTGGCCACTGGCCTATATGCACTAACCAACTACGCGGGAACAGTTATGGGCACTCGACGTCATGGTATCAGCCGAAGCCTTCATGACGTCAGTGACTGAGAGGCGCGCGCCGGGTTGGACCGCGTAACGCAACTTCGTTTGTAATGGAGGTTGCTAGGTCTGCTCACCGTCCGCGTTCGCAACGTGCAGGTGTGCAATGGGCGATGGGCCCAGACCCCTGCGGGCATAGGATTTAGACCGGCGTGCTGACCTCTCTGTTGTGCCTAGGTGGGGCTGCGACATGTTGATCTTCCGAGGGCGGCATGACCCAGGAAAGTGTGTCCGGCCAAAGGGGATCGAGCATGTTGGGTTATGTGGTGCACCCCTACAGGGCAGTTTATCTATTCGAATAGCCGTGATCTTCGGTAACAGGACGACTTGGAGTTGTACCTTGACCGTATGACAACTAGAACTGGATACTTAATAAAACAAAACCTTCCAAGTGCCAGATATAACCCGGTGATCGCTCTCACACAGGGCAACGAGGGGAGGATCGCCGGGTAGGGTTATGCTATGCGATGATACTTGGTGAACTTACCATCTATTCTCTTCTACATGCTGCAAGATGGAGGCTGCCAGAAGCGTAGTCTTCGACAGGACTAGCTATCCCCCTCTTATTACGGCATTCTGCAGTTCAGTCCATCGATATTGCCCCTTTACACAGATACCCATGCATATGTAGTGTAGATCCTTGCTTGCGAGGACTTTGGATGAGTACTCACGGTTGCTTTTCTCCCTCTTTCCCCCCTTTCCTTTCTTCCTGGTTGTCGCAACTAGATGCTGGAGCCTTGGAGCCAGACGCCACCGTCGACGATGACTCCTACTACACCGGAGGTCCCTACTACTACGTGCAGGCCGCTGACGACGACCATGAGTAGTTTAGGAGGATCCCAGGCAGGAGGCCTGCGCCTCTTTCGATCTGTATCCCCGTTTGTGCTAGCCTTGTTAAGGCAAACTTGTTTACTTATGTCTGTACTCAGATATTGTTGCTTCCGCTGACTCGTCTATGATCGAGCACTTGTATTCGAGCCCTCGAGGCCCCTGGCTTGTATTACGATGCTTGTATGACTTATTTATGTTTTTAGAGTTGTGTTGTGATATCTTCCCATGAGTCCCTGATCTTGATCGTACACGTTTGCGTGCATGATTAGGGTACGATTGAATCGGGGGCGTCACAGTTATGTTTTGGAAGTTTGGGTATATATAAGAGGTTTTGGCATCGGGAACAAGTCAGGGGGTCTTCGAGGCGGCCACGAGGTAGGGGGCACGCCCAGGGGGTAGGGCACGCCCCCACCCTCGTGGGTGCCTCGGGACTCCTCTGGCCCATCTCCGGTGCTCCGTGGGCTTGTTCTGGTCCAAAAATAATCTCCGTCAATTTTCAGGTCAATTGGACTCCGTTTGGTTTTCCTTTTCTGCGATACTCAAAAACGAGGAAAAAACAGAAACTGGCACTGGGCTCTAGGTTAATAGGTTAGTGCCAAAAATCATACAAAATAGCATATATATGCATATAAAACATCCTAGATGGATAATATAATAGCATGGAACAATAAAAAATTATAGATACGTTGGAGACGTATCAAGCATCCCCAAGCTTAATTCCTGCTCGTCCTCGAGTAGGTAAATGATAAAAACAAATTTTTTGATGTGGAATGCTACCTAACATATTTACCAATGTAATTTTCTTTATTATGGCAAGAATATTCAGATCCATAAGATTCAAGAAAATAGTTTAATATTGACATAAAAACAATAATACTTCAAGCATACTAATCAAGCAATTATGTCTTCTCAAAATAACATGGCCAAATCAAGCTATCCCTACAAAATCATATAGTCTGGCTATGCTCTATCTTCATCACATAAAATATTTAAATCATGCACAACCCCGATGACAAGCCAAGCAATTGTTTCATACTTTAGTATTCTCAAACTTTTTCAACTTTCATGCAATACATGAGCGTGAGCCATGGACATAGCACTATAGGTGGAATAGAATGGTGGTTGTGGAGAAGACAAAAAGGAGAACATAGTCTCACATCAACTAGGCGTATCAACGGGCTATGGAGATGCCCATCAATAGATATCAATGTGAGTGAGTAGGTATTGCCATGCAACGGATGCACTAGAGATATAAGTGTATGAAAGCTCAACAAAAGAAACTAAGTGTGTGTGCATCCAACTTGCTTGCTCACGAAGACCTAGGGCAATTTTGAGGAAGCCCTTCATTGGAATATACAAGCCAAGTTCTATAATGAAAGATTCCCACTAGTATATGAAAATGACAACATAGGAGACTCTCTATCATGAAGATCATGGTGCTACTTTGAAGCACAAGTGTGGTAAAAGGATAGTAGCATTGCCCCTTCTCTCTTTTTCTCTCATTTTCTTTGTTTTTTTGTTTTTTGGGCCTTCTCTTATTTTTGGCCTCTTTATTTTTATTTTTATTTTTCGTCCGGAGTCTCATCCCGACTTGTGGGGGAATCATAGTCTCCATCATCCTTTTCTCACTAGGAAAATGCTCTAATAATGATGATCATCACACTTTTATTTACTTACAACTCAAGAATTACAACTCAAAACTTAGAACAAAATATGACTCTATGTGAATGCCTCCGGTGGTGTACCGGGATGTGCAATGAATCAAGAGTGACATGTATGAAAGAATTGTGAAGGTGGCTTTTCCACAAATACGATGTCAACTACATGATCATGCAAAGCAATATGACAATGATGGAGCGTGTCATAATAAACGGGATGGTGGAAAGTTTCATGGCAATATATGTCGGAATGGCTATGGAAATTCCATAATAGGTAGGTATGGTGGCTGTTTTGAGGAAGGTAATGGATGGTGTTATGGTACCGGCGAAAGTTGCGCGGCACAAGGGAGGCTAGCAATGGTGGAAGGGTGAGAGTGCGTATAATCCATGGACTCAACATTAGTCATAAAGAACTCACATACTTATTGCAAAAATCTATTAGTTATCGAAACGTAGTACTACGCGCATGCTCCTAGGGGATAGATTGGTAGGAAAAGACCATCGCTCGTCCCCGACCGCCACTCATAAGGAAGACAATCAATAAATAAATCATGCTCCGACTGCATCACATGACGGTTCACCAAACTTTAACACAAGTATTTCTCAAATTTATAACTACTAAACTAGCATGACTCTAATATAACCATCTTCATATCTCAAAACAAGCATAAAGAATCAAACTTCTTATAGTATTCAATGCACTCTATGAAAGTTTTTATTATATCCCTCTTGGATGCCTATCATATTAGAAATAAATTCATAACGAAAGCAAATTACCATGCTGTTTAAGACTCTCAATATAATATAAGTGAAGCATGAGAGTTCATCTATTTCTTCAAAATAAAATTACCGCCGTGCTCTAAAAAGATATAAGTGAAGCACTAGAGCAAATGACAAACTACTCTGAAAGATATAAGTAAAGATCAATGAGTAGTCGAATAATTATGCAACTATGTGAAGACTCTCTAACATTTAAGAATTTCAGATCTTGGTATTTTATTCAAACAGCAAGCAAAACAAAATAAAATAAAATGATGCTCCAAGCAAAACACATATCATGTGGTGAATAAAAATATAGCTCCAAGTAAAGTTACCGATCAACGAAGATGAAAGAGGGGATGCCATCCGGGGAATCCCCAAGCTTAGGCTCTTGGTTTTCCTTGAATATTACCTTGGGGTGCCTTGGGCATCCCCAAGCTTAGGCTCTTGCCACGTAACGCCCCAAGACCGACGCTCCAGAAGTCTTCCAGCTACCTTGTTGTCGCCGTGTGTTTAATTTTTTGTTTGTTGCATTTCATCATGGCATCATCTGCATTGCATCGGCATTCGTTACCGTCTTTGTTTTTAAAACATGCATTCGTTCGTAGTTGCCGCGTTCCCCCCTTGTCTTCGGTGACCGTTCCGAGACCAACCATGTTTTTGGTTCCCTCTTGTCAAACCAACTATCCTCTCTCATCATCCCTCAGACCCCTCGCGCGCGTCCGAAAACTGCTCCGAATCCGAACCGGGCTGTCGTTACCGATGGGTCCGGATCATCCCCCAACATCTATAAAACATCACCGTTTTCTTTGTTGGACTCTCCTAGCTTATTTTTCTTGACCGTCCAATTTCAATCGGAGGGACTAGGTAGCCCCTAAGCTAACCCTTCCTATAAATAGACCCCTAACACTAAATTTTAGGAGCAATGTCCCATCCATCCCCACGCCGCCGCCACTCCACCGAACCCCCCTCGGAATCTCCCCTGCCCGATTCACCCAACCAGCGCTCTCCCTCCTCCTCGTTCCAGATGCCCGAGCCCCCAATCCAAAATTCCTCTCGGCCTCCACCATGTAGCCTCCGACCACCTCCCTCGTCGTGCGCACCCATATACGAGCAGCCCAAGCCGCATCAGCCAGCCGCAGCACCTCCCTGCTCGATGTTGTGCTCGAGGCGCCCGAGTTCCTCGCCCGCTATCACCGGAGGAGCACCAAGGTCTCACCTCTTCCTCCTGTTTCTTTCTCCCTCTCTCTTCTCTCTTCCCTCACCCCGAGCCTCCCTGTCTTTGTGCCTACAGGAGTTTCCGCCGTCGCGCCGTGGTGTCGTTCCCCTGCTTCGTCACGTCCGGGGCCTCTACCTCGCCGGAGCACCGCGTCGCCCGCTCGTTCCCCTGCCTCCTGCATCGTGCCCTGTCGCCTGCTGCCTCCTCTCATCGCCTTGGCTCCGGCCAGAATGAGCCGTCCCCGGCCTCCTCGTCAGACCGGATCCCCCCGGCAAGTCCTCGGGTCTCCATCCAGGTCCAGGCCGCCGTTCCCCTGCTCCTCCCTTCTCCTTATTTTCTTCCTCCTGCCCCCGCTCACTCTCGATCTCTCTCTGTAACAGCAGCCATCGTCGCCGCCCTACTCAGTTCGTCTCCCGCAACGGCGCAGCCGCCCCGCTCCCCTTCTTCACCGGAGTTCTTCGCCGCAAGACCCTTCCTCGAGGAGCGCCGCCGCCCTGCTGCCAAGTCCCGCCTAGCCAAGCCCCTGCATCACGCCGCTGTTCCCCTGTTGTTGTTTCTGTTCTTCAGAAACGAGCAGCAGCAACTCGAGCTGCTCGCCCCTCTGCTTCGCACGCTGGACCGCCAAGTCCCTCCTGCGCGCCAAGGCCCAGCCTGTACCCCGCGGCCTGCCTCCTCCTCTCCAGCTAGGCCGAGCCCATGGGTGAGCAGCCCTCCAGCCCCTCCTCTCTGTTCAGCCCAGCAGATTCGGCCCGTGGATGTTTTTTTCTTGTCTCCGCGAATTTAGTAATTATCCAAGATTTACATATTTGCACAAAAGTCCCTAGTCTTCATGCATATAATAACTCATCAACCGTGCATCGGATTAAAATGATTTATATATGTAAAATGCTCAGAATTTCATCTAGTTTCATAATATGCCACTCTCATCCATATTTAAAATGTTTAAAATGTTGTTTGTTTAAATTTGCTCGAATGCCATGTTAAAATGATTTATTTCATAGCTTAATAACCGTAACTCGGAATTTAATAAACTTTATATGTAAATGGGGTAGAAAAATGCATAGATTAACTTGGTGCACTTTATTTTGCTGTTTAACAACATTAAAATTGTGTTATGGCAGAACAGTACCAAATCTAAAATATGCATATGAGGATTTTCCGGAATTGTTGTTTATTATTTCCGGCCTCATTTAAACTTGCCTAAATAGGTAGTTTTGTTATGCTTCACCTTTTGCCATGTTTAACAACATTTAATATTGATGAGTAGCATAAGCAAGAGCAAACTAAATAATTGATGTGGTGTTTTGTCAATACGCAACTCGTTGCATATTGAGCTCCACTTAATTGGTAGTATTGTTTGTTGCATTTTGCCATGCCAAGCCTCATTAAATCAGACATGCATCATACTTGTTTGTGCATCATGCCATGTGTATGTGGTGGTTTTTTACTATGTTGTTTGTTTCTTTCCGGGTTGCTTCTCTCGTTACCTTCGGTTTCATTCTGGAGTTGTGAGGATTCATTCGACTACATCCGTTTGTCTTCTTGATGGACTCGTTCTTCTTCCTAGCGGGATTTCAGGCAAGATGATCATAACCTCGAAATCACTTCTATGTTTGCTTGCTAGTTGTTTGGTCTATTGCTTTGCCGCGCTACCTACCACTTGTTATATCATGCCTCCCATATTGCCATGTCAAGCCTCTAACCCACCTTTCCTAGCAAACCGTTGTTTGGCTATGTTACCACTTTTGCTCATCCCCTCTTATAGCGTTGCTAGTTGCAGGTGAAGATGAAGTTTGTTCCATGTTGGAACATGGATATGTTGGGATATCACAATATCTCTTATTTAATTAATGCATCTATATACTTGGTAAAGGGTGGAAGGCTCGGCCTTATGCCTGGTGTTTTGTTCCACTCTTGCCGCCCTAGTTTCCGTCATACCGGTGTTATGTTCCTTGATTTTGCGTCCCTTACGCGGTTGGGTGATTTATGGGACCCCCTTGACTGTTTGCTTTGAATTAAACTCCTCCATCAAGGCCCAACCTTGGTTTTACATTTGCCTCACCTAGCCTTTTTTCCCTTGGGAGTCGCGCTCCCAAGGGTCATCTTTATTTACCCCCCCGGGGCTAGTGCTCCTTCGAGTGTTGGTCAACCTGTCAGTCGCCGGTGGCCACCAGGGGCAACTCTGGGCTGGCCTACCGGAAGCTTGGACAATCCGGTGTACCCTGAGAACGAGATATGTGCAGCTCCTATCAGGATTTGTCGGCACATTCGGGCGGCTTTGCTGGTCTTGTTTTACCATTGTCGAAATGTCTAGTAACCAGGATTCCGAGACTGATCGGGTCTTCCCGGGAGAAGGAATATCCTTCGTTGACCGTGAGAGCTTATAATGGGCTAAGTTGGGACACCCCTGCAGGGTATAATCTTTCGAGAGCCGCGCCCACGGTTATGTGGCAGATGGGAATTGGTTAATATCCAGGTGTATAGAACTTGACACTTGACTTAATTAAAATACATCAACCGTGTGTGTAGCCGTGATGGTCTCTTTTCGGCAGAGTCCGGGAAGTGAACACGGTTTTTGGGTTATGTTTGACGTAATTTGGAGTTCAGGATCACTTCTTGATCATTGCTAGCTTCACGACCGTTCCGTTGCTCCTCTTGTCGCTCTTATTTGCGTATGTTAGCCACCATATATGCTTAGTTCTTGCTGCAGCTCCACCTCATTACCCCATCCTTTCCTATAAACTTAAATAGTCTTGATCTCGCGGGTGTGAGATTGCTGAGTCCTCGTGACTCACAGATACTTCGAAACAGTTGCAGGTGCCGATGATACCAGTGCAGGTGACGCAACTGAGCTCAAGTGGGAGTTCGACGAGGAACTTGGTCGTTACTATGTTTCGTTTCCTGATGATCAGTAGTGGAGCCCAGTTGGGACGATCGGGGATCTAGCATTTGGGGTTATCTTCTTTTTATCTGGATTTGACCATATTCGGTCTATGTGTGTATCTTGAATGATGTATGAATTTATTTATGTATTGTGTGAAGTGGCGATTGTAAGCCAACTCTTTATCCCATTCTTGTTCATTACATGGATTGTGTGAAGATGACCCTTCTTGCGACAAAACCTACAATGCGGTTATGCCTTTAAGTCGTGCCTCGACACGTGAGAGATATATCCGCATCGTGGGTGTTACAAGTTGGTAATCAGAGCCATCCCCGACTTAGGAGCCCCCTGCTTGATCGAATCGCTGGCGTTGTTGAGTCTAGAACAAAATGTTTTGAGTCTTAGGATTATATATATCGGAGAGTAGGATTCTTTTTACTTGTCAGTCCCTTCGTCGCTCTGGTGAGGTCTCCTGACGTAGTTGTTTTGATTTTCCTCTCCTCAAATTTCACTAAATATTTTTTTAGGATCACGCGGGTATCTTATAATTGTTCTGATGGTTTTGTGAGGAGAACATTGTTCTTGGTGCCTCCTGACATTTAGGGGTTGTGGCAGTGTCCCGGGGAGTTGAGCTCCGAGGTGTTGTCGTCACAATTTTATCGTTGCAGTTCTGGAATACCTGAGTTTCGCCGACATCGAAAATCTCTTTTATGAAGTTGTTGGTGAGATCACCTTGACGCCACCCAGTACTGGGGCGGGAGTTCGGGAGTATTGCCATAACTTGTATAACGGATGCTTTTCGAAGGTTGAGGTAAACGATTTCCGAAGGTTTCTTGGTTATGTGTTGACGGATGGATACAGCTGGATCTAGGGATTGTTAGTTTGGGTGATATATTTTGTGTCCCCTGTATCCCCAACACCAGATTGCATAACCAGCAAGTTTCGGGAGTTTATAAGTGGGAATTCAAGTATCTCGTAGGATATCTTTCCAACACACACATGATACGATATGGGATCTATCATATGTTTGTTTCTGGCTTATTCTGCAAGCCAAATCCTTTGTTTTGTTTTATTTGTGGTATTCGAGTTGCTTCAAAGTCAAATGTTGAATCCATACCTTTTCTAAACGGTGTTCTCATATTACTATGTGAATACTAATCCTTCTTGATCATCGAGGTCGTCATGTTAATTCTTTTCCAACCGGCGTGCTTCTCTTCAAGTGGATCCAATCATTTCAACATTCGCGAGATTAATTCTAAGTTTTCTCAATGGTGTTTGTTTCATCCGTCCTCAAGTTGTCTTTGTTTTCCCCGCCCTCCCACCCTTTTCTTCAAGGACTCAGATTTCTTAATCAAGTATCCTTTTTTATTGATGGGAAGTCTCTCCATCCTTTTTTGTCAATGTTCTTATCCGGTGATTCTTAGGAAGATACTAACGGAGCTTCAAGTTCATCATTCTCTTTTCTTCTCCGGTGGGCTCAATTCAAGCTTTCGGTGTTGATCATATTCCTTTTCTCATTTCAAATGTTTTCTCATGCCGGTGTATCTCTTAATCATTCACCTCTCGCTTTCCATGTGTTCCGGAGTGTTGAAGATATCTCAGGAGATTCGTGTTTTCATTCAAGATCCGTTCAAGCTATTTCGAGGTTGTTATCCCATTCAAGCCATTTAATTCAACCGGCGCAATCTCTCTTTTAAATTGTTCAACGGTGTTTCTCTTGAGTGGGCCCTAACCCACAGGTCTTTTCCTAGGATCTTACCTAACTCTTCTAATTCTTTCCGAAGTTATTCTCAAATTCATTGCAAAGTTTGACGTAAGAATGATTTATCATCAGTCAAATGTCTTTCTCCAAGATCTTTCATGTTCTTTTCATCGTTGGTTCAACCTTTCTAATTTTCATTCCGGAGTGCCTAAAAATTCATGGTGGTGTTTCTCGTCATCACTCACAACATTTGAAGAACGAAGAAGAATTTCTCTTGAATCTTGTCCATTCTCTTGAAGATTCATGGTTCTAGTTTGATGCCATCCTCTCATAATTGTTTTCGATTGTGAGAATTCTTTTCACCCATCCGGAGCATTTCAGGAGTTTTTTCAGTTTGATTCTCCGGAGCCCATCATCTCAGAATTATTCATTCCAGCTTTTAGCTCTCGTTCTCCAAAAATCTTACCGGTGCATCGTTCAAATATCCTCTAATCAGTTCATGATCTCTGCGTTCTCATGTATCTAAATTCTCTGAAGTATCTTCATTTTTCTATAATTCTTACCGGTGATTCATCCCTTTACTTCTTTCATTTCCAATTCTTACGTTGGTTCGTTCAAGAGTTCTCTTTCTTGGTTATCATATTAATTCATTCGTTGTTTCCAAATCCCACCGGTGGTTCCATCAAGACCTTATTCAAGTTTGCACTATATCCATCTTAATCCTTTCAACGAGAATAAGTAGTATGCCAAATACGTTGCTTGTCATCGATCTAAATTGGTGAAGGATACGCGTAATGTAATTCTTATTCTTGTTTCCTCCAAGTGATTAATTCCTTCTTCCGGAGTTTGTTCATGATATCAAATTCTCGGTTCCAAGTTGTTCATCTTTTCTTTCCGGAGCTCCAAGTTATTTCAATTATATCATTTCAAAGCTTCATCTAATCATTGCAAGGATTCTCCCAGAGTTCTTTTCAACTTTCCCTTTCGTTTGATCATTCTTTTATTACCGGAGTTCTTCATGGAGGCTCTATATGGTGGTTCGTCAAGGATTCCTTTCATTCTTCAATTGTTCTTCAAGATTTCTCTCGGAGTCAAGATCCGTCAAGCTATACTCTAAAATAAACATGGTGCTCAACACATGTTTTGTTTTGAGGAGTTCAAGCATTCTTCATCTTGCATTCCGAAGTGCAATTCTTTCTACCTTATCTCTTGAGATGGTGTTATGTCATTCTTGAAAATTTCCCTTCGCGATTCATGTCGTCAAGAATGAGATATTTTAAATCCACCAATCTCTTTGTTGGAGTTATCTTGGTATAGATTTCACTTAAAGCCTTCTCGAAGGAATGTTGCTAATTGTGGTGTCTATCAATGATCCAGGTTTTCTCCTATCCTCTCGGCGAGAGAAGTTTTCATCACTTCGTTGATCTCAAGCAAGCAATTGTTTCCGTTAGTGGCGGGTTGTCACCTCATAATTTTGAGATGTGTTCCATAAGCCCACAACAAGCTTGTTCTTTTCGTTGTTGATTTCCCAGCAACTCCATTATAACTTTCTTGGAAGGATGCTTTCCAAGCTCATTTGTGGCAGAAGTTGTCATTTTCTTCTCCATTCTTTATTCCAAGGATCTATCTTCTATTATTTATTTCTTCCAGAGGCATTGTGATGTTGCTCTCTTCACTCATCTTCTCGGTTTGTGAGGACCGTGTTCTTTTCGTGCTTATCCATTTCCAACCAGAGTGTCGTGTCCTCTTTTCAAGTTCTTCCCATTCTGTCAAGTTTTGCCTACCTTCTCAACCGGAGTGGTGTCTGAAATCTTTCTTACCCCTTGTGCCATTTTTCAATAGTTCCGGAGGCAGTGTGTTGTTGATTTCATCAAGTATCATCCCATCTTCTCAAGTTCATGTTAATTCCTTCCATTTTCAGTCGGAGTGTTGTCCAAATTATATCATTCTTATTCCTTCTTTATCTTGTTTTAACCAGAGTGTTGTGTCTATCATTCCTCTTCTAAATGGAGTCTCATCCAAGTGCTTTCTTTTTGCCAAGTTCATATTCTATGCCTTCCATTTCCAACCGGAGTGTTGTCGTAATTGATCATTATCGTTCCTTGTACATCTCGTTTCAACTGGAGTGCTCGCATGTACTTCTCGTCCATTGTACTCATCATTCATAGCTTTGCAAACTCCAAGGTTCACATGGAGTTCCTTGTTTCTCTTTTCCACCGGTGTGCTTTCATATTCCTTTTGATCCGTTAAGCTCTTGTTCCATATTCTTCAACCTACAAGGTTCTTGTAATGTTCCTTGTTCCTCTTGCTAAACGGAGTGTTTTAAATTTTGTTCACCTCTGTCATGTCATTTCTTCAAGCTTTGCGACCTCTCAAGGTTCTTTGGTATCACTCGTTTGTCGAAGAAGCAACTTTGTCTTACCTCTTCCTCTTCCGTTTCTCTCCGGTGCCATCCTAGATCTCGGGACGAGATCCTCTGGTAGTGGTGGAGTGTTGTAACACCCCAAGACTGACGCCCCAGAAGTCTTCCAGCTACCTTGTTGTCGTCGTGTGTTTAATTTTTTGTTTGTTGCATTTCATCATGGCATCATCCGCATTGCATCGGCATTCATTACCGTCTTTGTTTTTAAAACTTGCATTCGTTCGTAGTTGCCGCGTTCCCCTCTTTTCTTCGGTGACCGTTCCGAGACCAACCATGTTTTCGGTTCCCTCTTGTAAAACCAACTCTCCTCTCTCGTCATCCCTCAGACCCCTCGTGCGCGTCCGAAAACTGCTCCGAATCCGAACCGGGCTGTCATTACCGATGGGTCCGGATCATCCCCCAACATCTATAAAACATCACCGTCTTCTTTGTTGGACACTCCTAGCTTATTTTTCTTGACCGTCCGATTTCAATCGGAGGGACTAGGTAGCCCCTAAGCTAACCCTTCCTATAAATAGACCCCTAACCCTAAATTTTAGGAGCAATGTCCCATCCATCCCCACGCCGCCGCCACTCCACCGAATCCCCCTCGGGATCTCCCCTGCCCGATTCACCCTACCAGCGCTCTCCCTCCTCCTCGTTCCAGATGCCCGAGCCCCCAATCCAAAATTCCTCTCGGCCTCCACCATGTAGCCCCCGACCACCTCCCTCATCGTGCGCGCCCATCCACGAGCAGCCCAAGCCGCATCAGCCAGCCGCAGCACCTCCCTGCTCTATCTTGTGCTCGAGGCGCCCGAGTTCCTCGCCCGCTATCACCGGAGGAGCACCAAGGTCTCACCTCTTCCTCCTGTTTCTTTCTCCCTCTCTCATCTCTCTTCCCTCACCCCGAGCCTCCCTGTCTCTGTGCCTACAGGAGTTTCCGCCGTCGCGCCGTGGTGTCGTTCCCCTGCTTCGTCACGTCCGGGGCCTCTACCTCGCCGGAGCACCGCGTTGCCCGCTCTTTCCCCTGCCTCCTGCATCGCGCCCTGTCGCCTGCTGCCTCCTGCATCGCGCCCTGTTGCCTGCTGCCTCCTCTCATCGCCTCAGCTCCGGCCAGAACGAGCCGTCCCCGGCCTCCTCGTCAGACCGGCTCCCACCGGCATGTCCTCGCGTCTCCATCCAGGTCCAGGCCGCCGTCCCCTGCTCCTCCCTTCTTCTTATTTTCTTCCTCCTGCCCCCGCTCACTCTCGATCTCTCTCTGTAACAGCAGCCATTGACGCCGCCCTGCTCAGTTCGTCGCCCGCAACAGCGCAGCCGCCCCGCTCCCCTTCTTCACCAGAGTTCTTCGCCGCAAGACCCTTCCTCGAGGAGCACCGCCGCCCTGCTGCCAAGTCCCGCCTCGCCAAGCCCCTGCATCGCGCCGCTGTTCCCCTGCTGCTGTTTCTGTTCTTCAGAAATGAGCAGCAGCAACTCGAGCTGCTCGCCCCTCTGCTTCGCACGCTGGACCGCCAAGTCCCTCCTGCGCGCCAAGGCCCAGCCTGCACCCCGCGGCCTGCCTCCTCCTCCTCTCCAGCTGGGCCGAGCCCATGGGTGAGCAGCCCTCCAGCCCCTCCTCTCTGTTCAGCCCAGCAGATTCGGCCCGTGGATGTTTTTTTCTTGCCTCCGCGAATTTAATAATTATCCAGGATTAACATATTTGCACAAAAGTCCCTAGTCTTCATGCATATAATAACTCATCAACCGTGCATCGGATTAAAATGATTTATATATGCAAAATGCTTAGAATTTCATCTAGTTTCATAATATGCCACTCTCATCCATGTTTAAAATGTTTAAAATGCTATTTGTTTAAATTTGCTCGAATGCCATGTTAAAATGATTTATTTCATAGCTTAATAACTGTAACTCGGAATTTAATAAACTTTATATGTAAATGGGGTAGAAAAATGCATAGATTAACTTGGTGCACTTTATTTTGCTGCTTAACAACATTAAAATTGTGTTTTGGCAGAACAGTACCAAATCTAAAATATGCATATGAGGATTTTCCGGAATTGTCGTTTGTTATTTCCGGCCTCATTTAAACTTGCCTAAATAGGTAGTTTTGTTATGCTTCACCTTTTTCCATGTTTAACAACATTTAATATTGATGAGTAGCATAAGCAAGAGCGAACTAAATAATTGATGTGGTGTTTTGTCAATACGCAACTCGTTGCATATTGAGCTCCACTTAATTGGTAGTATTGTTTGTTGCATTTTGCCATGCCATGCCTCATTAAATCGGACATGCATCATACTTGTTTGTGTGTCAAGCCATGTGTATGTGGTGGTTGTTTACTATGTTCTTTGTTTCTTTCCGGGTTGCTTCTCTCGTTACCTTCGGTTTCGTTCCGGAGTTGTGAGGATTCGTTCGACTACATCTGTTTGCCTTCTTCATGGACTCGTTCTTCTTCCTAGCGGGATTTCAGGCAAGATGATCATACCCTCGAAATGACTTCTATCTTTGCTTTCTAGTTGTTTGCTCTATTGCTTTGCCGCGCTACCTACAACTTGTTATATCATGCCTCCCATATTGCCATGTCAAGCCTCTAACCCACCTTTCCTAGCAAACCGTTGTTTGGCTATGTTACCGCTTTTGCTCATCCCCTCTTATAGCGTTGCTAGTTGCAGGTGAAGATGAAGTTTGTTCCATGTTGGAACATGGATATGTTGGGATATCACAATATCTCTTATTTAATTAATGCATCTATATACTTGGTAAAGGGTGGAAGGCTCGGCCTTATGCCTGGTGTTTTCTTCCACTCTTGCCGCCCTAGTTTCCGTCATACCGGTGTTATGTTCCTTGATTTTGCGTCCCTTACGTGGTTGGGTGATTTATGGGACCCCCTTGATAGTTTGCTTTGAATAAAACTCCTCCAGCAAGGCCCAACCTTGGTTTTACATTTGCCTCACCCAGCCTTTTTTCCCTTGGGAGTCGCGCTCCCGAGGGTCATCTTTATTTACCCCCCCCCCCCCCGGGCCAGTGCTCCTTCGAGTGTTGGTCCAACCTGTCAGTCGCCGGTGGCCACCTGGGGCAACTCTGGGCTGGCCTACCGGAAGCTTGGACAATCCGGTGTGCCTTGAGAACGAGATATGTGCAGCTCCTATCAGGATTTGTCGGCACATTCGGGCGGCTTTGCTGGTCTTGTTTTACCATTGTCGAAATGTCTTGTAACCGGGATTCCGAGACTGATCGGGTCTTCCCGTGAGAAGGAATATCCTTCGTTGATCGTGAGAGCTTATAATGGGCTATGTTGGGACACCCCTGCAGGGTATAAACTTTCGAGAGCCGTGCCCGCGGTCATGTGGCAGATGGGAATTTGTTAATATCCGGTTGTAGAGAACATGACACTTGACTTAATTAAAATACATCAACCGTGTGTGTAGCCGTGATGGTCTCTTTTCGTCGGAGTCCGGGAAGTGAACACGATTTTTGGGTTATGTTTGACGTAAGTAGGAGTTCAGGATCACTTCTTGATCACTGCTAGCTTCATGACCATTCCGTTGCTCCTCTTCTCGCTCTTATTTGCGTATGTTAGCCACCATATATGCTTAGTGCTTGCTGTAGCTCCATCTCATTACCCCATCCATTCCTATAAGCTTAAATAGTCTTGATCTCGCGGGTGTGAGTTTGCTGATTCCTCGTGACTCACAGATACTTCTAAACAGTTGTAGGTGCCGATGATACCAATGCAGGTGATGCAACTGAGCTCAAGTGGGAGTTCGAGGAGGAACTTGGTCGTTACTATGTTTCGTTTCCTGATGATCAGTAGTGGAGCCCAGTTGGGACGATCGGGGATCTAGCATTTGGGTTTATCTTCTTTTTATCTGGATTTGACCATAGTCGGTCTATGTGTGTATCTTGAATGATGCATGAATTTTTTTATGTATTGTGTGAAGTGGCGATTGTAAGCCAACTCTTTATCCCATTCTTCTTCATTACATGGGATTGTGTGAAGATGACCCTTCTTGCGACAAAACCTACAATGCGGTTATGCCTCTAAGTCATGCCTCAACAAGTGAGAGATATATCCGCATCGTGGGTGTTACATGCCACTCCTTATTCCATAGTCCATCGAATCTTTACCCAAAACTTGAAAACTTCACAACACAAAACTCAACAGAAAACTCGTAAGCTCCGTTAGTATAAGAAAATAAATCACCACTTAGGCACTGTTGTGAACTCATTCTAAATTCATATTGGTGTAATATCTACTGTATTCCAACTTCTCTATGGTTAATACCATCCGATACTACTCGTAGATTCATCAAAATAAGCAAACAACACAATGAAAACAGAATCTGTCAAAAACAGAAAAGTCTGTAGTAATCTGTATCAAACGTATACTTCTGGAACTCCAACAAGTCTGAAATAAATTGGTGGACCTGAGGAATTTTTCTATTAATCATCTGCAAAAAGAATCAACCTAAAAGCGCTCTCCAGTAAAAAATGGCAGCTAATCTCGTGAGCGCTAAAGTTTCTGTTTTTTATAGCAAGATCACAAAGACTTCACCCAAGTCTTCCCAAAGGTTCTACTTGGCACAAGCACTAATCAAAACATAAAACCACATCTAAACAGAGGCTAGATGAATTATTTATTACTAAACAGGAGCAAAATGCAAAGAACAAAAATAAAATTGGGTTGCCTCCCAACAAGCGTGTTGGTGTGGAACGACACCTATGGGATCACAAGAATCCCTACTACGGTTGCCGGAGCACGGGGTTGCGAGAAGAGCAGGATTAGTAACCAGCACGAGGGTCGTTTACCCAGGTTTGGGCTGCGAGGATGCGTAAAACCCTACTCCTACTTTGGTGGGTGTATTTCAGAGAGTTCTTGAGCTCTCGAACTAGCTGTGGTGAGTGTGCGGTTCGAAAGAGCCGAATCCTTCTCCAGTATGCCTTGCTCCTCCTTTTATAGTCGAAAGGGGCTGCCACAGTGGCATACAGGAGGTGGAAAGGCGCACAGTGCTATGAGCTTTTCGCTCGTATTACAGGACAAGACGCATTTAATGCGTAGCTTAGGTGTCCCCTTGCTTTATTGGGGACGGGGGCGAGGCCCATCCCATCCGTCGCCGCTCCTCCTTGCTTCGACACGCACCCTGGCTAGCGACGCATGCGGCGCCACGTAGGCAGGTAGGCAGCTGAGGTGGCACGGTGGTGGAGCCTCCACGAAGATCTGCATGCCGCCACGCAGGAGTTTGATGAGTTGGCCTGGGAGCTGCATGTTGCCACGCAGGTGCCCGCCCAGCTGGTTGGGCTGGCAGCTGCATGTGAACAGTGGTGGAGACTCAGTTGGTGCGGGCCTGGTAGTGGACCTGCTGGCGCCCTCAGTGAGGGCCTTGCCGGGTGGCCCGACAAGGGTCTTGTCGTGGCGCGCTGTCGTCCCCGGCAAGGACCTTGCCGGGTGCCTTGCGGCCTTCCTCGGCAAGGATCCTGCCGAGGACCGTCATCTTTTGATCCTCATCTGATCTTGAGTGTTCCTTGTCTTCACAAAGATCTGCATGCCACCATGGAGGTGCCTCCCGAGCCCTGGCCCAATGTGATGCTGGAGACCGTGGGCTCAAGGGTGGCTCGCTCTGTTGGAGTGGGGCGAGCTGCCCCAGCAAGGGTCTTGCTGGGGCCGCTGAGGCTGCCCCGGCAAGGGTCTTGCCCGGGGAACCTGCTTCGTCCCTCTGCTCTTTGTGGTCTTGGCCTTGGCGTTGCTCTGGTTATCTTGGGCTTCGGTCTTACCTTGGCTCACCTCCCCTGTTCTGCTTGGTGTGACCGTGGGCGCGGCTCCGACTGCCCGTGCACAGGTAAAGGGGTACAAAAGTGTGCCCCTCCTTTTGTACACCGACAGGAGCCCCCGGGCCTGGGCCTCACATAAGCGCGACACATTGTTGGGCCAGGCCCAAAATTGTGCGCGGGCAGGCGGGGCGGTTTTTACCGCGGTAAAACTTTTCACGCGCTGCGCTTCCCATGGCCCGCGCGCGGCGCGGCGTGGCGTGGAGGGGCGCGCGTGACGTGGGAGGCATGCGTGGGGCAGCTCCCGCATGCATGCGTCACATCGTGGTAAAGAGGCGGCTCACGCCTTCCCCATAAAAAGAGGGAGGCATGGAGGCACGGCTCATTTACCGCGCGGGGCTGGGTCGCGGTCTTCAAGATGTCCACACCCCATGATCACGGGGTGGGGAGAGGTCGCCTCACCCGTGTCCTCGATTCTGCCCGTTCGCCACGCATCCTGCATGCGCTTGGGGTGGCAAGCGGTGGAGGTGGGAAACCGGGCCGTTGCTGGTTGGGGCAGCAGGTCGGTCCCGATTCCCTGTGCTTGTTGTGGCCGGATTGGCCGATCGGGGCGGCCGAGCCCCAACCCTGCCCCTTTATAAGGAGGGGGAAGGGGGGATGTTGTCCCGCACTCTTCTGTCATCCATCTCCTCCTGCTTCCGCTTCTTCCTTTCACTCGCCATGGAGAAAGGGAATCCTGGTCCTTCATCGGTGGCGGCGAGGGTCGCCGCTCGACAGCGCGTCCTTCCCCCTCCTGAGCCCGCGGTGGTGGAACCGGCCGCGAGGGGAAGGCAGAGGGGGCGAGGCCGTGAGCGATGCCGGGGCAGAGGTCGTAGTGCTCGGGGAAGAGGAGGACGGGGCGGCGCGCCGGCCTCGCCCCGCCAATGATGCCTTTTCCGATGGAAGGCCATGTTGGAGACCAGCCCCGCGAGTTCTTCATCAGGCTGCGCCGCGTCCGCGTCGCCGTCTATGTCTTCCCGCCCCGTTTGCTCGGGAGATGGAGCGTGACCCGCCCCAATCCCTCAGATTGCACATGAGGGCTGTGGGAATGGGGGCACGCGGGTCGACGTCGACTTCCCAGCTCCTCGGGTCATGTACCTCCGTCGTGGATGGAAGACGTTCGCTCGCATGCACAGCCTAACGGCGGGGCTCGTCCTCTACTTCAAATTAATGGAGGACGGCCTGCTCTCTGTCAAGGTCTTTGGAGACTTCGGGACTCGCCTGAAGTGCTGCGTTGAGAGCTCCTCCGATGGAGATTCCGACGATAGAAGTTCTTCCTCGAGCGAGAGTGATGAGGAGGACAGCGGGGCAGATGACGGGGACGAGTCCGACTAGGCGTCGGACGCCCCGTGCCTGGGCGGGTGCAGCAGCAGCAACATCTGCACCTGGCCGCTCCTTCGGTAGAGCTTTGCTGGGGGAGGGGCCAGCTCCTTGAACTTCTCGGGACCGTCTCCTTGGGCGGCTGGCGTCGGGAGGTTGCGGAAGAGGAAGAGGGCGGGCGGCAAGGCCGTCAACTCAGAGTACCCGGGCACCGACGCCATCATCACGTATTGCCAGTCCTACCGCCTCGTCTTCCAACTCCTTTCCCGGCACCGTTATCACCGGCCCACCCGTGGGCGGCCACCGAGGTCTTCTCTTGGTGCTTTCTGCTGCTCGTAGCTCGCCTAGGCGCCCCTTTTGCCCTTTCGCCTCCTTGACCTGCCTCCTGAGGAGAGGGACAATAAAGGGATCACGGGCATCTTATCTCTTTTTTAATCTTTAAGCCTTCGGGCCTTGTTAAATTTAAAGCTTGTAATCCCCCTTGTTCATGTTTTTCATTCTGTACGGACTGTACCTGTGTGGGATGCTTTTAATGAAAAAGGGATGTTGCCGGGTTTTTCGTTCGTGGGTAGACCCCGCAACAAGGAGTGAATGCTTGTTACAATTTAAGATAAACGTTTTCACCCGGCAACAGGCCTTGCCGTCCCCCCACTTCGCTCGACCATTCTCGCGCCCTTGGCGGAGGCAGGGATGAAGCAGGCTTAGGCTCCTCGTTCTACTTCCTTGCCACCGTGCCGAGGAGATAATCCTTGGGTGTAGAAAGGGGGAGCACGGTGGCCTAGAACTAAAACGAGGTTTCACATATCCCAGTTCCGTTCCGAAATGCGTGATAGAGGACGAAAGACTTATCTGGATCTGCAGCCCCGGGCAACCTTGTCTTGCCGCGGTTGGATCCTTGTGCTTGCAGCCCCCGGCAACTTTGGTTTGCCGGGGTCGGGACGCCGGTCCGTTTCCTTTCTTCCAAGTAGCTCAGCAGAAGTGCTCATGTGCCTTGCGAACCAAAGGAGGACAGAAAAGAAACAGATAGACGCGCACTCGACCTCTAGGCTAGGGGTTAGTCACCGCTAAGCACTATCAACCCTAACCAAGGAAGAGACTCGACCTAGCATGCATGCTATAACTTAGGGTGCCTGCGCTTCATTTATTTATGCTCAGGGTCTGCGCCTGGCTTTGTACGAAGGGTTACATGCCTTGCCGGCAAAGCTTGTACAAAAGGTGGCTTGCCGGGAGGCCCGACAAGACGCGCCTTATGGGTAAAACCTGCGAAGATGCTCGATGTTCCAGGAGTTGCTCACTTGGACAGCATCTTCGGTCTCCAGGCGGACTGCACCGGGCCTGGTGACTCGTATTGCCCGATAAGGGCCTTCCCACTTTGGCGTCAACTTGTTGGAATTCTCGGCCGACTGAACGCGCCGAAGAACATGGTCGCCTTCCTCAAAGCTTCGGGCATGGACCTTGCGGCCATGGTAGCGGCGCAAGGCTTGCTGGTAGCGTGCTGCTCTCACAGCCGCCCGAAGACGATCTTCCTCAAGGAGCGTCGTGTCATCTTGGCGCAACTGCTCATGCTCAAGCTCATCATAAGCGAGCACTCGAGGGGACCCGTATATGAGTTCCGTGGGGAGAACTGCTTCTGCCCCGTATACCAAGGAAAAAGGTGTCTGGCTGGTGGCTCGATTTGGCGTCGTCCTGATCGACCAAAGAACCGCCGGCAATTCATCAATCCAGCGCCTTCCGCTCTTGCGCAGCTTGTCAAAAGTCTTTGTTCTTAGGCCTCGCAACACTTCAGCATTTGCCCTCTCCGCTTGGACGTTGCTCCGTGGGTGTGCCACGGAATCAAAACAGACCTTGCTGTCGAGGTCTTGAATGTATTGCATGAAGGTGTGGCTTGTGAACTGCGTGCCATTGTCGGTGATGACTCTGTTTGGCACACCAACACGGCAAACTAGTCCCTTGAAAAACTTGACAGCTGACTGAGCAGTCACCTTTCTTACTGCTTCCACCTCCGGCCACTTTGTGAACTTATCGATTGCAACGTACAAGTACTCAAAGCCCCTGACAGCGCGGGGGCAAGGGCCCAGTATATCGAGCCCCCAGACCGAGAATGGCCAGGAGAGAGGGATTGTTTGAAGGGCTTGAGCTGGTCGATGAAGCTTCTTTTAATGGAACTAACACGCTTCACACTTGGTTACTAGTGCCGTCGCATCCTGGAGGGCAGTGGGCCAGAAGAAACCTTGCCGGAATGCCTTTCCGGCAAGGGCCCTTGACCCTATGTGGGAGCCACATATGCCTCCATGTATCTCTGCCAACAGCTCCAGTCCTTCCTCCCGGGGGATGCACTTCAATTTCACGCCGTTCGGCCTTCTCCTGTACAGGACGTCGTCGATGAACTGGTACAGGGCGGACCGGCGGGCTACTTTTTCTGCTTCCTCCTGCTCCTCGGGAAGTTCCCCTGTTTGGAGGAATTGGACAGTATGTTGTGCCCATGCCGGAGCTTGGGGCTCGACGGCAAGGACCAAAGGCATTTCCTCAGCCACGGGCGCGGCTGTCTCCATGGGCAGGGCTTGACGCCCTGCCGGAGCCAGTTGCCCTTGGGCAGGCTCAGCGTCCGCGGCAGCACCCTTGCCGGCAACCCCAGGGGGCTCGGTAGGAAAGTACTTGCCGGGACCTGACATCCTCCGCTTGTTCTGCCCCGTTGATGGTTCGGCGGATGGTTGAGTTAACTGGAGCAAAAAGGTACCTGGTTGCACAGGTAGCTTGAATGCAACACGCTTTGACAGGTAGTCGGCGATGTCGTTCTCCATTCGGGGGACATGCTCCGCTTCGATACGATCAAAGCGTTCCTCCAGCTTCCTCACCTCATCTACGTAGGATTCCATCAGTGGGCTCTGATAATCCTTGTTGACCTGTCTGACAACGAGCTGCGAGCCACCCCTGACGATATGCTTCTTAACCCCGAGGTCTGCCGCGATCCTGAGACAGGCAAGCTGCCCTTCATATTCCGCAGTGTTTTTGGTGGACATCTCCCTGGGAAAGTACTTGAGGTGCTCTCCGGTGGGCGCAACGAGTAGCACTCCGGCACCAGCGCCTTGCAGCGAGAAAGCCCCATCAAAGTACATGATCCAGTCGCAGTCTGCTTCCTTGCCATGGAGAGCGGCCTCCTAGATTTCTTCGTCAGGCGTTGAGGTCCATTCTGCAATGAACTCCTCCAAGACTCTGCTCTGGATCGTCGAGGTACTTTCAAACTTCAAACAAAAACTTGACAACTCCAAGGCCCATTCCACAATCCTTCCGGTAAGTGCATCAACCAAGACATAACATTGGGCTTCTGTGCCAGCGGGAAATAGTTGGCAAGCACCTTGTCGTCGCGAGCTCCAGCAGCCTGCATCGCGATGGTGTAGATGCTGAGGAACTTGGACGGATGGGTTTTGCGAGTGTACTTCTTGCCTACGTCGGGCTTGAACGTGCGGTGGGACGGCCACTGGAACTGCCGCAGCTCACGGGTGAAGGCCGGGCAGCCCACCTCGTAAGGTAGGCCGCCGGAGCCCCCCGGTGCTGGGTGGTCCATAGCGGGTCCCACCCGCTTGTCCGACTGGTGGCGTGTATCACGCCGGCGCTCAATAGTAGTCCGAGCATTTTGTGAGCTCGTTCTCGAAGAACTTGGTGCTGGTCGCGGTGGGTCCGTGGGTCGGACGACGCTATAGAGATGTTATCACAAGCGTCGTCACGACGGGCCGACGCCCGTGGTGGCTGGCGAGGAGGAGGAGAGTGCACCATGGCTGCAGCTCCTCCGGTCCTCCCAGCGCCAGCATGTGGTGGCTCGGTGGAGCGCCGACCCGAGGGCCCCGCCGGCCGCGGATCGTCTTTGTTGGCGATGGCGACGAGGCTCTGAATGGTGGCCCTCCACTCGTCGAGCTTCTCTGCAGCAACTGGGAAGTCGAGGAGCAGCTGTGCGCGCACCAAAGCTTCTGCTAGCATGGGTTGCGGCGACAGCTGCGTGGATCGCGGCGCGCTTCGACTTCTAACCACGTTAGAAGGAGCTTCGTTACGATCCAGCGGCTGCGTGCCATTTTCGCCAGCACTTCGGCGGGCAAGCCGAACTCCTTCATCCCGTGGATGACGCACATGGCTCTTCCCACGGCGGTGCCGAGGGTCACCGACGCGGTGATGCTGCTCGTCGCGCACACCATGGGAAGAGCGCGCAGTGGTCGCCGGCGTGGGCGTCTTGGAGGTCGCTACGCCGCCCGAGGGTGCCACAACGACATTCCTGGAGGGCCCCGCGCCGCCTGCAGGGGGTCCAGCTCCGTCTTTGGATCTGGCGACGTGCGGCCGGTCGTCTGGCGCGCGAACAATGCCGCTTGCCAGGCTCTGACTGCCAGGGCGATGCTAGTGTTTGCGACCGGCCCACTTCTCGCCCGCACTGGCACGGGTCGTTCGGCTCCCAACGAGTCGATCGCCGTGGTCGTCTTCTTCTTGGGAGCCATGGCAATGAAGTACTGCTAGGCTAGCTACTAGACCAAATTCTCACAATTGCGCCCCCCTACCTGGCGCGCCAAAGATTTCGGTGTGGAACGACACTAATGGGATCACAAGAATCCCTACTACGGTTGCCGGGGTGCGGGCTTGCGAGAAGAGCAGGATTAGTAACCAGCACGAGGGTCGTTTACCCTGGTCTGGGCCGCGAGGATGCGTAAAACCCTAGTCCTGCTTTGGTGGGTGTATTTCGGAGAGTTCTTCAGCCCTCGAACTAGCTGTGGTGAGTGTGCGGTTCGAAAGAGCCGAATCCTTCTCCAGTATGCCATGGGCCTCCTTTTATAGTCGAAAGGGGCTACCACAGTGGCACACAGGAGGTGGAAAGGCACACAGTGCTATGAGCTTATCGCTCGTATTACAGGACAAGACGCATTTAATGCGTAGCTTAGGTGTCCCCATGTTTTATCGGGGATGGGGCGAGGCACGTCCCGTCCACCGCCGCTCCTCCTTGCTTCCACACACGCCTTGGCTAGCGACACATGCGGCGCAACGTAGGCAGGCAGGCAGCTGAGGTGGCGCGGTGGTGGAGCCTCCACGGTGATCTGCATGCCGCCATGCAGGCATTTGATGAGTTAGCCTGGGAGCTGCATGTTGCCACATAGGTGCCCGCCCAGCTGGTTGGACTGGCAGCTGCATGTGAACGGTGGTGGAGACTCGGTTGGTGCGGGCCTGGTAGTGGACCTGCTGGCTCCCTCGGTGAGGGCCTTGCCGGGTGGCCCGACAAGGGTCTTGTCGTGGCGCGCTGTCGTCCCCGGCAAGGACCTTGCTGGGTGCCTTGCGGCCTTCCTAGGCAAGGATCCTGCCGAGGACCGTCATCTTCTGATCCTCATCTGATCTTGGGGCGAGCAGCCCCGGCAAGGGTCTTGCCGGGGGAACCTGCTTCATCCCTGTGCTCTTTGTGGTCTGGGCCTTGGCGTTGCTCTGGTTATCTTGGGCTTCGGTCTTACCTTGGCTCACCTCCCCTGTTCTGCTTGGTGTGACCGTGGGCGCGGCTCCGACTGCCCGTGCATATGTAAATGGGTACAAAAGTGCGCCCCTCCTTTTGTACACCGACAAAGCGCTATCGTTTAACTCCCCTAGCTAGGCATGATGATTTCAATGATGCTCACATAAAAGATAAGAATTGAAACATAAAGAGAGCATCATGAAGAATATGACTAGCACATTTAAGTCTAACCCACCTCCTATGCATAGGGATTTTGTGAGCAAACAACTTATGGGAACAATAATCAACTAGCATAGGAAGGCAAAACAAGCATAACTTTAAAACTTTTAGCACATAGAGAGGAAACTTGATAGTATTGCAATTCCTACAAGCATATGTTCCTCCCTCGTATTAATTTTCAGTAGCATCATGAATGAATTCAACAATATAACCATCACATAAAGCATTATTTCCATGATCTACAAGCATATAATTTTTATTACTCTCCACATAAGAAAATTTCTTCTCATGAATAGTAGTGGGAGCAAAATCAACAAAATAATTATCATGTGAAGCATAATCCAATTGAAAATTAAAATCATGATGACAAGTTTCATGGTTATCTTTATTCTTTATAGCATATGTGTCATCACAATAATCATCATAAATAGGAGGCATGCTTTCATCATAATAAATTTGCTCATGAAAACTTGGGGGACTAAACATATCATCTTAATCAAACATAGCATCCCCAAGCTTGTGGCTTTGCATATCATTAGCATCATGGGTATTCAAAGAATTCATACTAACAACATTGCAATCATGCCCATCATTCACATATTTTATGCCAAGCATTCTACGTAATTCTTCTTCTAGTACTTGAGCACAATTTTCCTTCCCATCATTTTCACAAAATACATTAAAAAGATGAAGCATATGAGGCACCCTTAATTCCATTTTTTGTAGTTTTCTTTTATAAACTAAACTAGTGATAAAACAAGAAACTAAAAGATTCGATTGCAAAATCTAAAGATATACCTTTAAGCACTAACCTCCCCCGCAACGGCGCCAGAAATTGCTTGATGTCTACTACACAACCTTCTTCTTGTAGACGTTGTTGGGCCTACAAGTGCAGAGGTTTGTAGGACAGTAGCAAATTTCCCTCAAGTGGATGACCTAAGGTTTATCAATCTGTGGGAGGCGTAGGTTGAAGATGGTCTCTCTCAAACAACCCTGCAACCAAATAACAAAGAGTCCCTTGTGTCCCCAACACACCCAATACAATGGTAAATTGTATAGGTGCACTAGTTCGGCGAAGAAATGGTGATACAAGTGCAATGTGGATGGAAGATATAGATTTTTGTAATCTGAAAAATATAAAAACAGCAAGGTAACTAATGAGAAAAGTGAGCGTAAACGGTATTGCAATGCTAGGAAACAAGGCCTAGGGTTCATACTTTCACTAGTGCAAGTTCTCTCAACAATAATAACATAATTGGATCATATAACTATCCCTCAACATGCAACAAAGAGTCACTCCAAAGTCACTAATAGCAGAGAACAAACAAAGAGATTATGGTAGGGTACGAAACCACCTCAAAGTTAACCTTTCTGATCGATCTATTCAAGAGTTCGTAGTAAAATAACATGAAGCTTTCTTTCCGTTCAATCTATCATAGAGTTCGTACTAGAATAACACCTTAAGACACAAATCAAACAAAACCCTAATGTCACCTAGATACTCCAATGTCACCTCAAGTATCCGTGGGTATGATTATATGATATGCATCACACAATCTCAGATTCATCTTTCAAACCAACACAAAGTACTTCAAAGAGTGCCCCAAAGTTTCTACCAGAGAGTCAAGACGAAAACGTGTGCCAACCCCTATGCATAAGTTCACGATGTCACGGAACCCGCAAGTTGATCACCAAAACATACATCAAGTAGATCACATGATATCCCATTGTCACCACAGATAAGCACATGCAAGACATACATCAAGTGTTCTCAAATCCTTAAAGACTCAATCCAATAAGATAACTTCAAAGGGAAAACTCAATCCATTACAAGAGAGTAGAGGGGGATAAACATCGTAAGATCCAACTATAATAGCAAAGCTCGCGATATATCAAGATCGTACCACCTCAAGAACACAAGAGAGTGGGATCAAACACATAGGTACTGGTACATACCCTCAGTCCCGAGGGTGAACTACTCCCTCCTCGTCATGGAGAGCGCCGGGATGATGAAGATGGCCACCGGAGAGGGATTCCCCCTCCGGCAGGGTACCGGAATAGGGTCCCGATTGGTTTTTGGTCACTACAGAGGCTTGTGGCAGCGGAACTCCCGATCTAGGTTATGTTCTGGAAGTTTGGGTATATATAAGAGGTTTTGGTGTCGAGAACAAATCAGGGGGGTCTCCGAGGCGGCCACGAGGTAGGGGGGCGCGCCCCCACCCTCGTGGGTGCCTCGGGACTCCTCTGGCCCATCTCCGGTGCTCCGTGGGCTTCTTCTGGTCCAAAAATGATCTCCGTCAATTTCCGGTCAATTGGACTCTGTTTGGTTTTCCTTTTCTGCGATATACAAAAACAAGGAAAAAATAGAAACTAGCACTGGGCTCTAGGTTAATAGGCTAGTCCCAAAAATGATATAAAATAGCATATAAATGCATATAAAACATCCTAGATGGATAATATAATAGCATGGAACAATCAAAAATTATAGATACATTGGAGACGTATCACAAACCTCTGCACTTGGAGGCCCAACAATGTCTACAAGAAGAAGGTTGTGTAGTAGACATCACGATCCGTGGACGGATCTCTCCCAAGGGGGGGGGGGGGAGATGATGCGGAGCATCCCTCGACCATCCCCATGGACATCACACCGCCACCGCAAGCACGGAGAGGACCTACGACGAGAGCTCGCGCACGCTGACGGAGTCCTGGACTAGGGGGTACTCACCATGTCGTCTCCCGACCGGCTGGATCGGGCCGAGGACCCTCGTGGCGGTTCACTATTGGGCCAGTTCGGACAGCCCATGCCGCATACAAGGAAGACTCCACAAGACTTGGCGCTCAAGCGAAGGACTCTCCAAATCCCTAGGCCTCCGGTGTGTTATATAAACCGAGGCCAGGCTAGTCAATGGACAATCTCATATTCATTACTACAATCTCGTGGTAGATACATGTACTCTGTACTACACCCATATGAATACAATCAAAAGCAGCATGTAGGGTATTATCTCATCGAGAGAGCCCGAAGCTGGGTAAAACCCCGTGTCCATGTTACCATCGCTCCAAGACGCTTAGCTTAGGACCCCTACTACGAGATCCGCCGGTTTTGACACCGACATTGGTTCTTTCATTGAGAGCCTACTAGGTGATCGTCGCGGATCGATGGGATGATCAGGTGATATTTTTCTAATCAAATCTGTTTTGCACAAGTTAGTTCTTAGGAGAATCTTCTCTGGTTTGCAAGCTTCCTCCGCAGATTAGGTCGAGATCAAGGTCTAAAAAATCTGCGACCAACGACGCGCTCCTACACGGTGTTTAGCGCCCTACTCTGATGCTTTGATCGACAGACGGGGGCGTTTAATGGATTGTCAAACTGGCCATGACGGTGCACGCAGTTCTCGATCGTGGAGCCAAGGACAAATCCACCACGGGCAGCGATCATCAAGGGAGATCCTTTCCCTTATTCTCATTCTTCTTCCTTATTTAATTCAGCCTGCCCTCGGTTGTCCACTGGTAGTTTTTTATTTTTCTTAAAGTTTGCATAGTTCTAACGCAATCATGTACTAGTTTTGCACCCGGTCTTCACTTCTTGATGACTACCACGCCAACTAGTGCTACTACTGCCAGGATCAGGCACTAGTACTGGTTTAGCTAGCTACGTAACACCACCACTTCACGTGGAGTACATGGCCAAGTTTACTTTTCCCTCAAATTACTACGTGCACTAAGAGGCAATCAACATGAAGCGTGGATCTGTTCCCTTTTACTATGTTCTAGGGATTGTTGCACGTAGATTATTTTCTGTTGGTTTGTACTGCATTATTTTTTGCAAAGATACTTCGCCGATGCTTGTAAATGCTTTTTTCATGTGCATCGATCTGGCCAGCCGACGTACGCGTCAGAACCTTCATCAAACCAACCTCCGCATTCAGATCGGTAGTTCCGTATATTGGTCGGCCTGAAGCAGTCTTGACGCACTCCGGCAAGGACATCCCTCATCCATAATCATCTCGTCTGCTATCAGGTTCGACGTCATCGGATAAGTCGACAGGTGCAATTGTTCTAGTTATTAACATTGTGCATATTAATAATATTTCAAAGAGTATTTTCTGCTCGTCGACGATTGTTCGTACTGCAGGTTTTGCAGTCTGGTCTACCTTGAGGCCGTCGTCTTAGGGCGATCCGATATGCCATCGCTGTCCTGCACTCTTCTTTCCGTAACCCGGGCGACCCTGCGAATTCGGATTTTGTCACCTCGTCACGCCGACGCCCTGCGACATATCGGCCTCGCGCCAGGCCAAATCTCCTTCAATAATTAATTTTACATAAAAAAATTGTAAAGAAATTTTCTTTTCTTTATTTTGTTATTATTATCTGTCTTGTGCTACTTCATGCATGTAGACGGTGTCATGGCAGGCCGAAGTCATCATCCCGCTTGCGTCGACCAAGTTTTGGGGTCACCTCGGCGCGCGTCCCTCTGTCGAGATCTCCGTGCGGCAACTTCGCCGTGCCGACCTCGGCGCTCAGACCATGTTTATTTAATTATTTACTTTGCTTGAGTTAATTAAGCAGAAGAACTTTTTTTAAAAGGGTATATTATTACTATCATTACTTGTTTGTACCATTGTCTTGCACTATTTTATGTGCGCAGGTAATCAACTTCGACTGCGTCAACCGGTCAACTCTGTGGGCTGTTGACATCATCCTGACTGCACCGATCAAATTGTGGTGTCGCGTCAACGCGCGTCCCTATGTGAACCAACTTCAACCAGTCTGTGTCGTCACCTCGGTGAGCCAACCTTTGCCAGCATCGCCATGCCGTCGCGTCATCGCCCATCAAGCACGCTATTACCTTGGCGCACCAATGCGCTGATGTGGGGGTTCTGTCGTCACCTTGCCGACCTACCGCATCACCTCGGCTAGACCGGGGGCTTCATCATCACTTCATTAACACACGCTGGGGGATTTTCCTTACCACATCGGCTGACCCATGCCACCACTCCGGAATGCCGAACTCCTTGCTCGGACACCTCGGGCTTGGGGCCTGGGACCTCGGCCATGCCGAGGACTGTGAACCTTGTCGAATCTGTCACAGATCAATGGGCGTCTTCGTCCCGCCACAAGCCCGAATCGCGTCATCAACACCGAGCACATTAACCAGCTAAGTCGCTTTCATGCTCAAAAACTTTCAGTTTTAAATTTTGTTTGGTTCGACCAAGCATTATACTTTTTTGGCAAAAAGTTGTTTGTGAAAAACTTCCTTGTCAAAACTTTTTCTCTGACACACAAATTCAAATACACCATTTACTTGGGGGCTTCCTTTATGAAGCCTTTTCTCTTGCATATGATTATACTTGTATGGCTTCGTTCCTTGTTCGTGTATTACGCCACAATATGCACCATGTTGACTTAAGTGTTCCGAAAGCTGGGTTGCCTTGCTCCTGTGTTTACCCCTACGTTCCCGATTGTTCGGCTAGGGAGTAAAGGGAGCACCTCCGCAATTGTCACGATCGGGTCATCCAAGCTCGGACCTCAGACTTGGTGAAGCCGAAAGCTAGCGCTCTTATTGTTTTCAATCATGGTCGGCACACAACGGAACTCATGAATACAAAAAATCTATCGCACTAGTCTCATAGTAACAATGAGCAACCGAAGAAAGGTATCGGTGGAGGTACTATTTTCTTCGAAGATGCTTCTTACACTTCGTCAGTAATATAGCATAAGTTCCCTGAGTGCGCTTTGTCTGTTACAGCCTTATGGCCTGATTGCCTGGTTATCGGAAACACCGTCGATATTCTCGACAGGTGGAGTACATAACACTTTTCAGCCCTTGACCGAAGAGGGAGAAGCCGACGGTCGGTTAAGACGCGTTTAAAGTTCGGGTGAACACAGATATGATAGAAGTACTTCGGTACATACGATCATTATACATAAAAATTCTTTTACCCAAGTCATTTGGGGGCTCTTAAATTTATATGAGCCATTTTATAATAAATGATTTCTTCCTATTCGTTGCAAAGTCTTTTTCTATCGCTCCTTTTTCGACTCGAGTGTGTGGTCAACAGCCAGATAGCCTGTTTTCTCTCTAATGACTACTTGAGTTTAGTTCGCTAAACTGGTCTCAGGGAAGCACTCCGCCTTCAGGATAAGGAGGTCGAAGCCAAAGGTTGACCTACTTGAAGTTCAAAGATCGGATGTGTCATGTTAAAGCACGACAGATGCATATTTTTTTAAGACAAATTTTCGGATTGGCACCGAACACTTGATCTAGTTCGGAAGTCAAGTTTTACTGCAGTTTTTTGATTTTCCAAGCCATGGCACTTTTAAACTATTTGTGTGTTTCCAGCATAAGTCTCGGGGTGCAACGCCGGACACCTTCAGAGATTCGGCAAAAACATTCTCGGATATTGCTATATATGCATCGGTTTCGAATTGTGTCTTTGGTCAATAGTTGGGTTGCCCAGCTCCTGTGCTTGCCTCCTACGTTCCGCTTTGTTCTGCTAGGTGTGCAAAGGGAGAACCACTGCGATCGTGCTTCTAGCTCGCATGGTTAAGCACCTTAGTGGAGAAAGCTGAAAACTGGCTGTCACAATAAGCGGAAACTGGTCAGCGATCCGATTACTGTGTTAAACTATAAGATCGATAGAGGTCACCCCGTGTTAAATGACGGGTCGTTCATAACATTGGCCGAAGTGTTTACGGCTTGACCTCGGCTGTCGCCGAACACTAACCGGGAGCTAGTAACTGGCCTCCCAACTTTAAGCTCCTATGGCTAAGTGAAAGTTATAAAGCCCGCATATCTGATTGCCTTGTTTCCGCTAACACAACCGCCTTCGGGCACCGAGACGTCGGCTAAGGGTATTCTTGTTATTGCCGAAACACCCTGCGTAGTATCTACAAAGGGGTAGAAGCCGACGATGGGCCACTTTCAACTGATAAACGGTCGCAACGGAGTCAAAATAAACATATGATCGGCATTTGTATTTCATATACAAGGGCCGCCTTTCGTAATCATCGTTATAAAGCCATAAATATGCATCAATTTGACTTAAGATTTTGGCCAAGCTGGGTTGCCTGGCTCCTGTGCTTACCCCTACGTTCCCGATTGTTCAGCTAGGCGGTAAAGGGAGCACCTTTGTTATTGTTACTACCGGGTCATCCGAGTTAGTACATCAGACTGGGTGAAGCCGAAAGCTAGCAATCTTAAAGGATCACATTGGTCGGCAACAACAGAAGTGAAAATTTTGGTTCATTAATACCATAGAGTTCGGGAACTTTCCCCACACTAAATCCTCAATATTTGCATTGATCGGAGCTGAGGTTTCATGCTTAGCATGACAACCCAAAGAAAGGAACCGATAGCGGGACTATTTTATTTGGAAGATGTTTCTTACATTAAAAAGTAATATAACATATCTCTCCGCGTACCTTTGTTTATAAAACCGTATGGCCGAGTTGCCTTGTTTGTTGTAAATCTTTTCCCTTGTAAAGGCTTTATAAAGTGGGACAAACACTCCCCGGTTACTGGCCGAGGAGGTTGAAGCCGATGGTCGGTCAACAATGTTTTGTACAATGCGGATTCGAGTATTAATGATATAGAGTACTTGGATACATAGAATCATTACACATAATTTGTGATTTTATTTCGGATATCGATCCATAATTCGGCCACCCGTGCCCACATTAAGGCTCGGGGGCTATTGGGCTTCGTGCTTATCATTTACAAATATTAAAGGGGTACATAGATCCCCTGATCTGGTGTTGCCACCCGACCAGTGTCTCGGGGGCTACTACATTGCCTATTCAAGGCAGAAAAATTCAAAGTGCTCAGTGTTCGTCTTGATCGAACTATGTGCAAACGCGTCTTCGGACAACAATAGGTACCATATGGACCTATCCGGCATCAAGCTGGTATATTACGGCGACTTCTCAAAACCCTCTCAAGGGTTCGTCCGCCGATCACTATCTCCTCTAAAGTGCATCTCAGAATTTTAGGCCGACACATACCTTGAGGGCTACTGGCTACATATCTCGTCAGTAATTAAATTGCATCAATCGGAAATAAAATCCGCAAACAATCAGCCCAAGCCCAAGGTGGTGCGTCACCTCGAAAGCAGTCCGGCATAAAGCTCGGGCGCCAGTGGCTGGCTCCATAGAGGGCATTTCCGGCATTAAGCTCAGCTAAACTCCTTCAACATTTTTGAACCAAGGTGATCTATCACACCTCAGATGCAGTTCGATGTTGGAGCTCGACTGTAACAATACTCTTCGGATACAGTCCGGCGGTGGAGCTCGGATACATTCCGACGGTGGAGTTCAGATACATTCCGGTGTTGGAGCTCGGAAGCGGTCAGGCGTTGGTGCCGGCTGCAAAAGATACCTCGAATGCAGTGGGGAGGGCAAAAACCCTGGACACCCCGGGTGCCCGGCCCCTAAAGCCCCGGGTGCCCGGCCACTTGGCCCCGGGTGCCCGGCCCGTCTAGCCCCGGCTTCCTTGGGTGGTCCGGGTGCCCGGCCCACTCACCACCGGGTGCCCGGCCTCCCCCCTGGCATGACCCCGTGTGCCCGGCCCCCTCCCAGGCACGACCCCCGGGTGCCCAGACCCTTAACCGTGGCTACGCATTTTTTGGGATAAATTACCCATGTACCCTTGTTTTACTCTCATATCGTCCCTAGGCTATATAAACTCCTTCCCTAGCTCATTAGAGAGGACAACAATGTATTTGATAGACAAAGAGAGAGCTTTGCTCATCTTCCTCCTTGCGGAGATCATGACCTCCTAAGGGAGAAGATCCCCTAGTGGATATTAAGGCCTCCTCGTGGAGAAGGATCCCCATCATAGGATCATCAAGACCTGTCTCCTCATAGGATTGGGATGAACTAGTTACCTCTTGTATGTTCTTGTGTTGGATTTGGACCTTTGTATCTCTCTTTGTGTGATTGGATCTAGTGCATGTGTGATTGGATCAAGTCAATTTGAGTGTTCCTCTTGTTACCCCCCCTTTGTGTTCTTCTTGTTCTTGGGCATTTCCCCTCCAATTCGTGAAAGATCCCCATCTAGGGTTCCACCCGACAACAATCGGTCTCACCGAGTTCTTCTATTCGGTCTGACCGAGTTGGGTCAAATGTGTGTAACAGTTGGATTTTGTGTGGAGGCCATATATGAAGGAAATATGCCCTAGAGGCAATAATAAAGTTATTATTGATATTTACTTATATCATGATAAATGTTTATTATTCATGCTAGAATTGTATTAATTGGAAACATAGTACATGTGTGAATACATAAACAAACATAGTGTCCCTAGTGTGCCTCTACTTGACTAGCTCGTTAATCAAAGATGGTTAAGTTTCCTAGCCATAGACATGTGTTGTCATTTGATGAATGGGATTACATCATTAGAGAATGATGTGATGAACAAGACTCATCCGTTAGCATAGCATAATGATCGTTTTGTTTTTTCTGATATTGCTTTCTTCATGACTTATACATGTTCTTCTGACTATGAGATTATGCAACTCCCGAATACCGGAGGAATACCTTGTGTGCTATCAAACGTCACAACGTAACTTGGTGATTATAAAGATGCTCTACAGGTGTCTCCGATGGTGTTTGTTGAGTTGGCATAGATCGAGATTAGGTATCTCTAGGCACTCTCGGTAATGCTCATCACTATAAGCCTTGCAAGCAATGTGACTAATGAGTTAGTTGCGGGATGATGCATTACGGAACGAGTAAAGAGACTTGCCGGTAACGCGATTGAACTAGGTATGATGATACCGACGATCGAATCTCGGGCAAGTAACATACCGATGACAAAGGGAACAACATATGTTGTTGTGCGGTTTGACCGATAAAGATATTCCCAGAATATGTTGGAGCCAATATGAGCATCCAGTTTCCTCTATTGGTTATTGACCGGAGATGTGTCTCGGTCTTGTCTACATAGTACTCGAACCCGTAGGGTCCGCGTGCTTAACTTTGGATGACGATTTGTATTATGAGTTATGTGTTTTGATGAACCAAAGTTTGTTTAGAGTCCCGAATGAGATCACCGACATGACGAGGAGTCTCTAAATGGTCGAAACATAAAGATTGATATATTGGAAGGTTATGTGTGACACCGTAATGGTTTCGGAAAGGTTCGGGCATTTTTCGGAGTACCGGGGGTTACCGAAACTCCCTCGGGGAGTTAATGTGCCTTCATGGGCCCTAGTGGAGAGAGGAGGTGGCGGCCAGGTGGTGGCGCGCGCCCCCCAAGCCCAATCTGAATTGGACTAGGGTTGGGGGGGTGGCCCCACTTTCCTTCTTTCCTTCTCCTCCTTCCCTCCTTCTCCTAGTGGGAATAGGAAAGGGGGGGGGGCAAATCCTACTTGGACCGGGAGTCCAAGTAGGACTCCCCCCATGGCGCGCCCCGCTTGGGTCGGCCACCTCTCCTCCCCCTTTATATACGTGGGAGGGGGGCATCCCAAAGACACACCAAGCCTTCTCTTAGCCGTGTGCGGTGCCCCCATCCATAGTTACACACCTCGGTCATATCGTCGTAGTGCTTAGGTGAAGCCCTGCGTTGGTAACTTCATCATCACCGTCGCCACACCGTCGTGCTGACGGAACTCTCCCTCGGCCTCAACTAGATCAAGAGTTCAAGGGACGTCATCGAGCTGAACGTGTGCTAAACGCGGAGGTGCTGTACGTTCGGTGCTTGGATCGGTTGGATAGCGAAGACGTTCGACTACATCAACCGCGTTACTAAACGCTTCCGCTTTCGGTCTACGAGGGTACGTGGACACACTCTCCCCGCTCGTTGCTATGCATCTCGTAGATAGATCTTGCGTGATCGTAGGTAATTTTTTTGAAATACTGTGTTCCCCAACAGTGGCATCCGAGCTAGGTCTATGCGTAGATGTTATCTGCACGAGTAGAACACAATGAGTTGTGGGCGATAATAGTCATACTGCTTACCAGCAACGTCTTACTTTGATTCGGTGGTATTGTTGGATGAAGCGGCCCGGACCGACATTACATGACTGCGTTCATGAGACTGGTTCTACCGACGTGCTTCGCACACAGGTGGCTGGCGGGTGTCTGTTTCTCCAACTTTAGTTGAATCGAGTTTGACTACGCCCGGACCTCGTTGAAGGTTAAAACAACACACTTGATGAAAAATCGTTGTGCTTTGATGCGCAGGTAAGAACGTTTCTTGCTAGAAGTCCGTAGCAGCCACATAAAACTTGCAACAACAGAGTAGAGGACGTCTAACTTGTTTTTGCAGGGCATGTTGTGGTGTGATATGGTCAAGACGTGATGAAATATAAATTCTTGTATGAGATGATCATGTTTTGTAACAGTTATCGGCAACCGGCAGGAGCCGTATGGTTGTTTGGTGGAGGGCACGTTGGGCCTCAAGTGCTTGTGCTTCACGCCGTTGTTGTTGTTGTCGGAGCGCCTCGGCGTCTTGCTCCTCTTGATGTTGGCGCGCCTGCTCTTCCTCTTGTTGGCGTTGGCGTTGCCTTTCTTGTGCTTGCACCAAGGTAGCTTGGTTTTGGTGATGTCGAAGCTTTTGCGCTTGAAGTTACTCTTGAGAATCGGTTCCGTGTAGAGGATTGTGGTTTTCTTGATGGTCTTGGCGCGCGGCTCGTCGATGAGTGTTTGATGTTGGAGTACTTGAGCCGGAGATGGTGTCGTCGGAGTGTCGACTCGAGCGGCTCCGTCTTGATTAGGACGAAGAGGTAGAAGAACGGTTGACCAACAAGGCACGAATCCCATCCATTATTGCATTCGTCGAGCTTGTTTTCGAACTTGTTTTTGTTCGTCGAGCTTGTTGTTGAAGTATTCTATTGTACGTTGCTCGGAGAGTCGCAAGTCGGTGGCGAGATGGTCGATGCGGTCACTCATTGCTTGTTGTTCTTGATGCAAAGCTCGTTGTGCACCGAAGAGGTGGTTCTTGGTGACGTAGGTGGTCATGTCATCGTCTTGCTCGATGAAGAGTGGGTTGGTAGAAGTACTTGGCCTATCCATCATTCCAAGCAAATATGTGAGTGGGAGAAAGAGAAATACACCAAATGTACCTTGTCCGATGTTGAAGATGGATCAATGATCACGTAAACGTGTAACAAGGAAATAACACAATTGGTACCAATTCTTGTCGGTTCTCACACTTACACATGTAAAAGCTTATGGTGGAGCTCGGTTAGGATGGTGGCATAAAATTTGAAGCAATTGTTAGTGAGCCTCAATAATGTTGTAAAAGATTCACAAATGTGCAAATGCAACAAGTAGACCAATAGCAAGATATGGTACACGAAAACACACACACAGAAAGATAAATGGGGCCGTGCAACCAAGGAATGAGCCAAAATGTTGAATCCATGAAAATGTTCTTGTTGCACAACACTAGAGAGACGCTAGCACGATTGCACAATAGGCGGATACAAAACTTGTGCACAACCTACTAAGCAAGAATGCAATGCCTTCTATCCCAAGTATTTTATTTGTATGGTATTTAGATGATATGATCCAAGATGATCGAGTATGACAATCTTAATGTAGTATGATGCTATGGTTCTTGCTTAAAAGCT
Source organism: Aegilops tauschii subsp. strangulata (assembly GCF_002575655.3). NCBI lineage: Eukaryota > Viridiplantae > Streptophyta > Magnoliopsida > Poales > Poaceae > Aegilops > Aegilops tauschii. Next base: position 166,223,729 of record NC_053039.3, on the reverse strand, counting down.
CTTTGCTTGTCTTTCCCTTTTGCTTAAAATCTTGGTTGGCTCTTTCTCTTTTGAGCTCTTTCTCATGCAAAACATCATGAACCAAGATAGCAATTGAATATGCGATGACAACCTTGTGACACAAGAGATGATATCAAGATATGTACCGAGATGATATGGTATGTATACAATGGGAGCTATGATCACTAATGTGCACCAGTAACGTTACCGGCAATACTGAAAGGCTAGTCTCGATAGGCAAGGTACGCAAAATGGGCTATGGGGTTATCAATGCATTGGCAAGAATGTACAATGATGGTATATCACGATACCAAGATGATATAGAGGTTACCGTTGATGGTTTGTCAAGTGTAAGCAAGAATGATTGTTGTCGATGACGAGTTCGTTTCGAAGACGAGCGGCGGTGATGTCGATGTCGAACCGTTCCTAGTTAGCCGAAATACCCTAGGAAACGATGAACCACAACTCAAATTCTCAAAAGCAAATGTGTCAAAATTTGTCGGAGTGCGTATTGAGTAAGCGATTGTGGCAGCGGAAAGCGGAAGGGCTATCGGAGTGCGTATGCGGAAGTGGAAATGGGTTGCGTATGCGAAAGTGTAGGTGGAAAGGTGGTGGTGGCCAAACTAAAAATTTTCTGTTTCGTCAAGAATCGTCGGACGTCCGGTGGTGGTCAGACGACCGGTACTCGCGGACGACCAGAGACGGTCGGACGTCCGGTGCGTGGGCAATTTCGGGCACGAGATGAACTGGGGTATTCGAGGTGGAGGTGGCAAAATTGGTCAAATTCGAGCGATTTTGTGGATGGAAATGGTGGAGATGATGGTGGAAAGCTAGATCCACTCATGGCAAGGAAAATCCATGGATCAAATCCAACAAAACTTCATCACACCTACAAATCACAAAAAAAATTGGGGTTAATTTTGGTGGGGATTTTCGAAATTGGGGAAGAACACAACAAAATCAAGCTAGAAAACAAGGGGTAGGGGCTCCAAGTTCATGATCAACGTGGCTCATGATACCAAGATGATGTAGGGTAGAACCCTAGATGTCCGATCTTTCATGAAATGGAGGGAATCCTATGAAGAACACGAAGAACACGACGGGAAATGTGAAGGAAATACACTCAAACCAACAAGATTCAGTCACACATTTGCTAGATCCTCGAAACACAAAGAGATACACGATACAAATCCAACATAGGACGATACAAGAGGTAAGTAGTTCATCTGGGTGAGGAGGCCTTGAGGGGGGTCTTCCCGTGAGGGATCTTGAATCCGCTTGGGGTATCTTCTCCGAAGAGGTCGTGAACTCCAATGGAGAAGTAACCAAGTGGATGAGCAATGCTCTATCTCTTGTCACGACCGGATTTTCGGGATATTAATTTCCCAGAAAATGGCCTTTGTGCTCACCAGCCGCAGGATTACTGTTAGCTGATGAGGCACCAACTTGATACAAGAATTCCAAGCAAGGTACAAAATATGTAGTACAAGACCTTTGTGGCCTAGGAGTACAACACATGGTTTCTAGTGGTTGATGGCGGAAGCGGTTTGTGGTACATCTGCGTCTATGGGACTCCATTTCCCACAAGAACAGCTGACCAGGATAACTCCTATCTTTGCGAGGCTACTATCTCCTTTACATGGGTTCCGGGGCTGTCATCGCAACGCTCTTCTCCACGCAAGGAATCTGGCCAAGACAATAGCCAGGGACAAGCCAGTGAGTACGTTTGAATGGGCTATGGGGTTATCAATGCATTGGCAAGAATGTACAATGATGGTATATCACGATACCAAGATGATATAGAGGTTACCGTTGATGGTTTGTCAAGTGTAAGCAAGAATGATTGTTGTCGATGACGAGTTCGTGTCGAAGACGAGCGGCGGTGATGTCGATGTCGAACCGTTCCTAGTTAGCCGAAATACCCTAGGAAACGATGAACCACAACTCAAATTCTCAAAAGCAAATGTGTCAAAATTTGTCGGAGTGCGTATTGAGTAAGCGATGGTGGCAGCGGAAAGCGGAAGGGCTATCGGAGTGCGAATGCGGAAGTGGAAATGGGTTGCGTATGCGAAAGTGTAGGTGGAAAGGTGGTGGTGGCCAAACTAAAAAATTTCAGTTTCGTCAAGAATCGTCGGACGTCCGGTGGTGGTCAGACGACCGGTACTCGCGGACGAGCAGAGACGGTCGGACGTCCGGTGCGTGGGCGATTTCGGGCACGAGATGAACTGGGGTATTCGAGGTGGAGGTGGCAAAATTGGTCAAATTCGAGCGATTTTGTGGATGGAAATGGTGGAGATGATGGTGGAAAGCTAGATCCACTCATGGCAAGGAAAATCCATGGATCAAATCCAACAAAACTTCATCACACCTACAAATCACAAAAAAATTGGGGTTAATTTTGGTGGGGATTTTCGAAATTGCGGAAGAACACAACAAAATCAAGCTAGAAAACAAGGGGTAGGGGCTCCAAGTTCATGATCAACGTGGCTCATGATACCAAGATGATGTAGGGTAGAACCCTAGATGTCCGATCTTTCATGAAATGGAGGGAATCCTATGAAGAACACGAAGAACACGACGGGAAATGTGAAGGAAATACACTCAAACCAACAAGATTCAGTCACACATTTGCTAGATCCTCGAAACACAAAGAGATACACGATACAAATCCAACATAGGACGATACAAGAGGTAAGTAGTTCATCTGGGTGAGGAGGCCTTGAGGGGGGTCTTCCCGTGAGGGATCTTGAATCCGCTTGGGGTATCTTCTCCGAAGAGGTCGTGAACTCCAATGGAGAAGTAACCAAGTGGATGAGCAATGCTCTATCTCTTGTCACGACCGGATTTTCGGGATATTAATTTCCCAGAAAATGGCCTTTGTGCTCACCAGCCGCAGGATTACTGTTAGCTGATGAGGCACCAACTTGATACAAGAATTCCAAGCAAGGTACAAAATATGTAGTACAAGACCTTTGTGGCCTAGGAGTACAACACATGGTTTCTAGTGGTTGATGGTGGAAGCGGTTTGTGGTACATCTGCGTCTATGGGACTCCATTTCCCACAAGAACAGCTGACCAGGATAACTCCTATCTTTGCGAGCCTACTATCTCCTTTACATGGGTTCCGGGGCTGTCCTCGCAACGCTCTTCTCCACGCAAGGAATCTGGCCAAGACAATAGCCAGGGACAAGCCAGTGAGTACGTTTGAATGTACTCGCAAACATTAAGAACACGGGTATAATATAATGAGAGATAATCATGCTCTGAAATATTCATGATGATAACGTCTGTCACGAATTAAACGAAATCCATGATGCACGCATGCGGGTAAAATAGGCAATACAGAAAAATAGGGTGTAGTGATCGAGTGTCTGAAATGACTCCTCGAGAAGTTGCAAATAAATTAACAATGCCGCAGTCGGGCGTCTGAGCGACACCACATAAAGGGCTTATAAAGAATAATTAAAAAAAACAAACATGCCGCAGTCGGGCGTCTGAGCGACACCACATAAAGGGCTTATAAAGGATAAATAAATAACAAACATGCCGCAGTCGGGCGTCTGAGCGACACCACATAAAGGGCTTATAAAGGAATAGTCACAGTGAATTATCCGGGAGGTAGAACCGTCCCAGGGATACTCAATAATTCAAATAATGTAAATGGTTAGTCCATGATAATAATAAACATAATCCTCATATCACAGGTCATAAACAAAGTCTAGTCTAGCCGTTTCTCCATCCAAAGACCGTCACTAGATTCTAGTTTACCCGTTTCTCCATCCGAATACCGTTACTATGATCCAGTCTAGCCGTGTCTCCATCCGAATACCGTCACTAGATCCATCTCAGACTGTGGTCCTTACCCATGAACATGGCTATCTGAATGGATATATCCTCTGCAGAGGGTGTACTCTTTACCCACGAGTAACGGATTTACTTAGTCCATCGGGACTAATTTCACCTACGGCCTTTTAATTGAAAACACGCCTGACCTGCACACGCCAGCTTAACTTACTAGTGTCTGGAATCACCCACGACACCTGCCAAGCAAAACTCTAAGTGGGGAGGCTACAACCTCGACGTAGCATGGGATCAAATTTATATTCGCGCGCTCTAAGGGGTGCCCCCCCTCTCGGTCCCAACCGGAAACACCCATGCCCCCGGACCAGGTGGCATGCCTACCGGATGCACCCGGTATCTTCCACCATGGCCTCTCTGTACGGTGTGTGCTTTGGTAAGGGGTTGACAACTTACTGAACCATACCCTACCTGCGGCAGGGACAGTTGGTAGTACAAAACAAGTAGGGGAAGTTACTAATCAAGACTCAACCTACGGCCAACTCAGGAGGTCCAAGTATTCTCCGAAAGGTTAGCATAACCAATATATTTCCATTAACAGATAAACTCACCACTCATCAAGCCTCACCATGCCATACCGGACATACTCGTCTCAACGAGGAACTAGGGACAAGCTCGTGTCTACCCAAGACCACGACTTTCCCAGCTTCCTTACGGTATGCATGAGAAGCTCACGAGGATGGTCCCTAACACCAGCGTATCAATTACTAACAACAAAACATCTCCGATATGCACTCACGTGTGTGACTGATCGATACATAGAAATAACGCATGCTCCAAGTCAAAGTGGTGTTGTAACCGTATTAAAACACCACACAAAAAAATATTATGCCAGAGTTCAGAATGCTTGCCTTCAAGAGTATGCAAAGGGTGCACTTTTTGAAAGCTTTCTGCTCTCTCCATTTCCTATTTTAAAAAAATATTCAAATAACAAATATTTCAAACACAGTACAAAAAGTTGTCCCAAATATTTTTGAAATAAATCTTAAAATAAACTAGATGAAATTTGAGAGAGGTAGGAAAAAGAATCAACTCATTTGGAGTTTTATTTTAAAAGTTATAGCCAGTCAAAGTCTGGTCAAAGTTCTGTTTTTAATAAAAACCACAAAAAGAAAACGTTTCGGGGGAGAGTACGCTTTCGAAGCAGAGGAAACGTACTCTGGCGTTTACGCGACCACTTAAGCCAGCGTGGGTGGCGCGGGGGTCACTGACAGTGGGTCCAGAGGGCCCACTGGTCAGGTTTGACCATTCTTCCCTCTCCCTTCTCTTCTCTGCCCGACGGGAGCGGGACTCCGGCGATCGCCGGCGACGAACGGCGGCTCCTCGAGGGCACCTGAGGGCAGGGATGGACCCGCCAGACCGGGGCGGTCCTCTCGGTGGTCGTTGGGTCGACGGTGGTGGGAGGAGTCGTCGGCGGCGAGCTCCGCGGCGGAGGGGCTACGGGAGTGAAGTGGGTTTCGGGCTCTGGTGGTCTCCGATCAAGGCTGAGGCGCTGGGCAGCTCCGCCAGGACAAGAGGAAGCGATTGGTGGCGTTGGATGGGCGGAAGATCTCCTGGTTGCGACGAATGGCACCGGAAGGCAGCGACGGCCGAACCGGCCGGAGTTGGGGAAGATGGCCTCTCCCGGCCAATCCACTGCTAGGGGAGCACTAGGGGGAAAGCCTGAGGTCGCCTGAGGTCTTGAACGAGTTCGGGGATCCCTTAAATAGGCGCTCGAGGTCGGTCCCGCGGTAGCCGAGGACAAGAACGCCAGCGACCGCGGTGCTGTAGCTGCAGGGCGACGTGGCGGCGACGAGCGCATGCCGACGGGCTTTGGGATAAGCTCGAGCTGTTCACAGGGGCAGCTGGCGCGCGCGGGTGGCTTGGGCGGCGCCGACCTTGGTAGGAGCTTGCTGCCGACGCTGGCGTGCCGCCAAAAGCTCTGACGGCGGCGCTGTAGGGCGCCAGAGGTGGCGTGGAGAGTGGGCGAGCTTAGTGCGCGGTTCAGCAGGCGAGCAGGGGCCAGGGACGGGACGCGACGAGGGCGGTAGTGCGACGCGGCGGCTCAGTGCGCGCGCGTGCAAAACGTGCGCTCTGGCGCGCCCAGAGCACGCACGGGACATGCTCGACGAAATGCCAGGGCAGCCTAGAGCGCGAGGGGGAGGCTGGCAACTAACAGGGTAGGGATAGGGATAGTTAGGAGCTCAGTGGACAAGGTCGCTGGGTCAGTTGGACAAGATCATAGTGCAAACTAGGAAACATGCCCAAAGCTGACTGTGCACACCAAGTGTTCGACAGAATGCCAAGTGCATTTTGGCAACTCTTGGAGTGGCCAAAATCTCCAGATCAGGGTCTCTTTAGATGTAGATGATGATGGCAAGATCATTTGGGCAAAACCAGAAACTTGCTAGTGCAAGTTTTGCAAAACTACAGTTTTGGACAGAAAGAAAAAGGTCTAACTGCATGCACTTACAATCCTCCAATGAGTCCATTCTCCTGGACTTAAGGGTTTGGTAGGGAGGGCTACAAGCAGGAAAAAGCTCAGGGTCACTAGAGCAAAATAAAATAGGGTTGCAGTGCAAATCACCAAACTGGACCAGAATGAAAAAGAGGTTGATTCACTCAAATTTTTCAAAGGACAACACTGGGTTTTTGCATGAAGTTGAATTGTATGCATCTACTGACATCTCCAAACACTTGGAAGAATTTTTAAAGGTATATTTAAATAGGTTGTAGTGCAAAAATGACTACTGGACCAGATTTGAAAAGTTGATGTAGAGCTCAAAATCTCCAATAACCAAAAGATATCATTGCATAAAAGCGATGTGGAAACATCACATGACATCCCCAAATTTTGGTGGAATTTCTAAAGGCATTTATCAAATGGTTGCAGTGCAAAACAGGCTCCAAATTTATGAAAACTCATTTTAAAGGAATAAAGTTCAGGAAAAATAAATCTTGCAATTAAATCTACTGAATAAGAATTGTTTTATAGAGAGAGTATATAAGTCCAACAATACCTTTAGAAAGTTTCACTTGAGGTAAAAACCCATATTGTCAAAAAGGGCAAAACTAGACAAATGGAAAAGTTTTATTTCCTGGCAAAATTTTAATTAATAAAACAAGGTCCAAATTTTGGGGTGTCACAACACTACCCCCCTTAAGAAAAATCTCGTCCTCGAGATTTGTTAAATGCCTTTTTGAACAAAAATTGCTTTTATCAAAAGAAAACATTGTACTGTGCAAATAAAATGCGGCTACAGTGAGAGGGCAATTAGTGGTGTAAAACCACAGTGTGGTCTACTGGCGCTGCGTGGAAGAATCCATGGTCGGGGAAAACGAGATATTTCTACGTGGATACAGGCATTCAGAACAAATTCTAAATTACTAAAACACGCTGGTTGCACCCGGGAGCACAGTGCTCTGTCTGGCTGACAGGTGGACCCGGGGCCCACTGTCGGCCTCTTCTTCTACCTCTGGTTCTCTCTTCTTTCTCGCGTGCTCTCCCGCACCTCCTCCACCGGCGACGCCTAGCGCGTAGGGCATCTAGGCCGTACTGCGGTAGTGCGCGGCGTGCTAGCTGCCGGTGCAGCGTGCACTCACCTCGCGGGCCAGTGCACTGTCGGCACTGCTCGCGGACTCGCCTCCGAACACCGGCGATCGAGCGGCGAGTGGCGCTGGTGGACCTCGCCCACCGTACACCGATCTCGAGCTATAAAACAATCGCCGTGCTCCTCTCTTCTTCCTCACACCTGGCCTCGCTTCTACTTCTCCTTCCTTCTCCTCCATTGCTATTAGCAGGAGCTCGAGACGAGGCTCTAATGGCGGAGGCGATGCCGGACTGGTATGTGGTCCTGGTGGGTGGAGGTTTGGCGGTGCTGCTGGGGTTCTCCGTGCTCCTGTGCGCGATGATCCTGGATGATCGTCGTGATGCTGCCGCTCGAGTGTTAGCTCTTCGCGGTGGCGGTGATCACGTGGATTTGGCGCGACATCGAGGGCTAACTGCTGTCGGTGTGCTGGGGCAGCTCGCGCCCGAATGACTACTCACAAATCTCTCCTACTGAGACTGTGGTGTCCTTGGGTGTGATCAGTTAGGCGCAAAAATGTGTACGAGGATTTGTAATTAGCGCACGAGGTCGAGTGGTTGTGGTTGTGAGTCTGCTGTTATGATGTTGCGCGAATAAAAATCTATGTCGTAAAGATATATACGCCGCAACAACTCGGGGAAAGAAATCTCATTACAAAAATTTATCGCGAGAAAAATTAGATAAATAAAGATTAACAACAGTAAAATTGTTCACATAATTGAAAACAAAAATTGGGTCCATCGCACAAATTACAACACATAAATAAATACTGGGACAATAAACACAGCGGTGACGTTTACAAAGAAAACGACAAAAAGACAGGGCCCTGACAAAACGCCTCTGGTACTGGGGCACACTCCTCTTCTATCGGGGGAAGCAGGTTGACCAGTCGATGAATGCGCCTCTCCTGGTCAGGCCTCAGTGGTCTGCCAATAGCGATCCGAGGATTTAAATCAGCGAGGCTCTGGAGATAACCCATTACTCGCTGAGTCAAACGCTCCTGAGCGATAACGTACTGGGCAAGGTTGGCCAGTACTGGATTTCTCTCAATTCATCCACCGGAAATAGATGCAACTTCTCCGAGTGCTGCACGACTCGGAAAATAATAATATCCTCGCTCGCTGGCATAGGGCACCGCGAATGGAGGACGAGCGAGCGCCTCGTACGCAGCAGCTTGTATGGCCATATGCGGAGTCGGCATGGATTTCCCCATGAAGGAGACTTCCGTTGGGTCTTGGTTTGGGTATGCGGGAGGGATGTGCACCACTGCCCAATATTTCGAGGTGGAATGGGTGATCCTCGATTTGAGCAACTCGTACTGGGGTGGATGGGTGGCACTCATGGTACTGCTGGTAAAGTCCCACAATAATTTAACAAAACTACCTGGGGTTGCGTCTGGGGTTCTCAGATAAATACTGGGGGTCGGCATGGCAAGGAAATAGCTGCGAGGGCTGCGCACAAGGTGAGGGGTACTCGGCAAGGTTACGAGGTGGCCTTTATATAGCATCGGGGCTGGGTTATCTACCGGGGTGAAGGGTAACTGGTTGTCGATCCTGTTCTTGGGTCAAAGCCACAGATATACGCATCACATAAATGTGACGCATTACTGTGGGTGCCGTCGGGGTTGGTCTTGGTAGCTGCGCCCGAAATTTAAAAAAATATGCAACTGTACGCCAGCGTACATATGCATAGTTACCACTCCAAAAATAGGGGCGCACAAGCAGACAGCATTAAATAAAAGTGATACAAGATCACACCATTACAAAGCGTAGAAAAACTAAGGCTCGATACTACTCGAGTGACTTAGTCTACTTCGTTAATATCTAAGTGGGCTGGCCTGGCGGATGCCGAGGTTTCTCCATGGGTTTCTCCGTCAGGATTCGCTGGTTGAGGTTGGGGGGCTGCAGGGTCGGGGTAGTGGTGATGACCATCGCGGGGGTTGTTGGCCACAATCCCATTGGAATGGGTTCCCAAAAGGCGACGAAGCGCTTCTGGGGGCACCAAAGTACTCTGGTTGATGGCTGGGGCAGACCTCAAGGGATCGATCGGGTGTTCGAACAGCACGACTGGGTTGTCGGCGTCGGGCTCCACTTCTCTTCTCGCCGTGGCTCGGCGAACCAGTTCTCCACGAGCTGTGATCAGATCAAGGGTGACTTGATCGAACAGTTGTTCTAGTGCGCTTACATAGCGCACCAGATGCAATAGTGCAGGATCTGTCTCGTGATCTCCGTTGGCAACCAGGGGCGGCCTACCATACCCGTCACGACTGGGGTAGTAGTAGAACGAGCGACAGTTAACTCTGGGCGACAAGTGCCGGAGTTGAACTATAGCTTCTCGAGCTGCCAGTTGGATGGCTTGTGGCTCAAAGGAAGTTGTCCTTCCAGTGAACCTGTAGGGGCGTTCTGGCGACAGACCCCTACCATAGATGTGCACAGTGGCCCAGTACTGACGGCTCTCACCGTACATGGGTCCTTGGTACACAACATATTCTGGGGGCTCTTCTAATGCATAGGCACGGCAGGTGAGGTTTGGGAGCACGGTCACAAAACCTCCAAGGTTGGTTGCTGTGGTCTCATTGTGAACAATGGGGCCAGGCATCGCGGCTTGGTTTGGGGAAAGAGGCTGTGCTGTGCTGTGTTGAGGCTAGCGTGCCCTTTTTATAGGAAAAGGGGATGGAGTCTTCCTTCGCACGCTTGCGAATGAGACGGGTTGGGTGTCGGTCACGGGCGCGTGATCGACGGACTAGGCTGATAGGTTGGGCACCGTCCGCCGAAAGGCGTCGGGTCACTGTGGGGCTATCTTACGCGAGAAGCTTGGCCGAGACTAGGTTCAGTTCTGGTGGTTTGATTAACCTAGGTTTATTGACCTGGCTAAGATAGGATTAGCCAATGGTCAGCCTGGCTCTGATACCAAGTCTGTCACGACCGGATTTTCGGGATATTAATTTCCCAGAAAATGGCCTTTGTGCTCACCAGCCCCAGGATTACTGTTAGCTGATGAGGCACCAACTTGATACAACAATTCAAAGCAAGGTACAAAATATGTAGTACAAGACCTTTGTGGCCTAGGAGTACAACACATGGTTTCTAGTGGTTAATGGTGGAAGCGGTTTGTGGTACATCTGCGTCTATGGGACTCCATTTCCCACAAGAACAGCTGACCAGGATAACTCCTATCTTCGCGAGGCTACTATCTCCTTCACATGGGTTCCGGGGCTGTCATCGCAACGCTCTTCTCCACGCAAGGAATATGGCCAAGACAATAGCCAGGGACAAGCCAGGGAGTAAGTTTGAATGTACTCGCAAACATTAAGAACACGGGTATAATATAACGAGAGATAATCATGCTCTGAAATATTCATGATGATAACGTCTGTCACGAATTAAACGAAATCCATGATGCACGCATGCGGGTAAAATATGCAATACAGAAAACTAGGGTGTAGTGATCGAGTGTCTGAAATGACTCCTCGAGAAGTTGCAAATAAATTAACAATGCCGCAGTCGGGCGTCTGAGCGACACCACATAAAGGGCTTATAAAGAATAATTAAAAAAACAAACATGCCGCAGTCGGGCGTCTGAGCAACACCACATAAAGGGCTTATAAAGGATAAATAAATAACAAACATGCCGCAGTCGGGCGTCTGAGCGACACCACATAAAGGGCTTATAAAGGAATAGTCACAGTGAATTATCCGGGAGGTAGAACCGTCCCAGGGATACTCAATAATTCAAATAATGTAAATGGTTAGTCCATGATAATAATAAACATAATCATCATATCACAGGTCATAAACAAAGTCTAGTCTAGCCGTTTCTCCATCCAAAGACCGTCCCTAGATTCTAGTTTACCCGTTTCTCCATCCGAATACCGTTACTATGATCCAGTCTAGCCGTGTCTCCATCCGAATACCGTCACTAGATCCATCTCAGACTGTGGTCCTTACCCATGAACATGGCTATCCGAATGGATATATCCTCTGCAGAGGGTGTACTCTTTACCCATGAGTAACGGATTTACTTAGTCCAACGGGACTAATTCCGCCTACGGCCTTTTAATTGAAAACACGCCTGACCTGCACACGCCATCTTAACTTACCGGTGTCTGGAATCACCCACGACACCTGCCAAGCAAAACTCTAAGTGGGGAGGCTACAACCTCGACGTAGCATGGGATCAAATTTATATTCGCGCGCTCTAAGGGGTGCCCCCCTCTCGGTCCCAACCGGAAACACCCATGCCCCCGGACCAGGTGGCATGCCTACCGGATGCACCCGGTATCTTCCACCATGGCCTCTCTGTACGGTGTGTGCTTTGGTAAGGGGTTGACAACTTACTGAACCATACCCTACCTGCGGCAGGGACAAGTGGTAGTACAAAACAAGTATGGGAAGTTACTAATCAAGACTCGACCTACGGCCAACTCAGGAGGTCCAAGTATTCTCCGAAAGGTTAGCATAACCAATATATTTCCATTAACAGATAAACTCACCACTCATCAAGCCTCACCATGCCATACCGGACATACTCGTCTCAACGAGGAACTAGGGACAAGCTCGTGTCTACCCAAGACCACGACTTTCCCGGCTTCCTTACGGTATGCATGAGAAGCTCACGAGGATGGTCCCTAACACCAGCGTATCAATTACTAAAAACAAAACATCTCCGATATGCACTCACGTGTGTGACTGATCGATACATAGAAATAACGCATGCTCCAAGTCAAAGTGGTGTTGTAACCGTATTAAAACACCACACAAAAAAATATTATGCCAGAGTTCAGAATGCTTGCCTTCAAGAGTATGCAAAGGGTGCACTTTTTGAAAGCTTTCTTCTCTCTCCATTTCCTATTTTAAAAAAATATTCAAATAACAAATATTTCAAACACAGTAACAAAAGGTGTCCCAAATATTTTTGAAATAAATCTTAAAATAAAATAGATGAAATGTGAGAGAGGTAGGAAAAAGAATCAACTCATTTGGAGTTTTATTTTAAAAGTTATAGCCAGTCAAAGTCTGGTCAAAGTTCTGTTTTTAATAAAAACCAGAAAAAGAAAACGTTTCGGGGGAGAGTACGCTTTCGAAGCAGAGGAAACGTACTCTGGCATTTACGCGACCACTTAAGCCAGCGTGGGTGGCGCGGGGGTCACTTACAGTGGGTCCAGAGGGCCCACTGGTCAGGTTTGACCATTCTTCCCTCTCCCTTCTCTTCTCTGCCCGGCGGGAGCGGGACTCCGGCGATCGCCGGCGACGAACGGCGGCTCCTCGAGGGCACCTGAGGGCAGGGATGGACCCGCCAGACCGGGGCGGTCCTCTGGGTGGTCGTTGGGTCGACAGTGGTGGGAGGAGTCGTCGGCGGCGAGCTCCGCGGCGGAGGGGGCTACGGGAGTGAAGTGGGTTTCGGGCTCTGGTGGTCTCCGATCGAGGCTGAGGCGCTGGGCAGCTCCGCTAGGACAAGAGGAAGCGATTGGTGGCGTTGGATGGGCGGAAGATCTCCTGGTTGCGACGAATGGCACCGGAAGGCAGCGGCGGCCGAACCGGCCAGAGTTGGGGAAGATGGCCTCTCCCGGCCAATCCACTGCTAGGGGAGCACTAGGGGGAAAGGCTGAGGTCGCCTAAGGTCTTGAACGAGTTCGGGGATCCCTTAAATAGGCGCTCGAGGTCGGTCCCGCGGTAGCCGAGGATAAGAACGCCGGCGACCGCAGTGCTGTAGCTGCAGGGCGACGTGGCGGCGACGAGCGCATGCCGACGGGCTTTGGGATAAGCTCGAGCTGTTCACAGGGGCAGCTGGCGCGCGCGGGTCGCTTGGGTGGCGCCGACCATGGCAGGAGCTTGCTGCCGACGCCGGCGTGCCGCCAAAAGCTCTGAGGGCGGCGCTGTAGGGCGCCAGAGGTGGCGTGGAGAGTGGGCGAGGTTAGTGCGCGGTTCAGCAGGCGAGCAGGGGCCAGGGACGGGACGCGACGAGGGCGGCAGTGCGACGCGGCGGCTCAGTGCGCGCGCGCGCAAAACGTGCGCTCTGGGCGTGCCCAGAGCACGCACGGGACATGCTCGACGAAATGCCAGGGCAGCCTAGAGCGCGAGGGGGAGGCTGGCAACTAACAGGGTAGGGATAGGGATAGTTAGGAGCTCAGTGGACAAGGTCGCCGGGTCAGTTGGACAAGATCATAGTGCAAACTAGGAAACATGCCCAAAGCTGACTGTGCACACCAAGTGTTCGACAGAATGCCAAGTGCATTTTGGCAACTCTTGGAGTGGCCAAAATCTCCAGATCAGGGTCTCTTTAGAAGTAGATGATGATGGCAAGATCATTTAGGCAAAACTAGAAACTTGCTAGCGCAAGTTTTGGACAGAAAGAAAAAGGTCTCATTGCATGCACTTAAAATCCTCCAATGAGTACATTCTCCTGGACTTAAGGGTTTGGTAGGGAGGGCTACAAGCTGGAAAAAGCTCGGGGTCACTAGAGCAAAACAAAATAGGGTTGCAGTGCAAATCACCAAACTGGACCAGAATGAAAAAGAGGTTGATTCACTCAAATTTTTCAAAGGACAACACTGGGTTTTTGCATGAAGTTGAATTGTATGCATCTACTGACATCTCCAAACACTTGGAAGAATTTTTAATGGAATATTTAAATAGGTTGTAGTGCAAAAATGACTACTGGACCAGATTTGAAAAGCTGATGTACAACTCAAAATCTCCAATAACCAAAAGATATCTTTGCATAAAAGCGATGTGGAAACATCACATGACATCCCCAAATTTTGGTGGAATTTTTAAAGGCATTTATCAAATGGTTGCAGTGCAAAACAGGCTCCAAATTTATGAAAACTCACTTTAAAGGAATAAAGTTCAGGAAAAATAAATCTTGCAATTAAATCTATTGAATAAGAATTGTTTTATAGAGAGAGTATATAAGTCCAACAATACCTTTAGAAAGTTTCACTTGATGTAAAAACCCATATTGTCAAAAAGGGCAAAACTAGACAAATGGAAAAGTTTTATTTCCTGGCAAAATTTTAATTAATAAAACAAGGTCCAAATTTTGGGGTGTCACATCTCTCAAATGAGCTATCACATTGCTGACCCTAGAAAGAGGGCGAAGGGGTACTTGGGCTTCGGCCCAACATGAAGTCAACACACAGGTGTCGGATGTTCGACGGCTTCCGATTGTTCGATGGCTCATGTGGGTCTGGACGTCCGGTGCGTGTCGGAAGTCCGATGTTTTGGCTCGGGTGTGCTTTGGTCGGACGTCCGGTCGGGGTCGGACGTCAAAGGCACCGGTCGTCCGATGATCTCCATACTTCCGATGTTTTCGTACTAGCCTGGTGGTGTCGGTGGTCCGGCGGAGCTCGGCTGTCCGGGCGCTGGGAGGTGTTGGACGTCCGACCGACGTCGGTCGTCCGGTCGCTGGAGCATGGACGGGCTGGGACATGGTGTGCTAGCTGATGCTCCAGGCGTCAGACGTCCGACAAGGTTCAGCCGTCCGATGGCTGGGGATTTCCTGGCAGCTCTTCTTCTTGTCCCTTGTACTTGGTGTCCTCACCATCTTGTCCGTTGGGTGTAGGTGCTCCATGGACTTCCTCCAAGTACCTGATCACGCATAGGGTTTCCGCTTGAGGTAGTAGCCATGTCTCATATGTAGGGAGTGGTAATTTGGAGAGGAGCGAGTTCACCTTATCTTCGACAGCCTTTGCTCGAGCTCTTGCCATTGGCCCAAGTGGTGTTGTGGGATACGTAGGTAGGTCCATGGGGATGACCTTGGGATGCTCCGCATCAAGAACTTTCGAAGCAATTTCCAAAGGAGCTTTTTATTTTCAGCCGTAATAATGTGCACAACTTTCGCACGGTTGTTGATGGCATTCAATTCGGCAGCCAGATGTTCTTTCTCTCGGCGATCCTCAGCCATATGCTGCAACAGCAGCTGTTGAGTATGCAAAATCACTAAAAGGTGTGAAAGGAGGTTGAGTATTTGGTTTTCTATCACACTGAGGTAGTTGTGGCCTGTTGAATGTATTGTGATAATCTGGAGGGCTTGAGACTGCAACTTTTCCCGAATAAAAATATTCCATGACTCGCAGCGTATCACGTACAAGAGGAATGAAGCTTTTGTGACTGACTTTTGCCAAGTATTCAATGTGCATTGCATAATCAACCACTTTCTGAATCCAAGGCGCAAAGACATTGGTGGTTTCCAGATGCCGAGCAGAGTCCTTCAGTATGCACAGAAACATGTCTGCGACATCTAAACTTTATCCTTGGGAGATAGCATGAATGGTGTTTCGAAGAACATCAGATGTAGCATTGTTAGAATTCATCTCGGCCAGAGGACAGATGGTATAGGTGAGCATGTGGTATAGAGTCTGATTATCAAAGGTCAGATTCTCGGGCAAGGGAGGACCATTGTAGTCACGGATTTTCTCTTGATCCATGTGAAAGCACAAGTGCTCCCTGGGTGATTTGGTAATTAATGTCAACATATCTCTTGTTGGACTAATACTTTTGTCTAGTATATTTCAGATGAGTTCAACAATGGCGTGGCAAGGACAAAAGGCTATGGAATCCCTTCAAAATGCTAAGGACAAAGATTGGCAAAAGCTCAAGACTATTCTTTTTCATTTTAGTGATCCAAAATCATATTGAGTCCATAGGAAAGCCAATACTATTAAAAGGTGATGAGGTGTTGCTTAATGGTCTAATTGCTCAAAGTGCTTAGTGATATTGCTCCAAAACCCTTAACCACTTTCTCATTTCCAAATATGTCCAAGACCCGAAGTCAAACTCGGCCCCACCGATTTGATCTATCCGACGCCACTGAGTTCATTTGACCTAGCCACTGCCAGAAACCCTAGACAATTCGGTCGCACCGATACGGATCTCGGTCTCACCGAGATGGCCTTGCAAACTCTCTGTTGCCTGTTGTAATTATTTCGGTCTCACCTTAATGTGCAATCGGTCCCACCGAGTTTGCTTGACCAACTTTTCGTTTGCTCATTGCTAAAATCGGTCGCACTGAGTTCATGCAATCGGTCTCACCGAGATGAGGTTTTACCCTAGCCCTAGCACATCGATCACACCGAGTTGATCATGTCTGTCGGCGGGAACGACACCTATGGGGTCACTGGGATATCTTCTACGATCGGCGGGCCCGAGGTTGTGCAAAGAGCAGGTCTGACAGGAAGCACACGGGTCGTTTACCCAGGTTCGGGCCACGAAGATGCATAATACCCTAGTCCTGCTTTGGTGGATGTATTGAGTGTTGTTGAGCTAGCTACGGGGTGCAACTTGCCAAAAAGAGCCCCCAAATCCCTCTCCCGGTCGCCTCGGGCCTCCTTTTATAGGCAAAAGGGGTTGCCATAGTGGCACACAGGAGGTGGAATGGTCTAAAGTTGATGAGCCTACCCTCTGGGACCGTAGGACAAACGCATTTAATGCGCTGGCGACGTGTCCCCCTTGCTTAATCGGGGACGGCAAGGAAGCACGTCCCAGCTATCGCCGCCTCGCCTGGCCTTGAGACGCGTCCGAGCTGACGAGGCGTCGTGGCACCACGTTGGCTGGCTGTTGGGCTGGCGCGGTGGTGGAGCCTTCACGAAGGATTGCATGCCACCACGCAGGTGCCTGCCCAGCTGGTTGAGCTAGTAGCTACTTGGGGACCGCGGTGCAGTCTTGGCTGGTGCGGGCCTGGCAGTGGCCCCGCTGATGCCCTCGGCAAGGGTCTTGTCGGGGGCCCGACAAGGGTCTTGCCGTGGCGTTGCAGTCGTCCCCGGCAAGGCGCTTGCCGGGGGTCTTGTGGATTTCCTCGGCCAGGATTCCGCCGAGGGTCGCTGTCTTCTGGTCCTCATCTGATTTCACATGTTTATGATGTTGACGAAGATCTGCATGCCATCACAGAGGTGCCTAGTGAGCCATGGTTCCAATGTAGTTGGTTCACTTGGAACCCGTGGGCTCAAGGGTGGCTTGCTCCGCTAGCATTGGGCAGGCTGCCCCGGCAAGGCTCTTGCCGGGGCTGCGGAGGTTGACCCGGCAAGGATCTTGCCGAGGGAGTCTACCTCGCCCTCTTGCCCTCTTGTGTTTCTGGTCTTGGCGTTGCCTTGGTTGTATTGTGCTTTGGCTTCTCTACGGCTTCCCTCCTCTGCCCTGCTAAATGTGGCCGCGGCGCGTGGCTCTGACTGCCCGTGCACAAGTAAAGGGTTCAAAAGGATATCCCCTACTTTTGTACACCGACAGGAGCCCCTGGGTCTGGGCCACAAATAAGCGCGACACGTTGTTGGGCCAGGCCCAGAACGGTGCGCCGGCAGGTGGGGCGGATTTTCACTGTAGTAACTGTTTCGTTCGCTGCGCTTCCCCACGACCCGCGTTGAACGCGCGATGTGGAGGTTCATGTGTGACGTGGGGGTCATGCGTGGGGCGGTTTCCGCACGCATGCATCACGTCGCAGTTAATGGGAAAAGAGGCGGCCCGTGCCTTGCTCGTAAAAAGGAATAACCGCGGGCGCGCTGCTCATCTACCCTCTGCGTCTTCTTCAATCTCGGAACCGCCGTCCCCTTCTCCTTCCTTCGCAAGCTTTCGTCTTTGCTCGCCGCCGTCGCGTCTTCGCCGCCCTTCATTCCTCGCCCCCCGCAGCCGCCATGTCACCCAAAACCAACAGAGGTAAGGGAGTGGCCAAGGATGCCGGGACGAGCGAGCCGCCGGAGAGCAAGCTGGCGGTGCGGCGGACGCAATCCGTCTACTTCCCCAGGGCGGTCGACGCGGTACACCTGCGGGACTACTTCAAGCATCTGTGGGGGTGCAAGACGGGAGGGGAGACGACGGGGCACCCGGCCACCCGCGTCATCCCTGATGCCTTCACCGAGGCCGGCCCGAATCTGTACCTGTTCTTCGTTGACTACATTTCTTGCGGCCTCTGCCCCCACTTCTCTGATTTCTTCAGCGATATCATGCACACCTACGGCTTCCACCTTCTAGATTTTACCCCAAACGCCGTGGCGTGCATGGCTCTTTTTGCGCACCTCTACGAAGGCTTCATCGGGGTGCGTCCCAACACGGCGCTCTTCCGCCACAACTTCTTCCCTCGGATCCAAAAGGGGGCCGCCATCTCCGGTTGTGTTGCCTGGATCCCAAGGTCCAAGGGGACATACCTGGAGGGCGCTCAGAAGGAGAGGTGGGAGGAGTGGCGGGGCCGGTGGTGCTGGATTGAGGAGAAGGATCCACCAGCATTCTGCGAGGTTCGCCAGGCGCTGCCGATTCGCCGAAGTGACAGGAGCGATGTCGACGCTGACGACGCGAAGCTCACGGTCGCCACCACCAGGATTCTTTGCCTCACCGAGGCCGGGCTCACCCTTGAGATGATCGAGGCGGATTTCATCCGCCGCCGAATCGCTCCGCTGCACAACAAGGGGAGGCCGGCCTGGCTCTTCACGAATGCGGCGGACATCATGAGGCTTCGCCCCGGCCTCGACCACAACCTCACGGTGATGGGGCATGCCCACTTTTTCCAGCGGCTCTTCCTGCTCGACGTGAACTGCGCCGGTCAGGTCAAGCGGTCCGGCAAGGCCGCGAAGGCTGCCGCGAAGGCCGGCAAGGTCGCCAAGGGGCCCTTGTTTAAGTTGCCGACGGGGGTGGTCCCTCTAAGCAACAACTCGCGTCGAAATTACATCATCGCCATGATGCCGGAGTTCAACACGCACGGCCTCGTCCCAACTTGGGCCGAGCCGCCGGAAGATGAAGTGCAGGCATTCTTCGACACCTTGGAGGAGAAGTACGTCCGCGACGAGCCGCGGCTCGTCCAGGACACCACCCGGGCGGAGCTGGACTACATTGCCACCAGGGTGGCGGAGGCGGAGCTCGCCAAGGAGGCCGGCAGCACCGGCGGCGTTGAGGATAAGTGTAACGCCCACGATGCTGCTATATCTCCCACGTGTCGAGGCACGACTTAGAGGCATAACCGCATTGTAGGTATTGTCGCAAGAAGGGTCATCTTCACACAATCCCATGTAATGAACAAGAATGGGATAAAGAGAGTTGGCTTACAATCGCCACTTCACACAATACATAAATTAATTCATACATCATCCAAAATCCACACATAGACCGACTACGGTCAAATCCAAATGAAAGGAAGATAACCCCAAAAGCTAGATCGCCGATCGTCCCAACTGCGCTCCACTACTGATCATCAGGAAACGAAACATAGTAAAGACCACGTTCCTCTTCGAACTCCCACTAGAGCTCGGTTGCGTCACCTGCACTGGTATCGTCGGCACCTGCAACTGTTTTGGTAGAATCTGTGAGTCACGAGGACTTAGCAATCTCACACCCGCGAGATCAAGACTATTTAAGCTTACAGGAAAGGATGGGGTAATGAGGTGGAGCTGCAGCAAGCACTAAGCATATGGTGGCTAACATACACAAATGAGAGCGAGAAGAGAAGCAACGCAACGGTCGCGAAGCTAGAAATGATCAAGAAGTGATCCTGAAACTAATTACGTTCATACATAACCCGGACCGTGTTCACTTCCTGGACTCCGCCGAAAAGAGACCATCACGGTTACACACACGGTTGATGTATTTTAATTAAATCAAGTGTCACGTTCTCTACAACCGGACATTAACAAATTCCCATCTGCCTCATAACCGCGGGCATGGCTTTCGAAAGATAATACCCTGCAGGGGTGTCCCAACTTAGCCCATTATAAGCTCTCACGGTCAACAAAGGATAAACCTTCTCCCGAGAAGACCCGATCAGTCTCGGAATCCCGGTTTACAAGACATTTCGACAATGGTAAAACAAGACCAGCAAAGCCGCCCGATGTGCTGACAAATCCCGATAGGAGCTGCACATATCTCGTTCTCAGGGCACACCGGATTGTCCAAACTTTCGATATGTGGGCCCAGAGTTGCCCCTGGTGGCCACCGGCGGCTGACAGATTGGACCAACACTCAGAGGAGCACTGGCCGGGGGGTTGAAAATAAAGATGACCCTCGAGCTCGCGAAAACCCGAGGGAAGAAAGCTTAGGTGGCAAATGGTAAAACAGAGGTTGGGCCTTGCTGGAGGAGTTTTATTCAAGGCGAGCTGTCAAGGGGGTCCCATAAATCACCCAACCGCGTAAGGAACGCAAACTCAAGGAACATAATACCGGTATGACGGAAACTAGGGCGGCAAGAGTGGAACAAAACACCAGGCATAAGGCCGAGCCTTCCACCCTTTACCAATATATAGATGCATTAATAAAATAAGAGATATTGTGATATGCCAAAATATCCATGTTCCAACATGGAACCAACTTCAACTTCACCTGCAACTACCAACGCTATAAGAAGGGCTGAGCAAAAGCGGTAACTTAGCCAAACAACGGTTTGCTAGGAAAGGATGGTTAGAGGCTTGACATGGCAATATGGGAGGCATGATATAGCAAGTGGTAGGTAGCGCAGCATAGCAATAGAGCGAACAACTAGCAAAGCGAAGATAGAAGTGATTTCGAGGGTATGGTCATCTTGCCTGCAAGGTTCTCAGAGTTGTCGAAAGCTTCATCCTCGTAAGCGTACTCAACAGGTTCCTCGTTCACGAACTCGTCTCCCGTCTCTACCCACAGCAAGAACACAAGCAATGGAACCACAATCAATCACGGGAATTGCACAAGCAACATGATGCAATACATGCGTGATATGCGAGATGTGATGCGATGCATATGCGTGCTCCGGAAGAAAAAGTATGAACAAGGCATCAACATGGCAAACCAAGTATGCCACTGGAAAGATGAGATGATTTTGGTCTAAATCGATATAAAGATCACCGGAAACGGATACACGGTTTGCAAATGGCAAGCAAAACAAGAATGACACAATTCTGCGATTAACAGCACGATGCCACTTAGAATACATCAAGTAACTATGCTACAGCAGCCCAACATAGCAAAAAAGCAAATGGCAGTGATCTACAAGATATGCTTGACAAAAGATGAACACTGAGCTACGGCTAGATCACATAATAACAGGTTCAAACAAGCAAGGCCAAAGTGCAAAAGATATCAGCTTCACAGACTTGGTGAAAATACTGAACATGGCTGAAACAGCATCAGGTACCAATGTTCAGAGCAATCCAAACACATGCTACAGGAACTTATCATAGCAAAACAAGACAAGGCATAAATCTACTAAATGAATAGAACAAAAGTCCCTTACTGACCATGAGCCAAAAAGGATCAGAAGATATGATGGCACCAATGTAAACATAGCAAGTTTCGTTAACAGGTTCCAGACATGGCAGAAAACAGAGCATGGCATTAACAGAATTATGAAGGTATCTTTGCGAGCTCGATTTACTCATCACAAAGCAATGCATGATAAAACAAGCATACCTACAGCAAGAATACATGTTTTCTTGAAGCTATCCATGGCAAGAGAAAGTTCATAGCATGTATGGATCAACTACAACAACCTTGGCAAAATTGAATAGCATGTTAACATTCTGCGAGGAACATTTTATAGCAAAAGTAGAGCAAGATTGAGACATGCTAGGGAACTCCAAAATTGCAAATTGGGGCATGGATGGATAGAGCATAACCATATGTTAAAAACATCCTTAATGAAATATCTCAAAATAATCATGGATCTCACTATAGCCACATGGATACATGGCATCAAAATAACAGCAGGAAAAGACCGCAAAATCCCAAGTCCCTGAAAACAGAAACATCACGAAGCCTAGTTTGCATGCTTCTGCTAGTCACCACATAGATCACAAAAATACATGGCATACACCTCTGTAAAGATGGAATTCCATAGACCAAAACACCTGTAGAGCTCATGCCCATAAGATGCACACATCAAAAGCAACAAAAATACCAATACATCAAGTTCTGATAAGTAACAGCAGTAAACAACATATAGCACTCTTGCATCAGAGATTTGGGCCTTAAGATTTACTCAAACGAGCATGGCACAATGGAACAAAATGAAGAGCATCTCGTGATGAACATTTCGATATATCATGCACGCAAAACGGAGCAGTATGCAACGAGATATGACATGATGAACAGAGCAACATAAAGTGATAAATTCGGGACTTGGCAGAAAACAGAGGGGGGAAAATCAACCTCGATCTAGGGTTCTAGGCACGCGAACCGAGGTCGGCGGTGACTCTCGCCGGAGATCGCCGCGGTGGCCGGAGAGAGCTCGGGGGAGGTCGGTCAAGGCGCCGGCGGGACGGGGCCGACCGGACCTCGCCGGATCCAGCGTCGGCGGAGGAGCGGGACGGCGGACGGAGGGAGCGGCGGCTCGGGCAGCGCGCGGAGGCGGCGAGCTCGGACAACGCCGGCAGCCAGGCAGAGTGGGCGCGGGGCGGCGCGGGCGGAGGACGAAGCGGCGCGGGGAAGGGTTCGGGCAGCGGCGTACGGGCCCGCGGCGGCCGGCGATGGGCTCGGTGGGCCAGCGGCGGTGGGAGCGGTGGCTTGGCACGTGGCGCGTCCCGATTGGCTCTGGGCGGCTGCTGCGATTTGTCCGGCCGGACCGGACTTTTCCGACGGCGGAGAGGGAGTGGACTAGGGTTTCGGGACCCGGATTTGAAGGAGGGTGCACATATTTATAGCTAGAGGGAGCTAGGAGACTCCAAATGGAGTGCGGTTTTCGCCCACACGATCGTGATCGAATGATGGAGAGCATGAAAGTGAATTAGATTGGTTATTGGGCTGTTTTGGAGGGGTGTTGGGCTGCAACACTCAAAAGGCCTTTGCGGTTACCCGGTTAACCGTTGGAGCATCAAACGACCTCCAAATGGAACGAAACTTGACAGGTGGTCTACCGGTGGTGTACCAAGGCCACTTGGCAAACCTCGGTCCATTCCGAGAACGTTTAACACCCGCTGATGGAAAGAGACAAGAGGGGTGCGCCGGTGCGTGTGGGAGTGTCGGATTGCAAAACGGACAGCGAGGAAAATGCTCGGATGCATGAGACGAACACGTATGCAAATGAGATGCACATGATGAGATGATATGAAATGCATGACATGAACAAAATGCAAAACGAAAGACAAAACCCGACCACGAATGGAATATCATAACACATAGCCGAAAATGGCAAGAGTTGGAGTTACAAATATGGAAAGTTACATCCGGGGTGTTACAACACTCCACCACTATGAGAGGATCTCGTCCCGAGATCTAGGACTGAAAGAACTCCGGATATTCGAAACGGAGGTGGTCCTCACGTTCCAGGTGGCTTCTCGGTCAGAATGGTGCGACCACTTCACTTTCAAGAATTTGATTGACTTGTTGCGAGTCTTGCGCTCAGTTTCTTCAAGAATAGCAACGGGGTGCTCATGATAGGACAGATCTTCTTGGAGGTCAATCTCTTAGAAGTTGATGGTACGCTCAGGCGTCTTCAAGCACTTGCGAAGCTGTGACACGTGGAACACATCGTGCACGTTCGCGAAGTTGGAGGGAAGCTCAAGTTGATAGGCGAGGTCGCCTCTTTTGCCAATGATCTTGAAAGGACCCACGTATCTAGGGGCAAGCTTCCCTTTGATACCGAAGCGACGAGTGCCTTTCATTGGAGAGACGCGGAGGTAGACATGGTCTCCGATCTCGAAAGCCACATCACGGTGCTTGCTATCATAGTAACTCTTCTGGCGCGATTGCGCGGCTTTGAGATTTTCACGGATGACTTTACACATTTCTTTAGCCTCTGTGATTAAGTCATTGCCAAGAAGTTGGCGTTCACTAGTCTCTGACCAATTGAGAGGAGTACAGCACTTTCTGCCATATAGAATCTCGAATGGGGCCTTGCCCGAACTCGCTTGGAAGCTGTTGTTGTAGGAGAATTCGGCATATGGAAGACAATCTTCCCACTTCATGCCAAAGGAAATGACACAAGCCCTGAGCATATCTTCAAGGATTTGATTGACTCGCTCAACTTGGCCACTAGTTTGAGGATGGAAAGCTGTGCTGAAGCGAATGTTGGTGCCCATGGCCTTCTGAAAGGAGTCCCAGAACTTAGAAGTGAAGATGCTTCCACGATCTGAAGATATCAATTGTGGAATGCCGCGCAAGGAGACAATCCTGGAGGTTTATAGCTCTGCCAACTGAGCTGCTGTGATAGATTCTTTGATTGGAAGGAAATGAGCCACTTTTGTAAGCTTGTCGATGACAACGAAGATAGCATAATTTCCGCGCTTGGACTTAGGAAATCCAGTCACGAAGTCCATTTCGATATGATCAAACTTCCATTCTGGAATAGCAAGAGGTTGGAGGAGACCAGCTGGTCGTTGGTGTTCTGCTTTCACCCTTCGACAGACATCACATTCGTTCACGAATTGAGCGATTTATCGCTTCATTCGAGTCCACCAATACGACTGCTTGAGGTCATGGTACATCTTCGTACTTCCAGGATGAATGGAAAGAAGAGAATTGTGCGCCTCGTTCATTCTGACTTTCCTTAGATCACCTTTAGGAACCACAATCCGGTCCTCGAAGAATAAAGTGTCTCTGTCATCAATGCGATAGCACTTGTATTTGGAAATGCCCTTGTCAATACCACATTTCACCATCTTCACCATGGTATCTAGGAGTTGTGCCTCACGAATATGATCTTCCAAAGTAGGAGAGACTAGGAGGTTGGAAAGAAAGCCTTGAGGAACAACTTGGAGATTGAGTTTGCGGAAAGCTTCACAAAGGTCCGGTTGAAATGGCTTGAGAACTAAACTGTTGCAATAAGCCTTCCTGCTCAAAGCATCTGCAATGACATTGGCCTTGCCCGGAGTATATTCAATACTCGAATTGTACTCTTGAATCATTTCGACCCATCGAGTTTTCCTGAGGTTGAGGTTGGGCTGAGTGAAGATGTACTTGAGACTCTTGTGATCGGTGAATATGTCCACTTTCATCCCAACAAGAGATGTCTCCATGTTATCAATGCATGGACAACTGCCGCCAACTCAAGATCGTGAGTGGGGTAGTTCTTTTCGTTGGGCTTCAACTGACAAGAGGTATAGGCCACAAATTTCTTCTCTTGCATTAACACAGCACCGAGACCTTGAAGAGAAGCATCACAGAAAACTTTGAATGGCTTGGATTCGTCAGGAGGAGTTAAGACAGGAGCTGTGACGAGTTTCTCCTTGAGAGTGTTGAAAGCAACGTCACACTCAGGAGTCCAGACATACTTCACATGCTTCTGGAGGAGGTTGGAAAGAGGCTTTGCAATCTTAGAGAAATTCTCAACGAATCTTCGACAATAGCTTGCAAGACCAAGGAAACTGCGGAGCTTCTTGACATTCTGAGGAGGTTCCCAATTTACAATTGCAGACACCTTCTCGGGATTAACAGCGATGCCCTTGGCAGAGATGATATGACCAAGGTAAAGAACTTCATCAAGCCAAAACTCACATTTGGAAAACTTCGCATAGAATTGATACTCTCTGAGCTTGTCGAGCACCAATCGCTAATGTTTGGCATGATCCTTCTTATTTTTGGAGAAGACCAAGATATCATCGAGATACACCAGGATGAATTCATTGGTATAGGGGTTGAAGATGAAATTCATCATTTGAGAGAATGTTGGAGGAGCATTGACAAGGCCGAAAGACATGACAGTATATTCATAAGAACCAAAGCTTGTTCTGAATGTTGTCTTGGGAATATCTTTCTTCACGAATGCGAATCTGATGATAACCCATTCGAAGGTCAAGCTTGGAGAATACTTTAGCACCTTTTAGTTGCTCGAATAGCTCATTGATGTTGGGAAGTGGATACTTGTTCTTACTTGTCTTCTTGTTCAATGGACGGTAGTCGACACAAAGTCGGTCCGTGCCATCCTTCTTCTGGACAAAAAGAACACCACAACCCCATGGAGATGAACTCGGTCTGATCAGACCTAGACGCTCTTGTTCATCGAGCTGTTTCTTCAATTCTTTCAGCTCCTTGGGTCCAAGCTTGTATGGACGCTTGCAAACGGGTTCCGTGCCAGGCTCAAGATCGATAACGAACTCGACTGGCCGATGAGGAGGCATACCCGGAAGCTCTTCTGGAAAGACATCTTGGTACTCATACATGACTGGAATCTGAGAAATAGCATCCAACTCGCCCTTCTCATTGAGAGAAAACAACCGAATGGTTTCATCACGAGCGGCATAGATGATAACATCCTCAGAATGGTGTGTCAATTGAATTTCCCTGGCAGCACAATTAAGTTGAGCCTTGTGCTTAGAAAGCCAGTCCATCCCGAGAATTAGATCAATATCAGAGTCGCCAAGGACAATTGGCTTAGACAGAAATTTATAGTCCCCCATCTTCATGGAAACATCCGGAACCATGTAGCTTGCGTTCATGCATTTGCCCAGAGAGACAATTGCTAACGTTCTAGGCATTTCTTGGAAATGCAACTTGTTGCGGATATAACTACTGGTGTCACCCGCCCAGGAGGGGCCGGGTTACATTGAGACGATCATCGCATGAAGCCCAGAGTCAAGCTCGAAGATGGCGGGTCAATAATGGGCTTAAGGCCCGGAGGCGGCTTAAGGCCCGTAGTGGTAAACCGCCGTTAGGCGTGACTTGTAGTGTAAGGCAAGAATAGTTAAGAGTTCGAGCCGGACGCTGTTTATAAGCCGGCCGGGACTCTGAGAGCCGCTGGGCGTTGACCTCTCTATATAAAGGGGTGACCCGGCGGTGGTTCAGGACAAGTAAGATCAGATCGATAGCCAGGCAGAGCGGTTTAGCTCCTGGTCATCGAAACCCTAAGTAATACCACATCAACTTGAAGTAGGCTTTTACCTTCAATGTAAGGGGCCGAACCAGTATAATCTTCGTGTCCCTTGTCCCGTTTAACCCCTTTAAGCTTCCTAGCGGCGATGGCTCCACGACTAAGTCCTTGCTCGAGGACATCTGCCGTGACAATTCCACGATAGTTGGCGCCCACCGTGGGGCCAGCGCACGGTGGATTTGAGTTCTTGAAGGGCAGCTTCGAAGGGCTCAAGGGATACGCTATGGGCCGGATGACCAAGAGTCGTCGCGGCAAGCTCTACATCGACGATGCAAGCTGGGGCCCCCACGCCGGCTCAATCGAGTATGGGTACCGGGTCCCCTTCGGCGGAATCCACGTTATCATTGGCAAGATTGGCGAGCCGGGCACTGAGTCAGACCTCTGCGCCGACCTCATCGAGACGGCTCAGCATGCAAGACCTGCCCGGACTCTGCCTGCCTTGAAGCGTGCTTTCGTGGGATGCGTCCATGGAGGACTCTCTGAAGGATCTGGATCTGGCGATGAGACGACCGCTCGCTCTGACGGCGAGTCATCCACAGACGAGACCAACTCGTTATATCAACTTCAAGATGGCAGGCTCAGGGGTTGTTCCGATGGCGACAGTATTCCGGACCCCTTTGAGCCACCCAGCCGGGTTGGAATCTTCATGGGCGGCGCACAACCTGTTCAAAACCCCGCCGCTGGGGCAGGGGGCCTTGCGCACTCGCCGGCTCACGTGCTAATGGATCTCACAGATAAGATGACGGCCCTGTTAACCGCTACAGTCGTCCCAGCGGATCAAGCTCAACATGATGCGGAGGTGGCACAGTCAAAGCTGGATATAGCCAGAGCCAAGGAAGATCTGGCAGCGGAAGGGATCAGGATGGCTGCAGAGCGGGCGACTCTCAGCGCCCAGACTCAGCTGATTCAGGCGCAGTCTTTCCGGCTCACGATGGACAAGAACGCGTCCAATGAGATCATGAGAAGGAGGCACCAGAAGGCCCAATCTCGACTCCCTCCAGTTTATGATCCTCGAAACCTTTTGAACACGCCTGGTGCAGGGCCCAGCAATCCGCCAGAGATCACGGCACCCGGGGCTGGAACGCTGATTCAGCCGCAAGTGATGGGGCCTCCCCATGTGAACACTACCCCGCCTCAGTACATGCCAATACCGCCGGGTCATTATGCCAACCCGTTGGAAAACATGATCGCCTCGGCGGCGCGACTAGCGGCTCTTCCAATCGAGGGTGATTCTCCAACGGCGGTCGAAACCCGCCGGGTCAGAGAACTTCTTCAGACGGCTCTGGCGCAACAGGAGGCATATTCATATAGCCGGGAAATGATTCATTCAACCCCTCGTATAGGCCGGAGCCCAAGTTATAGCAGACACATGGTCAGCGACCGGCTCAAGCAACGTCCGGCGCCGTGACTTGCCAGCTGGCCACGGCCAGGCTCATAATGGGGCGCTTAACGCGGCAGACTAAGATAGAGCACGGTAAGAGGCGGAGCAGGCGCCTCAGTTAATGGCTTACCTGCCCCTCCCTGTTGATCCGACGGCTTCTATTGAGGCGGGTGTACCTACGAGGACCGGAGGTGTCCCTTGTCTGGTGCCGGCTCTCCGTAATGAACGTCTGCCCAAGGATTTTAAAGGACCTAGGAAGGTACCTAATTATACGGCTGATTTACAACCCGGAGCATGGATCGAGAGCTACGAGATGGCTATGGAGTTGCTAGAGGTCAGCAAAGCAGCAATGGCCAAATACTTTACCATGATGTTGGATGGGACCGCCCGCACTTGGTTGAAAGGACTGCCGCCCAATTCTATCGGGTCATGGGCAGAGCTAAAAGCCCGGTTCATCCAAAACTTCAAAGATACATGTAGGTAGTCTATGTCAATTGTGGATTTGACTAACTGCAAGCAGCAGGAGGGCGAGTCTACAACCCATTGGGTTCGCCGGGTCAAAGAGATAATACATTCGTCTGATAAGAGGGATGCCGGCTCTGCAGTTTTAATGTTGGAGCAAAATTGTCATTTTGCGCCCTTGAACATGAAGCTCGGGCGGCTCAAGCGTGATTGCAATGATATGGGTACGCTGATGGCGGCTCTGGTCAAGTACGCCGACTCTGATAGTACCAAGGATCCCGCGTCGGATGATGAAAGGACAGGGAAGGGAAAGAAGAACGGCAATGGCAAGGGCCCTCAGCATAACCCGGTGAACCAAGGAGGTAACAAACGTAAAGCTGATGGTAGTATGGAGTTTGTGGCCAACGCCAATGCGTAGGGTAACAACCACCGACGCAAGGGGAGACCACCTCCCCGAGCCGGCCGGTCAGGCCCGACGCTTGAGCAGTTGTTGAATGAACCTTGTCCAAGGCACGGCTCTAGGGAGAAGCCGACTACTCATCTATGGAAAGACTGCGCAATCATGAAGGCCTTCAAAAATTCCAACGCTTTTAATGGCAACAATGGGCCGGGCGGCGGCTCAGGCGCCGGCGGCATTCATGGCCCGGGCGGCGACACAAATTCCAATTCTCATAATTTTCAAGGGGGTTTTAATCAGCAATTTGGCCAGGGTAATCAGCAGCAGCAGCAACGGGGATACCAGACCAATCCAAAGCAGCTCAATGGTGGACAGTATCATGTGTTCACTACCAGTCTGTGCAAGCGAGACCAGAAGCTTCATAAGAGGGCTGTAAACGCTGTTGAGTCGGCAATTCCCCTCTATTTAAGATGGTCTGAGCAGCCTATTGTATGGAGTAGGGAAGATCATCCTCCCCAAGTTGATAATCCTGGTCACCTGGCCTTGGTGGTGGCTCCTCAGGTTGGGGGTATAAATTCAGTAAAGTGCTCATGGACGAAGGCAGCAGCATCAACATCCTCTATTAAGAGACCTTCCGTCGTATGGGATTAACTGATAAAAACCTCAGCCAGTCCAACACTGTTTTTCATCGGGTGGTGCCTGGTAAGTCGGCGTATCCAGTTGGTAAGATCGAGCTGGAAGTAGCCTTCGGAGATAAGTACAACTACAGGGCGGAAAAACTAACCTTCGAGGTGGTTAAAATAAGAAGCCCGAACCATACTTTATTTGGGCGGCCGGCTTACACCAAGTTCATGGCACGGCCGTGTTACATGTATTTGCAGCTCAAGATGTCGGGTCACAATGGGACCATTATGGTGCATGGCAGCCGAAATATAGCCTTGAAGTGTGAGGAAGGTGACGCTGCTTACGCTGAATCTGTTTGTGCGACAGAGGAGTTGAAGTTTTACAAGGATAATGTTGACCCGGCAGATATGACGTCTTTGAAAAAGCCAACCACGGAGCATGAGCCGGCAATGAAATTTAAGTCAGCTGATGAGACTAAACTTGTTGACTTTGTTCCATGTCACTCATCTAAGCAGTTCAGCATCAGTGCCAATCTGGATCCGAAATAGGAAGGCGCGCTCATCGAGTTCATCCGTGAGAACAGGGTCATCTTTGCATGGAAACCTTCTGACATGCCGGGTGTACCAAGAGAACTCGCTGAGCACACTCTCAATATTGATCCAAAATTTAAGCCAGTCAGGCAATTCCTCCGGCGGTTTAATGAGGAGAGGCGGAAAGCCAT
Organism: Aegilops tauschii subsp. strangulata; assembly: GCF_002575655.3. Classification (NCBI taxonomy): domain Eukaryota; kingdom Viridiplantae; phylum Streptophyta; class Magnoliopsida; order Poales; family Poaceae; genus Aegilops; species Aegilops tauschii. Next base: position 166,192,974 of record NC_053039.3, on the reverse strand, counting down.
TGGTGAGGAAGTAGCCTGGCTCTTGGCGGCCGGGTTTATCGTTGAAGTCTTTCATCCAGAATGGTTAGCTAACCCGGTGCTCGTACTCAAGAAGAACGGCACCTGGCGTATGTGCATGGATTATACGGATTTAAACAAGGCTTGTCCGGCTGATCCTTTTACTCTCCCTCGTATTGATCAAATTATTGATGCTACGGCGGGTTGTGAGCGTTTGAGTTTTTTGGATGCGTACTCTGGTTACCATTAGATCAAAATGGCTATTAAGGACCAAGAGCAGACGGCGTTCATTACTCCTTTTGGAGCCTTCTGTTATGTGTCTATGCCTTTTGGGCTCAAGAGTGCACAGGCGACTTACCAGCGTTGCGTGCAGAATTGTCTTCATAATCATATTGGGCGCAACGTTCATGCTTATGTGGATGATATCGTGGTCAAATCCAGAAAGAAGGAGACCTTGATAGATGATCTGAGAGAGACCTTTGATAATCTCCGGGTCTACAAGATGATGCTTAACCCGGCCAAGTGTGTCTTTGGTGTTCCTGCAGGCAAGCTCTTGGGTTTTCTGGTTTCTCACAGAGGCATTGAGGCTAACCCGGAGAAGATCAAAGCAATCACCTCTCTGGCTAAGCCGGCGTGCATAAATGACATCCAGCGTCTGGCGGGTCGCATCGCTGCTTTGAGTCGGTTTATAAGCCGGTTCGGTGTAAAGGCCATGCCACTATATCAGATCATGAAGAAAACAGATGACTTTGTCTGGAATGATGCTGCTAATGCTGCTTTTGAGGATTTGAAAAAACAACTAGCTGAGCCGCCGGTCCTTGCTGCTCCTGTCGACAAGGAGCCTTTATTGTTGTATGTCGCCGCTAACACACGAGCCGTTAGTGTAGCTGTGGTGGTGGACCGTAAGGAGGCGGATAGAGAGCATCCGGTTCAGCGGCCGGTTTACTATGTCAGCGAAGTACTCATTGAGTCCAAGCAACGGTATCCACATTGGCAGAAGCTTGTTTATGGGGTGTTCATGGCAAGCCGGAAGCTTAAGCATTATTTCCAGGGCCACCCTATCACTGTGGTCAGTTCTGCTCCCCTAGGAGACATCATCCAAAATAGAGAAGCCACAGGAAGAGTTGCTAAGTGGGCTATAGAACTTGGGCCTCATGGTCTAAAATACGTGCCACAAACTGCTATCAAATCTCAAGCATTGGTGGATTTCATCAACGATTGGACAGAGCTGCAGGTGCCTGAAGAGAAACCGGATAATACATACTGGACCATTCACTTTGACGGGTCCAGGCAATTGGAGGGCTCGGGGTCTCGAGTTGTGTTAGCTTCCCCTCGAGGTGACAAATTTCGTTATGTACTACGGTTGATGTTTCCCTGTACTAGCAATGCAGCTGAGTACGAGGCCTTGCTCCATGGTCTTAGGATGGCTAAGGAAATGAGCTTAAGCCGGGTAAGGTGCTTTGGCGACTCAGATTTAGTGGCCCAACAAGTATCACGCAAGTGGGATTCCAAGGATCCCCTCATGGCGGCTTACTGTCGCGAAGTTGATGCCATTGCTGGACACTTTCAGGGTTACCAAGTAGAGCACATCGATCTCAGAAAGAACGAGGCGGCTGATGCATTAAGCCGGCTGGGCTCTCAGCGAAAGCCGGTGCCGCCTAATACTTTCTTGGATATTGTACATAACCCTTCTGTCAAGTTGCCTACAGAGGAAGACTTGGCTGTTCCTGACCCAGAAGCACAGTTGGTGGCGGCTCTCCATGTTATCCCAGATTGGACAGTGCCATACTTAGCTTACATGACCCGGGGAGAATTTCCTGAGGATGAAACTTTTGCTAGACAAGTAACCCGGCGGTCTAAGTCAATGATAATTATCAATGGCGAGTTGCATCATCGCAGTGTCACTGGAATTTTTCAGCGCTGTGTTTCCTCTGAGGAAGGTCAAGCAATTTTACGTGAGATTCACGAGGGGGATTGTGGCCATCATGCCGGCTCAAAATCCCTTGTGGCTAAGGCTTTTCGTCATGGTTTTTATTGGCTGACGGCTCATGCTGACGCAGAGGACTTAGTCAGTAAATGTGACGGTTGTCAGAAGTTCTCAAGACGTGCTCACGTGCCGACTCAAGAGTTGAGGATGATTCCAATCACTTGGCCGTTTGCAGTCTGGGGGCTTGATATGGTTGGGCCTTTCAAAAGGTCCAAGGATAAGAAGACCCACCTCTTGGTGGCGGTTGACAAGTTCACAAAGTGGGTTGAGGCAGAGCCCGTTAGTAAGTGTGACGCAGCCACGGCGGTTCAGTTCATGAAAAATGTGATATTTCGCTTTGGTTTTCCACACAGCATTATAACTGACAATGGTACCAATATGTCTAAAGGCGCCATGGAGGAGTTTTGTCAACGAGAGCATATTCGGCTTGATGTTTCATCAGTGGCTCACCCTCAATCCAATGGTCAAGCCGAGAGAGCCAATCAGGAGATCTTGAAGGGCATCAAGCCCCGGCTTTTGGTCCCTTTGCAGCGGACGCCGGGATGTTGGGTGGAGGAGTTACCCTCCGTATTATGGAGCATCAATACTACTCCTAACAGGTCTATGGGTTACACGCCTTTCTTCATGGTTTATGGAGCAGAGGCGGTCCTCCCTAGCGACATCCGTCATGACTCGCCTCGAGTGGCGGCTTATGTCGAGGCGGATAATGAGCAGGCGCGTCAAGATGCTCTTGACTTGTTGGACGAACAACGCGACGTAGCAGCAGCTCGCTCGGCGATTTACCAACAAGACCTGCGCCGCTATCACAGCCGCCGGTTTAAGTCCAGGGTCTTTCAGGAAGGTGATCTGGTGCTCCGGCTCATCCAGGATCAAACAGACGCACACAAGTTATCCCCGCCTTGGGAAGGGCCCTTTGTGGACAGCAAGAACTTGCACAATGGGTCATACTATCTTATCGATGTTCGGGAGCACAAAGATTCACGTAAGTCGGAGGAGGAGACCCGCCGGCCATGGAACATAGCTCAGCTTCGGCCTTATTACACTTGAGCCACTGGCTCTCATAATGTATATATTTCTATAGCCATGTATATATTGTGATAAATAATAAAGCAGGGCCTCTGTCCCTTTTTCCTCCAAAGGTAAATGTGTCATTGTTATTTTCATTGCAACATTACATGGTCACTTGGAGGTTGATCCGGCTTATGATCGTATTCGAATCTAGCCATTAAAAATATGATCACTTGGGGGCTTCCTGTTCAAACATAGGTCGTATCCGAACCAAAGAGAACATAGCTGTCGATACCCACTTGATTGGCATATTGCCGAGCTCATTGGGGAGTTTTTCTTGATCATGTTTGAATCATAGCTCGACCCCCTTTGGGAACCGACGTGGATCGTATTCGAATCAGCGTTGTTAAACAACTCTCAAGGTCATTTGGGGGCTTCCTGTTCAAACATGGGTCGTATTCGAACCAAAGAGAACATAGCTGTCGGTACCCTCTTGATCGGCAACGCCAAAGCCACTGGGGGCTATATGATCGTATTCGAATCTTAGCTTAACCCCTTTGGGACGGTTCTCTGGTCGTATTCGAATCAGAAGCCTCCAGATTTTTGACATCTTTTGTTGCAAACAAGTTCTTTTGATCATATCAAAAGTATTCAAGGGTGGTTCTAAGTCCACCGGCTTAACATTGATTAATAATGTTGATGGCACATAATAAGTATTATAAGTGCTGGTAAGCCGGCGTTCTCAACCTCATTATTCGGGCTACATAAACCGGAAGTGTATTTGAAGGCTCGCAGGTCTGCTATTATGGTATGTCGAAGATATAATTGAGAGCCGGTTTATTATGACTTTGATTCATATTCTGGGTTATATGACTCTCCGAGCGGTAAGCCGCCTAGAGACTTGTGATTTGTTTTCTATGCAGGACAATTAAAGACAGCTATTTAAACTTAAGGAAAGCAGAAGATCAAACATAACCCGGAAGAATATAAAAGAGCAGCTTAAATAGAGTTAAGCACTACACACGTGCACGATGGCACGACAAAATTAAGTATTCGTCCTACTCTATTACATGACTCCCTGAGTCTGAAAGGTGAGGCATCGTCTTTTAAGACATCATATGAGCCACCTGCGAGATCAAGGGCGTTGTTGGCCTAAGGTTTCCGGGTCATCCCTCTCCGCTCCTCCGGCTGTGGCCATGACCTGGAAGGTTGATGATTTCCAGTCAATGCCACTCAAGGCTTCAAATTGAGCCTCATCATCAATTAACCCGGCCGGGTCAACTTCAGGGGCGAAGGTATGCTTACGAGTCAGAGGAATCAGGCTGACTGCTTCATAGCGTGGTGTTGGGATCCTCTGATTCTCCGCTTCATAGCCCGGTTGATACTTGGTAAGGTCTGTACCATTACCAATCAAGGTGGCCACCGGGCGCTCGCTCTTCACACAGGCGGCGAAGTCTTTGTGGTCAAAGGGGGTGCCGTCTTCCTTCAAGCTGGCATATCCAAGAGCGATGTCGGCCGGGTCTAGCTCCAGTAGAAACGCCTTGGCCCGGCTCAGAGCGGCTATAGCTCCGGTTCTTGCAGAAGCCCGTCTCAACTCTTGGAAGTATTGAGGAAGTACGGCAAGCCGCCTGAGTACATCTGCCAGGTGAGTGGGAACCTCATTTGACAGAGCCACAACGACTAAGGCACGCTGTGACCCGGTGTACAGTTGCTCTACCAAAGTATAAACCGCCTTCAATTTGGTCAGCACATTTTGATTAAGATTGGAGCTCCTGGGGCCTGCATGACAAAGTCAGGTGAGCTAATGGCAATGGTGATACTTATGGGAAATGAACGAAGTAAACTAGTTAGAAACTTACAGAGAACTTACCGAACATTGCGGAGACCATCTGAGATACATGGCGTTTTAAGCCGGAAAGTTCAGCGGTTCTTTCAGTAAGAGCGGCCTCCGCTTGTTCGGCCCGGCTGAGCAAGGCAGTCTTCTCATCTGCCCAGGCTTTTCTTTCTGCTTCAAACTTTTTCTTTAGTTTCTCTTGTGCAGATATACTGAATTCAAATTTGGAATTGGCCTTTAGGGTCTCACTTTCCTGGGTCTTCAGGCGGTTCCTTAGATCAGAGATTTCTGATTCAAATTTCTTACAGGCGAACTGTACAAATTCCTGGTTACAGTTAGGGTGATTATAATGCAGCATTAAGTCCCAAGCACTTTGCAAGTAAAGACACTTGGCACTTGGGGGCTAATGTATGCTGAAAAGCTCTATTTACAGTGCGGGTTCATGAAAATAAGTCCCAAGCACTTTGCAGGCAAAGGTACTTGGCACTTGGGGGCTAATGTGTAAAGTTGCTCAACTACTTGATTAAAGTAAGGAAAGAACCGGGTCAACTATGACTGTTTAAGCTGGCCCTTGAGTGTGACCAGGTAAGCCGGTTTTCTTGCAGTAATTATTAAGCCGGTATTAAGTCTACAACATATTTTATCATAAGTCATAGACTTGGGGGCTGGTATGGTGAGGATAACTATGGAGTAAGCAAGAGAGTCATACCTCAGATTTTTGCTGTATTTGCTTCACCATGTCAATTTCTAGGTCCCGGCTGTTGTGCACTTGATTAACATAGCCAGAGACAATATCTCCAATGCTCAGATTGGCACGGTCAGTGATGTCCATCCTGGCCCTGCAGCGTTCTAGAAGCTCTTCCTTGGCAGAGCATCTAGCTAACACGGTGGGTCTTCCTGGTTCGACAAACTCTGTCCGGGTGATTACAACGTCCAGATCATCTGGATGAGCCGGGCTGGGGATCTCCGGGTTATCGGAACCTTCCATGACCTGTTCATCAGATGGAGCAGTGGTGGTTTCAGGAGCTGGTGCAGTTGGCGGCTCATGAGCAGAAGCCTCAGGTTCAGTCAGGACCGGCTCTTCGGCCGGCTTATTTTTCTTCGCCCTCTTGCTGGGCTTTACATGGACACTGAAAGTCAAAGAGTTAGTGTAAAAACATGAGTAAGATAAGCACAAAGTAAGCTAATCATCATTACCCGGGTGCGGTCTTGAAGGCCGGCAAGCTAGACTGCATTGAGTCACCGGAGGAAGGTGAAGTTCCCTGGTAGTTTGAATCAGAAGAATTGAGTGGTTGACGAGTGACGCCCGCCAAAGGATGAAAAGGATATAAGTTGGAGATAACCTCAGTCCGGCTCTTCCTTGTCGCTTGGGGTAAACCGGAGGAGAGGTCTGCGTCTTTGCTAGTCCGGGTCTGCCTCCGGGTCTCATAAATATGTCGCTTCAAAAGAAATTAAGGATCTTGATAAGCTAAAGGTTGTGAAAATCTTACTTTCCGGGTTACTCTTCGAACTTTCCGCTTAGGCAAAGGCTCGGAGTCGGATGAAATTATAGTTACCTCTTCATTTACTTCATGACTTGTTCCAGTGTCCTCCTACTGATAATCCGTGTCAATAAGATGGTTTAAAAAGGAGCCTAAAGAGTCAAGAGCTACCTCTGACTCGGAGGTGTCTTCCAGACGAAGCAGGTCCGAGGCGCTAGGTTTACTCCCCTTCTTACGGGGAGTGGCTTTCCTGGCGGCTTTTTTAACTTTCCTGGCTTTCTTGGCAGCTTCATGGTCATACTTGACCTTCCAGAATTTATCATTAGCCTGTAAAATACAACAAAGGTTAGTAAGTTAAGACAAAATCGTTAAAATGGAAGGAGAAGCATTCAGGTTAATGGTTTACCACTGGAGCCGGGTTAGTCTTGCAAAAAGGTCGTAAGCCCACTCTCCTGTAGTCTGCCAGGCTCTCGTTCAGAAGCGACTTGGTTGTATCGTCAATGACGTCCTCAGGTAAGTCGTCTAGGCTGTGTCGTAGAGGATCATCTTTCTGGCCTGTGTAATCACACATCAAGCCGGGGCGGCGGCTTAAAGGAATCACCCGCCAGGCAACCCAGACCCGGACCAGATCAATACCATTCAAGCCGTTCCCCAGAAGAGCTTTGATTTTGTTGATGGTGGGTGTAAGTGGTTGACGTTCAGCTTGAGATAATTTGTCCGGCAAGGGGTGATTTGATTCCAGGCGCTGGGGGCGAAAGCCGGGCAGAGGGTTCTCGTCAGCCGGAGAAGTGTCCTGGCAGTAGAACCATGTCTGGTTCCAATCTTTCGGGTGGCTTGGCGGCTCAGCATAAGGAAAGAGACAATCTCTCCGTCGTTGGATTGAAATTCCGCCAAGTTCCAAGCTAGGCCCGTTGGCACATTCATTCTGGTGGTTCAGGTAGAATAACTCCCTAAAGAGTAGCAAGCTGGGTTCTTCTCCGAGGTACACCTCACAGAACACTTGGAAGTTGCAGATGTTTGACACAGAATTGGGTCCGATGTCTTGAGGTCGCAGGTCAAAGAAGTGCAGGACATCTCTGAAGAATTTTGAGCCAGGAGGAGCAAAGCCCCGGTTCATGTGATCAGTAAAAATGACAACTTCCCCATCTTTGGGTTGAGGCCTCTCTTCTGACGGGTCAGGAGCACGATAGGACATGACCTCTTTCTTTGGCAGATAACCCTATTTCACGAAGTCAGCTAAGATGCTGTCGGTGACGTTGGATCTAACCCAGTTGCAGGTGATGGGTGCTTTGGGAGCCTTAGGTGGCATTGTGAAAGATGGAAGCCTATGACAAAATAAAGTTTCCGGTTCAAATTTAAACCGGAGGAAAATTTCAGTTCAGTATTCAAGATGGCGGCTTATGAAAGGGCCTAATGATATATGGTTAATTGTGTCAGGTTATTTAAGCCGTCGTGGATATCATGAGCAATTAAGTTATTTAATTTTATTATGAATGATCCAGAAATTTCATAAAGCATGGCTTCTTTTAAGCCGGCGATATGACCCGCCATGGTTAACAGATGAAGTTTTTGCCTAAGTGTTGCACAAACAAGTTTCACAGATTACAGGATTATTTTTGATCAAGCGATCGTCCAGAAAAGAAAAATTTCTAGACCTAAAAACTGATATGGAGAAGTTCAGCAAGCAAAAGGGGTCTGCTAATATGGAAAATGGGCGTGAAACGACTACCGCCGGAGTTGTGCCTTACTCTTGGATCAAAGGGAGCCGTTGTGGAAGAACTGCGAAGGAATCGCGAGGAACCACGAAGAACACCGAAGAACTTGCGAACCCTAATGTGGATCTAGTAAACGGGATGGCGAGGACTTACTGGTGCTGACGAGCAGCGGAGATGCGTCGCGGTTCTCTGGTCAAGACAGGTCGATGCAGCAGCCTTGGTTGGTGCAGACGGGATGCGCGGCGGCGGCGGCGGAGCTCGGGCTCTGGGGTGTCGAGAGGAGGAAGATGATGGAAAGGGAGAGTGACGAAGACCTGAGGGCCGGGCCTATTTATAAGGGACGGCTGATGAGTGGGCGCGAGAAACGAGGAGGCCGAAGACATGATTATCCAGCTGCAGAGGTGCCTCGATTTCCGGGATAGTTATTAAGATAAGGATCCGTTGAGATACATTGGATGGAATGTGCATTAATGGCGGATGACGTCACGGCGGGTTACCAAGAATCCGGAAGATGACGTCATGGCGGGTTATGACCTTCGCACAAGCAGAAGCCGGAAGATTTTCTCTTAAGGTATTGAAGATTGACATGAACCGGTTCAAATCAATCTAGGGCCTAATGTTGGGGATATAACTATTGGTTTCACCCACCCAGGAGGGGCCGGGTTACATTGAGACGATCATCGCATGAAGCCCAGAGTCAAGCTCGAAGATGGCGGGTCAATAATGGGCTTAAGGCCCGGAGGCGACTTAAGGCCCGTAGTGGTAAACCGCCGTACGGCGTGACTTGTAGTGTAAGGCAAGAATAGTTAAGAGTTCGAGCCGGACGCTGTTTAGAAGCCGGCCGAGACTCTGAGAGCCGCTGGGCGTTGACCTCTCTATATAAAGGGGCGACCCGGCGGCGGTTCAGGACAAGTAAGATCAGATCGATAGCCAGGCAGAGCGGTTTAGCTCCTGGTCATTGAAACTCTAAGTAATACCACCTCAACTGGAAGTAGGCTTTTACCTTCAACGTAAGGGGCCGAACCAGTATAATCTTCGTGTCCCTTGTCCCGTTTAACCCCTTTAAGCTTCCTAGCGGCGATGGCTCCATGACTAAGTCCTTGCTCGAGGACATCTGCCGTGACAATTCCACGACACAGCTCATGCAAATGGTCTTGAGATGAAACTAAGCGATGCACCAGTGTCAAAAAGAACTTTTGCAGGAAAGTCGTTAACAGGAAGATTACCCATTATCACTTCTAAAGAGTCCTCTGCCTGAGCTGCGTTTATCATGTTGACCTTTGCAAACTTGGGATTATGCTTGACCACTGCATTGCTGGAAGATCTCACAGGAGGAGGAGGCGGAAGGCTCCTTTGGTTGAAGCACTTGTTAGCATAGTCACCTTTGTGCTGACACTTGTTGCAAGTCACCTCTGAGAGTGGACGATGATAAGGAGCATTCGACTTTGGAGCTTGATTCTGAGACTTGTTCTGATAGCCAGGGTTGAGTGAGTGGGAAGATCAATGGCCACCTTTGTTCTTCTGCTGGAAAGGCTGACGAAACGGAGGAGGAGGAGGCAACCAGAACTTCTGTTGCTTAGCAGCCACTAGTGAGGAAGAAGAAGACTGAACTGCGTCCCTGACTCTCTTCTTAGAAGCCACACACTTGAGCTGAGCAGCCTCTTGCTTCAGTGCCATGTTGTAGAAATCATCATACTTGGTCGGCTCAAAAAGCACGAGAGGTAATTGCAGATCTTCTCTGAGGCCACCTCTGAATTGATAGATCATACTCTTTTCATCAGGAACGTCTTGCTTACCGAAGCGAGCGAGTTTCTGAAACTGGGTATTGTATTGATACACGGACATGCTGCCTTGCTTGAGATTGCGGAACTCCTCACGCTTGCTCTCAACAACACTTTGTGGAATGTGGTGAGCTTTGAAGTCTCGGCGGAAATCATCCCAGGTAATCACACGACCTCCTCTGGAATCATTGTATTGTTGATACCACTCGGCAGCTTGATCCTTGAGTTGAAAAGAAGCGAACTGGACAAAGTCCTCAGGCCTGACATTGCTACATTCAAAATGCTAGTTGATGTCCACGAGCCAATCATCGGCGTCTGTGGCCTCGCCACAGTAGCTGAAAGACTTCGGCTGATTTGCGAGGAACTGGTTGAGCGTAGCGAAGTGAGGCTGATTGATGCCTTGGCCTTCATTTCCTTGGTTGCCTTGCCCTTGGGTGCGCTCTTGCAAGAGTTGCAAAATCATCTGAGCATTGCGGTTGGTGGCTGCCATGATAGCTTGCCATGCCTCCGGAGGCGGAGGTGGTGGCGGAGGGTTCGCCTGACTCCCATCATTGCGTTCCAGATTCTGACGCGTTGGCGGAGCCATCCTGAAGAGGGTGACATCCGTTAGTATCTTGATATGAAGATAGACAAGTTCAATCAACGGACAGAAATTACAACATATAGTATTCACAAAAAAATTCGAACGAGGATGAACGAATGAATTCCATTGTAAATCATCACACTTCCATTAAGGTGAGAAGCCACTTGATAAAGGGTTGATGAATAAAATAACAAGGTACGACTGGAACAAATAAGTGGTAAGGATTACCCAATCACAAACCAAATATCTGCAGCAAGAAATGCTAAGAGCTACTTGAATCCCACCTATAAACTCCCGAAACTTCCTGGTTATGCAATCTGGTGTTGGGGATACAGGGGACACAAAATATATCACCCAAACTAGCAATCCCTAGATCCAGCTGTATCCATCCGTCAACACATAACCAAGAAACCTTCGGAAATCGTGTACCTCAACCTTCGAAAAGCATCCGTTATACGAGTTACGGCAATACTCTCGCCCCATTACTGGGTGGCGTTGAGGTGATCTCACCAACAACTACATAAAAGAGATTTTCGATGTCGGCGAAACTCAGGTATTCCAGAACTGCAACGATAAAATTGCGACGACAACACCTCGGAGCTCAACTCCCCGGGACACTGCCACAACCCCTAAATGTCAAGAGGCACCAAGAACAATGTTCTCGTCACAAAACCATCGGAACGATTCCAAGATACCCGCGTGATCCTAAAATTTTTTTTTGTGAAATTTGAGGAGAGAAGAGTCAAAACTTCTACGTCAGGAGACCTCACCAGAGCGACGAAGGGAATGAGGAGTAAAAAGAATCCTACTCTCCGATATATATAATCCTAAGACTCAAAACATTTTTTGTTCTAGACTCAACAACGCCAGCGATTCGATCAAGCAGGGGCTCCTAAGTCGGGGATGGCTCTGATTACCAACTTGCAACGCCCACGATGCGGCTACATCTCCCACGTGTCGAGGCACGACTTAGAGGCATAACCGCATTGTAGGTATTTTCGCAAGAAGGGTCATCTTCACGCAATCCCATGTAATGAACAAGAATGAGATAAAGAGAGTTGGCTTACAATCGCCACTTCACACAATACATAAATTAATTCATACATCATCCAAAATCCACACATAGGCCGACTACGGTCAAATGCAAATGAAAGGAAGATAACCCCAAAAGCTAGATCCCCGATCGTCCCAACTGGGCTCCACTACTGATCATCAGGAAACGAAACATAGTAACGACCACGTTCCTCGTCGAACTCCCACTTGAGCTCGGTTGCGTCACCTGCACTGGTATCGTCGGCACGTGCAACTGTTTTGGTAGAATATGTGAGTCACGAGGACTCAGTAATCTCACACTCGCGAGATCAAGACTATTTAAGCTTATAGGAAAGGATGGGGTAATGAGGTGGAGCTGCAGCAAGCACTAAGCATATGGTGGCTAACATACACAAATGAGAGTGAGAAGAGAAGCAACGCAATGGTTGCGAAGCTAGAAATGATCAAGAAGTGATCCTGAAACTACTTACGTTCATACATAACCCAGACCATGTTCACTTCCCGGACTCCGCCGAAAAGAGACCATCACGGTTACATACACGGTTGATGTATTTTAATTAAATCAAGTGTCACGTTCTCTACAACCGGACATTAACAAATTCCCATCTGCCTCATAACCGCGGGCACGGCCTTCGGAAGATAATACCCTGCAGGGGTGTCCCAACTTAGCCCATTATAAGCTCTCACGGTCAACGAAGGATAAACCTTCTCCCGGGAAGACCCGATCAGTCTCGGAATCCCGGTTTACAAGACATTTCGACAATGGTAAAACAAGACCAGCAAAGCCGCCCGACGTACCGACAAATCCCGATAGGAGCTGCACATATCTCGTTCTCAGGGCACACCGGATTGTCCAAACTTCCGATAGGCGAGCCCAGAGTTGCCCCTGGTGGCCACCGGCGGCTGACAGATTGGACAAACCCTCAGAGGAGCACTGGCCCGGGGGTTTAAAATAAAGATGACCCTCGGGCTCGCGAAAAACCCGAGGGAAGAAGGCTTAGGTGGCAAATGGTAAAACCAAGGTTGGGCCTTGCTGGAGGAGTTTCATTCAAGGCGAACTATCAAGGGGGTCCCATAAATCACCCAACCGCGTAAGGAACGCAAACTCAAGGAACATAATACCGGTATGATGGAAACTAGGGCGGCAAGAATGGAACAAAACACCCGGCATAAGGCCGAGCCTTCCACCCTTTACCAATATATAGATGCATTAATTAAATAAGAGATATTGTGATATGCCAAAATATCCATGTTCCAACATGGAACCAACTTCAACTTCACCTGCAACTAGCAACGCTATAAGAAGGGCTGAGCAAAAGCGGTAACTTAGCCAAACAACGGTTTGCTAGGAAAGGATGGTTAGAGGATTGACATGGCAATAGGGGAGGCATGATATAGCAAGTGGTAGGTAGAACAGCATAGCAATAGAGCGAACAACTAGCAAAGCAAAGATAGAAGTGATCTCGAGGGTATGGTCATCTTGCCTGCAAGGTTCTCAGAGTTGTCGAAAGCTTGATCCTCGTAAGCGTACTCAACAGGTTCCTCGTTTACAAACTCGTCTCCCGGCTCTACCCACAACAAGAACACAAGCGATGGAACCACAATAAATCACGGGAAATGCACAAGCAACATGATGCAATACATGCATGATATGCGAGATGTGATATGCGATGCATATGCGAGCTCTGGAAGAAAAAGAATGAACAAGGCATCAACTTGGCAAACCAAGTATGCCACTGGAAAGATGAGATGATTTCGGTCGAAATCGATATAAAGATCACCGGAAACGGATGCACGGTTTGCAAATGGCAAGCAAAACAAGAATGACACAATTCTGCGATTAACAGCACGATGCCACTTAGAATACATCAAGTAACTATGATACAGCACCCCCAACATAGCAAAAAAGCATATGGCAGTGATCTACAAGATATTCTTGACAAAATATGAACATTGATCTACGGCTAGATCACACCATAACAGGTCCAAACAAGCATGGCAAAAGTGCAAAAGATATCAGCTTCACAGACTTGGGTGAAAATACTGAACATGGCTGAAACAGCATCAGGTAGCAATGTTCAGAGCAAGCCAAACACATGCTACAGTAACTTATCATAGCAAAACAGGACATGGCATGATTCTAATAAATGCATAGAACAAAAGTCCCTTACTGACCATGAGCCAAAAAGGATCAGAAGATATAATGGCACCCATGTAAACATAGCAAGTTTCGTTAACAGGTTTCAGACTTGGCAGAAAACAGAGCATGGCATTAACAGAATTATGAAGGCATATTTGCGAGCTCGATTTACTCGTCACAAAGCAATGCATGACAAAACAAGCATACCTACAGCAAGAAGACATGTTCATGAAGCTATCCATGGCAAGATCAAGTTCATAGAATGTACGGATCAACTACAACAACCTTGGCAAAATTGAATAGCAAGTTAACATTCTGCCAGGAACATTTTATAGCAAACGTAGAGCAAGATTGAGACATGCTAGGGCACTCCACAATTGCAAACAGGGGCATGGATGGATAGATCATAACCATATGTTTCCGGCCGGACCGGACGTGTCCGGCGGCGGAGAGGGAGTGAGCTAGGGTTTCGGGACCCGGATTTGAAGGAGGGTGCACATATTTATAGCTAGAGGGAGCTAGGAGACTCCAAATGGAGTGCGGTTTTCGCCCACACAATCGTGATCGAACGACGGAGAGCATGGAAGCGACTTAGATGGGTTATTGGGTTGTTTTGGAGGGGTGTTGGGCTGCAACACTCAAAAGGCCTTTGCGGTTACCCGGTTAACCGTTGGAGCATCAAACGACATCCAAATGGAACGAAACTTGACAGGTGGTCTACCGGTGGTGTACCAAGGCCACTTGGCAAACCTCGGTCCATTCCGAGAACGTTTAACAACCACTCACGAAAAGAGACAAGAGGGGTGTGCCGGTGCGTGTGGGAGTGTCGGATTGCAAAACGGACAACAGGGAAAATGCTCGGATGCAGGAGACGAACACGTATGCAAATGAGATGCACATGATGACATGATATGAGATGCATGACATGAACAAAATGCAAAACGAAAGACAAAACCCGACCACGAATGGAATATCATAACACATAGCCGAAAATGGCAAGAGTTGGAGTTACAAATATGGAAAGTTACATCCGAGCTGTTACAATAAGGCCGTGGCGGCCGCGGAGGAGAAGGAGCTTACCCAGTGGGCGGAGTCCGCTGGGGAAGCCAGCGGCACCGGCACCGGGGCCCCTCTCGTCGAAGATGTGGTTGATGACTCATCGGAGGAGGAGGCTGAGGCTGTCGACCCTCCGGTCACGGGGAGAGGGCGAGTCATGCGGCGGGCCACCTCTAGAGAGCCGGTCCTTCCTGGCAGGGTCGTGCAACCGCAGCAAGCCCAGGAGGGGTCCACACGCCAAACGAGGGCCGCGGCGAAGAAGTTGGTGAGGGCCGCGGTGGCGAAGAAGAAGGCAGCTGCCTCTTCTTCGTCCAAGCGTGTTCAGACCCCACCTTCTTCTCCCCCTCCGGCAGACGTTGATGCAGAGGTCGTCTTCGACTTCGGGTCCCTCAGCCCAAGGAGGCACAGGAAGGCAGCAAAGGAGGAGGTGGAGGACGAGTAAGTATCTTGGTCCTTTCTGTCATCTCCCTCCCCTCAGACCGTGTCATTTATCTTGATTCGTTTCCATCTTTGCAGGGATGCGGAGACACTAGCCCAGAGGGTGAAGAGGGCCAGGGCTTCGGCAAGCGGCCAGCCCCCGGCCAGCGCTTCCCGTACACCGCTGGTGGTGTTGAGCAGCCCGGATAGCAGCCCCCGGCACAGCCCCCAGCGTAAGTCCATCACTCACTCCCGGTCAAGGTGTGTTGGGGGCACGATCTTGTAACGCCCCGAGACCGACGCTCCAGACGGCTTCCATGTTTTTTCGTTATCGTTGTGTGTATTTACTTGTTTGTTGCATTCATCATCGCATTGCATCCGCATGTTTTCATAAAACTTGCAGCCGCTCATAGTTGCCGCGTCCCCCTTGCTTTCGTTGACCGTTTCGAGACCAACCACACTTGCAACATTGCTCCTCGTTTTCTCTCTTGTCTTCTTCGAGCCTTTTGTCACACACTTTGTCTTTGTCGACCCCTCTCAGACCACCCCTCGCGCGCGTCCGAAAATTGTCCCGAACCCGACCTGGGTTGTTGTTACCGATGGGTCCGGATCATCCCCTAACATCCCTAAATCATCATGTGTTTCTCGTTGGACTCTCCTACCCTATTTTTTCAGGCCATCCGATTAAGATCGGAGGGACCAAATACCCCTATCCAAAATTCACTTGTTATATAAAGACTAACCCTAAAACCTAGGGACCTTGTCCCATCCACCCGTCGCCTCCGCCGCCACTCCACCAAATTCCCCTCCGAATCCATCCCATATCAGCCTAGCTACCTTCCTCCTACCCACACCCGCAGCCATCCAACCAGCGCCCGAGCCCGAGCTCCTTCGGTCGGAGCCACCAAGAGATCCCTGCTGCTCCGACCGAGAGCGAGCTTCTCCCGTTTGCTCTCTCTCCATGGCGCCGTCGCCGCTGGCGAACCCAGCCACCCCGAGCGCCGCCCTCATGCTCGAGCTCCTCCAGGAACCCGTCGCCCCTTCCCCTCTTCTTCTCCTCCTTCCCTCCTCTCTCTGGTTCACTCCCTCGGTTCTCATGCCTCTCCCTCTGTGTTCCAGGAGCCACCATGGTTGCCCGCAGCTCCGTCGCCGCCGGGAACGAGTCCCTCCGCCCCGGATCTGGCGCCTGCCTCGTCTCGGACCTCACCTGCGGCTCCACCGCCCCGTCAAGTTCCCGGAGCCACCGCCGCCTCGCCAGCGCCGCTCGCCTCCGCCTGTCAAGCTTATGCGTCGCCACGCCAAGTCCCCTGCATTGCAGTGCCACCTGCATCGAGCGGGACGAACCCCGCGTTGACCCCGTGCCTCGCCCGTTCCAGTCGCGCCGCCCCTTGTCTCCCCTGCTCCGGATGGAACACCAAGCCGCCACCGTCCACGCGACGTCCCTGCCGCCAAGTCCACGCTGCGGCCTCTGCTTCCTCTTCATTGAGCAGGAGCTCTGCTCGTCCCGCGCACCTGGAGATCGAGCGCCGCCCGCCTCCCGTTGACTGTGCACTCGCTCGGTCTGCCTCCAAACCGCCCCTTGGGCCAGATCCACCGACCGACCTCGAGGCCCGATGTGAGCAGCTCCCCAGCGTCCTGGGCCAGACCTCAGTTTTTGGCCCGTATAGTGTTTTTTTCCTGCGTGCGATTTTAGCTGTTATCCAGAGTTTACTGTTTTGCAGAAAAACCCTCATGATCATGCATTCAATAACTCCACAACCGTGCATCGGATTAAAATGAATTATATATGTAAAATACTTAGAATTTCATCTCGTTTCGTAATATGCTGCTTGCATCCTTGTTTAAAATGTTTAAAATGCTGCTTGCATTTAATTTGCTAAATCATGTTAAAATGATTTATTTCATAACTAAATAACCGTAGCTCGGATTTAAATAAACTTTAGATGTAAATGGGGTATAAAAATGCCTAGTTTAACATGGTGCACTTTATTTTGCTGTTTAACAACATTAAAATTGTGTTTAGGGCTGAACAGTACCAAATCTAAAATATGTACATGAGGTTTTTCCGGAATTGTTGTTTGTTGTTTCCGGCCTCATTTAAACTTGCCTAGATAGGTAGTTTTATTATGCTTCACATATTGCCATGTTTAACAACATTTAATATTGTTGGGTACATAAACGGGAGAGAACTAAATAATTGATGTGGTGTTTTGTCAATATGCAACTCGTTGCATATTGAGCTCCACTGAATTTGTAGTATTGTTTGTTCCATTTTGCTATGCCATGCTTGATTTAAACCGGACATGCATCATACTTGATTGTGCATGATGCCATGTTTATGATTGTGTGTATACCGTGATGTTTGCTTCTTTTCGGTGGCGCTTCTCCTTGATAGTTCCGCTTACGTTGCGGTTGTGAGGATTCGTTCGTCTACGTCCGTTTGTCTTCTTCATGGACTCATTCTTTTTCCTAGCGGGATTTCAGGCAAGATGACCATTACCCTCGATATCACTTCTATCTTTGCTTTGCTAGTTGTTCGTTCTATCGCTATGCTTGCGCTACCTACCACTTGTTTATCAAGCCTCCCAAATTGCCATGTCAGCCTCTAACCTTTTCACCCTTCCTAGCAAACCGTTGTTTGGCCATGTTACCGCTTTTGCTCAGCCCCTCTTATAGCGTTACTAGTTGTAGGTGAAGATGAAGTTTGTTCCATGTTGGAACATGGATATCATGAACTTTGTTGGGATATCACAATTTATCTTATTTTAATTAATGCATCTATATACTTGGTAAAGGGTGGAAGGCTCGGCCTTATTCCTGCTGTTTTGTTCCACTCTTGCCGCCCTAGTTTCCGTCATACCGGTGTTATGTTCCTTGATTTTGCGTTCCTTACGCGGTTGGGTGATTTATGGGACCCCCTTGATAGTTCGCTTTGAATAAAACTCCTCCAGCAAGGCCCAACCATGGTTTTAACATTCGCCACCTAAGCCTTTTTACCTTGGGTTCTGCAGACTCAAGGGTCATCTTATTTTACCCCCCCGGGCCACTGCTCCTCGGAGTGTTGGTCCAAACTAGAGCCACTTGCAGCGCCACCTCGGGGAAACTTGAGGGCTGGTTTTAGTTGTACACAGTGTTCATCCGGTGTGTCCTGAGAACGAGGTACGTGCGACTCCTATCGGGATTATCGACACATTGGGCGGCTTTGCTGGTCTTGTTTTACCATTGTCGAAATGTCTTGTAAACCGGGATTCCGAGACTGATCGGGACTTCCCGGGAGAAGGAATATCCTTCGTTGACCATGAGAGCATATAATGGGCTAAGTTGGGACACCCCTGCAGGGTATTATCTTTCGAGAGCCGTGCCCGCGGTTATGTGGCAGATGGGAACTTGTTAATGTCCGGTTGTAGAGAACTTGACACTTGACTTAATTAAAATACATCAACCGCGTGTGTAGCCACGATGGTCTCTTCTCGGCGGAGTCCGGGAATTGAACACGGTTCTTGTGTTATGGTTGTGCGTAAGTAGTTTCAGGATCACTTCTTGATCATTTCTAGCTTCGCGATCGTTGCGTTGCTCCTATTCTCGCTCTTATTTGCGTATGTTAGCCACCATATATGCTTAGTGCTTGCTGCAGCTCCACCTCATTACCTCATCCTTCATATAAGCTTAAATAGTCTTGATCTCGCGGGTGTGAGATTGCTGAGTCCTCATGACTCACAGATTCTACCAAAACAGTTGCAGCTGCCGACGATACCAGTGCAGGTGATGCAACCGAGCTCAAATGGGAGTTCGACGAGGACCGTGGTCGTTACTATGTTTCGTTTTCCTGTTGATCAGTAGTGGAGCCCAGTTGGGACGATCGGGGATCTAGCATTTGGGGTTGTCTTCTTTTCATTTGGATTTGTCCGTAGTCGGACTCTGTGTGTACTCTGAATGATGTATGTTTAATTAATGTATTGTGTGAAGTGGCGATTGTAAGCCAACTCTTTATCCCATTCTTGTTCATTACATGGGATTGTGTGAAGATGACCCTTCTTGCGACAAAACCACCATGCGGTTATGCCTCCAAGTCGTGCCTCGACACGTGGGAGATATAGCCGCATCATGGGTGTAACAAGTTGGTAATCGGAGCCATCCCCGACTTAGGAGCCCCCTGCTTGATCGAATCGCTGGCGTTGTTGAGTCTAGAAAAAAAAGTTTTGAGTCTTAGGACTATATATATCGGTGAGTAGGATTCTTTTTACTCCTCAGTCCCTTCGTCGCTCTGGTGAGGCCCCCTGACGTAGCAGTTTTGACTCTCCTCTCCTCAAATTTCACTAAAAAAATTTAGGATCACGCGGGTATCTTGGAATCGTTCCGATGGTTTTGTGATGAGAACATTGTTCTTGGTGCCTCCTGACATTTAGGGGTTGTAGCAGTGTCCCGGGGAGTTGAGCTCCGAGGTGTTGTCGTCACAATTTTATCGTTGCAGTTCTGGAATACCTGAGTTTCGCCGACATCAAAAATCTCTTTTATGCAGTTGTTGGTGAGATCACCTCGACGCCACCCAGTACTGGGGCGGGAGTTCCGGAGTATTGCCATAGCTCGTATAACGGATGCTTTTCGAAGGTTGAGGTACACGATTTCCGAAGTTTTCTTGGTTATGTGTTGACGGATGGATACAACTGGATCTAGGGATTGTTAGTTTGGGTGCGATATATTGCGTCCCCTGTATGCCCAACACCAGATTGCATAACCAGAAAGTTTCGGGAGTTTATAGGTGGGAATTCAAGTAGCTCCTAGGATATCTTTCCGACAGATGCATGATATGAGATTGGGGTTCGACGTCTAGTGGTTCGCCAATCCACTGTTGGTTTTACAGTGGTCTCGTAGGGTCTTAAAGAGTCCTTGGCTATGCCGACTCGGGGACGCTTCATATGTCATGTGCACTGCCTTGTACATGATGGTGATGTACGATCGAGCCCGTGTGGGCCCCACCACGAAAACTTCGGACGAAATCTCTATCATATGTTTGTTCCGGCTTATTCTGCAAGCCAATCCTTTATTTTGTTTTGTTTTGTGGTATTCGAGTTGCTTCAATGCCAAGTGTTGATTCCATACCTTATTCTAAGCGGTGTTCTCATACTTCTATGTGGTTGCTAATCCTTTCGATCATCCAGGTTGTCATATTAATTCTTTTCAACCGGTGTGCTTCTCTTCAAGTGGATCCTATAATTTCAACATTCACAAGGTCACCTCTCAGTTTTTCCAAACGTTGTTGTAGTTTCATCCGTCCCAAATTGTCTTTGTTTTCCCGCCCTCCCACCCTTTTTCTTCAAGGACTAAGATTTCTTAACCATGTATCCTTTTTATTGATGGGAAGTCTCTCCATCCTTTTTTCAATCAATGTTCTGATCCAATGATTTCCCATGAAGATACTAACGAAGCTTCAAGTTCATCATCCTTCGTTGTTATTTCTTCTCAAGTGGATTCAATTCAAGCTTTCAGTGTTGATCATATTCCTTTCCTCGCTTCAATGCTTTCTCATACCGGTGCACCTCTCAATCATTCACCTCTCACTATTTTCATTGGTTCCGGAGTGTACAAGATATCTCAGAAGATTCACATTTCCATTCCCAATCCGTTCAAGCTATCTCGAGGTTGTTATCTCTTTTGAGCCATTTAATTCGACCGGCGCAATCTTTCTTTTAAATCATTCCAAATGTGTTTCTTTTGAGTGGGCCCTAACCCACATGTCTTTTCCCAGGATCTTACCCGACTCTTCTAATTTTCCCGGAGCTTCTAAAATTCTTTTCAAAGTTGGACGTAAGAATGGGTTATCATCAGTCATATGTCTTTCTCCAAGATCTTTCAAATTCTTTTAATCGTTGGTTCAACCTTTCTAATTTTCATTCCGGAGTGCCTAAAAATTCATGGTGGTGTTTCTCGTCATCATTCTCAACATGTGAAGACCGAAGAAGAATTGCTCTTGAATCTTGGTCCGTTCTCTTGAAGATTCATGGTTCTAGCTTGATGCCATCCTCTCATAATTGTTTTCAATTGTGAGAATTCTTTTCACCCATCCGGAGCAATTCAGGAGTCTTTTCAGTTTGATTCTCCGGAACTCATTATCTCGGAATTACTCATTCCAGCTGTCAGCTCTCGTTCTCCAAATCTTACCGGTGCATAGCTCAAGTATTCCCTAGTCAACTCGTGATCTCTTCATTCTCTTATATCTAAAGTTCCCCAAGTATCTTCGTTCGTTTTCAAATTCTTACCGGTGATTCATCCCATTACGTCGTTTGTTTTCAATTCTTACGGTGGTTCGTTCAAAAGTTCTCTTCCTTCGATATCATATAGATTCATTCGTTCTTTCCAAATCCTACCGGCGGATCGTTGAAGACTTTTCTCCAGTTTATGCTATATCTCTCTTAATCCTTTGTTCAAGAATAAGTAGTATGCCAAATCCGTTGCTTGTCATAATCTAAATTGGTGAAGGACATGCATAACGTAATTCTTATTATTGTTTCATCCAAGTGGTCTAGTTTCTTCTTTCCAGAGTTGTTCATCATGTCACATTTCTCGGTTCGAGTTGCTTCATCTTTCTTTTCCGGAGTTCCAAGTTTTCCGCATTATCTCGTCGCAAAGCTCCGTCTAAATCATCGCAAGGTTTAACCTTGTGTTTTCAACTTTTTTTCATCATCCTTTTATTACCGGAGTTCTTCATGGAGGCTCTACATGGTGGTTCATCAAGGATTTAATTCATTCTCGAAGTGTTCTTCAAGATTCTTGTTGGAGGAGTTCAAGCATTCTTCATCTTGCATTCCGAAGTGCAATTCTCTCTATCTTATCTTTCGAGATGGTGTTATAGCATTCTTGACAATCCCCCTTCATGGTTCATGATTCACAAGTTGTCCGGAATGACATATTTTAAAACCATCAATTCCAATTCGTTCACGAGATCTTTTCAATCCTTTAATCTCTTTGTTGGAGTTATCTTGTGTCATATTTCACCTAAAGCCTTCCCTAAGGAATGTTGGTATTATGGTGCTTATCAATGATCCAAGTTTTCTCCAATCCTCTTGGTGAAAGAAGTTTTTCATCTCGTTGGTGTTATCAATTATTTTAGTTGTTTCCGTAGTGGCAGAATTTCGCCTATATCTGGATAAGTTTTCCATAAGCCCACTACAAGCTTGTTCGTTTCGTTGTTGGTTTTTCAACTACTCCGTTCTTACCTCCATGGAAGGGTGTTTTGCAAGCGCAATTGTGGCAGAAGTTGGCATTTTCATCTCCATTCTTTTATTCCAATGTTCTATCTTCTATTATTTCTTCTGGAGGCATGGTGATGTTGCTCTCTTCGCTCATCATCTCGAATTGTGAGGATCGTGTTCTTTTCTTACTTATCCATTTAACCGGAGTGTGGTGTCTACCATTCCTCTTTTAACCGGATTCTCATCCAAGTGCTTTCATTTTGCCAAGTTCATATTCTATCTCTTCCATTTTCCAACCGGAGCGTTATCGTAATTGATCCTTATCGTTCCTTGTACATCTCGTTTCAATCGGAGTGCTTGCATGTACTTCTCGTCCATTGTTCTCGTCATTCATAGCTTTGCAAACTCCAAGGTTCACATGGTGTTCCTTGTTTCTCTTTTCTACCGGTGTGCTTTCATATTCCTTTTGATCCGTTAAGCTCTTGTTTCATATTCTTCAACCTACAAAGGTTCTCGCAATGTTCCTTGTTCCTCTTTGATAACAGAGTGTTTTCAATCTCGTTCATCTCCCTTGTATTCTCTCTTTTCGTTCGTTCAATCTCTCAAGGTTCATGGTTTCACTCGTTTGTCAAAGAAGCAACTTAGCTTTACCTCTTCTCTTCCTCTTCCGTTTTTTCCGCTGCCGTCCTTAGATCTCGGGACGAGATCCTCTTGTAGTGGTGGAGTGTTGTAACACCCCGAGACCAACGCTCCAGACGGCTTCCATGTTTTCTCATTATCGTTGTGTGTATTTATTTGTTTGTTGCATTCATCATCGCATTGCATCCGCATGTTTTCATAAAACTTGCATCCGCTCATAGTTGCCGCGTCCCCCTTGCTTTCGTTGACCGTTTTGAGACCAACCACACTTGCAATGTTGCTCCTCGTTTTCTCTCTCGTCTTCTCCGGGGCCTTTTGTCAGACACTTTATCTTTGTCGACCCCTCTCAGACCACCCCTCGCGCGCGTCCGAAAATTGTCCCGAACCCGACCCGGGTTGTTGTTACCGATGGGTCCGGATCATCCCCTAACATCCCTAAATCATCATCGGTTTCTCGTTGGACTCTCCTACCCAATTTTTTTCAGGCCATCCGATTAAGATCGGAGGGACCAAATACCCCTATCCAAAATTCACTTCTTATATAAAGACTAACCCTAAAACCTAGGGACCTTGTCCCATCCACCCGCCGCCTCCGCCGCCACTCCACCAAATTCCCCTCGGGATCCGTCCCCAATCAGCCTAGCTACCTTCCGCCTACCCACACCCGCAGTCATCCAACCAGCGCCCGAGCCCGAGCTCCTTCGGTCGGAGCCACCAAGAGATCCCTGCTGCCCCGACCGAGAGCGAGCTTCTCCCGTTTGCTCCTCTCTCCATGGCACCGTCGCCGCCGGCGAACGCAGCCACCCCGAGCGCTGCCCTCATGCTCGAGCTCCTCCAGGAACCCGTCGCCCCTTCCCCTCTTCTTCTCCTCCTTCCCTCCTCTCTCTAGTTCACTCCCTTAGTTCTCATGCCTCTCCCTCTGTGTTCCAGGAGCCGCCATGGTTGCCTGCAGCTCCGTCGCCGCCGGGAACGAGTCCCTCTGCCCCGGATCTGGCGCCTGCCTCGTCTCGGACCTCACCTGCGGCTCCACCGCCCCGTCAAGTTCCTGGAGACACCGCCGCGTCACCACCACCGCTCGCCTCCGCCCGTCAAGCTTCTGCATCGCCGCGCCAAGTCCCCTGCATCGAGCGGGACAAACCCCGCGTTGACCCCGCGCCTCGCCCGTTCCAGTCGCGCCGCCCCTTGTCTCCCCTGCTCCGGATCGAACGCCAAGCCGCCACCGTCCCCGCGACGTCCCTGCCGCCAAGTCCACGCTGCGGCCTCTGCTTCCTCTTCATCGAGCAGGAGCTCTGCTCGTCCCGCGCACCTGGAGATCGAGCGCCGCCCGCCTCCCGTTGACCGTGCACTCGCTCGGTCTGCCTCCAAACCGCCCCTTGGGCCAGATCCATCGACCGGCCTCGAGGCCCGATGTGAGCAGCTCCCCAGCGTCCCGGGCCAGATCTCAGTTTCGGCCCGTATAGTGTTTTTTCCTGCGTGCGATTTTAGCTATTATCCAGAGTTTACTGTTTTGCAGAAAAACCCTCATGATCATGCATTTAATAACTCCACAACCGTGCATCAAATTAAAATGAATTATATATGTAAAATGCTTAGAATTTCATCTTCATAATATGCTGCTTGCATCCTTGTTTAAAATGTTTAAAATGCTGCTTGCATTTAATTTGCTAAATGCTATGTTAAAATGATTTATTTCATAACTAAATAACCGTAGCTCGGATTTAAATAAACTTTATATGTATATGGGGTAGAAAAATGCCTAGTTTAACATGGTGAACTTTATTTTGCTGTTTAACAGCATTAAAATTGTGTTTAGGGCAGAACAGTACCAAATCTAAAATATGTACATGAGGTTTTTCCGGAATTGTTGTTTGTTGTTTCCGGCCTCATTTAAACTTGCCTAGATAGGTAGTTTTATTATGCTTCACATATTGCCATGTTTAACAACATTTAATATTGTTGGGTACATAAACGGGAGAGAACTGAATAATTGATGTGGTGTTTTGTCAAAATGCAACTCGTTGCATATTGAGCTCAAGTGAATTTGTAGTATTGTTTGTTGCATTTTGCCATGCCATGCTTCATTTAAACCGGACAAGCATCATACTTGATTGTGCATCATGCCATGTTTATGATTGTGTGTTTACCATGATGTTTGCTTCTTTCAGGTTGCGCTTCTCCTTGATAGTTCCGCTTACGTTGCGGTTGTGAGGATTCGTTCGTCTATGTCCGTTTGTCTTCTTCATGGAATCGTTCTTCTTCCTAGCGGGATTTCAGGCAAGATGACCATTACCTCGATATCACTTCTATCTTTGCTTTGCTAGTTGTTCGTTCTATCGCTATGCTTGCGCTACCTACCACTTGTTTATCAAGCCTCCCAAATTGCCATGTCAGCCTGTAACCTTTTCACCCTTCCTAGCAAACCGTTGTTTGGCTATGTTACCGCTTTTGCTCAGCCCCTTTTATAGCGTTACTAGTTGCAGGTGAAGATGAAGTTTGTTCCATGTTGGAACATGGATATCATGAACTTTGTTGTGATATCACAATTTATCTTATTTTAATTAATGCATCTATATACTTGGTAAAGGGTGGAAGGCTCGGCCTTATGCCTGGTGTTTTTTTTTCACTCTTGCCGCCCTAGTTTCCGTCATACCGGTGTTATGTTCCTTGATTTTGCATTCCTTATGCGGTTGGGTGATTTATGGGACCCCCTTGACAGTTCGCTTTGAATAAAACTCCTCCAGAAAGGCCCAACCTTGGTTTTAACATTTGCCACCTAAGCCTTTTTCCCTTGGGTTCTGCAGACTCAAGGGTCATCTTATTTTACCCCCCGGGCCAGTGCTCCTCGGAGTGTTGGTCCAAACTAGAGCCACTTGTAGTGCCACCTCGGGGAAACATGAGGGCTAGTTTTAGTTGTACGTAGTGTTCATCCGGTGTGTCCTGAGAACGAGGTACGTGCGACTCCTATCGGGATTGTCGACACATCGGGCGGCTTTGCTGGTCTTGTTTTACCATTGTCGAAATGTCTTGTAAACCGGGATTTCGAGATTGGTCTGCTCTTCCCGGGAGAAGGAATATCCTTCGTTGACCATGATAGCTTATAATGGGCTAAGTTGGGGCACCCCTGCAGGGTATTATCTTTCGAGAGCAGTGCCCGCGATTATGTGGCAGATGGGAACTTGTTAATGTCCGGTTGTAGAGAACTTGACACTTGACTTAATTAAAATACATCAACCGCGTGTGTAGCCATGATAGTCTCTTCTCGGCGGTGTCCGGGAAGTGAACACGGTTCTTGTGTTATGGTTGTGCGTAAGTAGTTTCAGGATCACTTCTTGATCATTTCTAGCTTCACGATCGTTGCGTTACTCCTCTTCTCACTCTTATTTGCGTTTGTTAGCCACCATATATGCTCCACCTCATTACCTCATCCTTCCTATAAGCTTAAATAGTCTTGATCTCGCGGGTGTGAGATTGCTGAGTCCTCGTGACTCACAGATTCTACCAAAACAGTTGCAGGTGCCGACGATACCAGTGCAAGTGATGCAAACGAGCTCAAGTGGGAGTTCGACGAGGACCGTGGTCGTTACTATGTTTCATTTTCCTGTTGATCAGTTGTGGAGCCCAGTTGGGACGATCAGGGATCTAGCATTTGGGGTTGTATTCTTTTCATTTGGATTTGACCGTAGTCGGACTCTGTGTGTACTCTGAAGTACACACATAGACCGTCTACGGTCACGATCCATATGAAAATAAGATAACCCCAAATGCTAGAGCCCCGATCGTCCCAACTAGGCTCCACTACTGATCATTAGGAAAAGACACATAGTAACGACCACGTTCCTCATTGAACTCCCACTTGAGATCGATCCCATCATCTGCACTGGCATCGTCGGCACCTGCAACTGTTTTGGTAGAATCTGTGAGTCACGAGGACTCGGCAATCTCACACCCGCGAGATCAAGACTATTTAAGCTTATAGGAAAGGATGGTGTAATGAGGTGGAGCTGCAGCAGGCAATAAGCATATATGGTGGCTAACATACGCAAGAGAGAGCGAGAAGAGAAGCAACGGAACGGTCGTCAACTAGTAATGACCAAGAAGTGATCCTGAACTCCAACTTACGTCATACATAACTCAAGCCGTGTTCACTTCCCGGGCTCCGCCGAGAAGAGACCATCACGGCTACACACGCAGTTGATGTATTTTACTGGGTCAAGTGACAAGTTCTCTACAACCGGACATTAACAAATTCCCATCTGCCTCATAACCGCGGGCACGGCTTTCGAAAGATAATACCCTGCAGGGGTCTCGGAATCCCGGTTTACAAGACATTTCGACAATGGTAAAACAAGACCAGCAAAGCCACCCGAATGTGCCGACAAATCCCGATAGGAGCTGCACATATCTCGTTCTCAGGGCACACCGGATAAGAGAAGCGTACAGGTACCAACATAACCCAAGTTGCCAAGGGACGGTCCCGCACGGTGCTCTAGTTTGGACCAGCACTCAGAGGAACACTGGCCCGGGGGTTAAAATAAGATGACCCTCGGGCTCGCGAAAACCCAGGGGAAAGGCTTAGGTGGCAAATGGTAAAACCAAGGTTGGGACTTGCTGGAGGAGTTTTATTCAAGGCGAACTGTCAAGGGGGTCCCATAAATCACCCAACCGCGTAAGGAACGCAATCTCAAGGAACATAATACCGGTAAGACAGAAACTAGGGCGGCAAGAGTGGAACAAAACACCAGGCATAAGGCCGAGCCTTCCACCCTTACCAAATATATAGATGCATTAATATAATAATAGATATTGTGATATCCCAAAATATCCATGTTCCAACATGGAACCAACTTCATCTTCACCTGCAACTAGCAATGCTATAAGAAGGGCTGAGCAAAAGCGGTAACTTAGCCATACAACGGTTTGCTAGGAAAGGATGGTTTGTGGCTGACATGGCAATATGGGAGGCATCATATAGCAAAAGGTAGGTAGCGCAGCATGGCAATAGAACGAACAACTAGCAAAGCAAAGATAGAAGTGATTTCGAGGGGTGGTCATCTTGCCTGCAAGATTCTCAGAATTGTCGAAAGCTTGATCCTCGTAAGCGTACTCAACAGGTTCCTCGTTCACGAACTCGTCTCCCGGCTCTACCGAAGACAAGAACACAAGCAACGGAACCACAATCAATCACGAGAAAAGCACAAGCAACATGATGCAAAACATTTATGATATGCGAGATATGATATGCGATGCATATGCGTGCTCCGGAAGGAAAATGATGAACAAGGCAGTAACTTGGCAAACCAAGCATTCCGCTGGAAAGATGAGATGATTTCGGTTGAAATCGATATAAAGATCACCGGAAACGGATGCACGGTTTGCAAATCGCAAGCAAAACAAGAATGACACGGATATGCGATTAACAGCATGATAGCACTTAAAATGCAACAAGTAACAATGCTACAACACTCCAACGTAGCAACAAAGCATATGGCAGAAATCTACAGGAGATGCTTGACAAAAGATGAACACTGAGCTACGGCTAGTTCACAACATAACAAGGTCAAACAAGCATGCCAAAAGTGCAAAAGATAACAGGTTCACAGACAGTGAAATTACTGGACATGGCAGAAAACTGCATCAGGTAGCAATGTTCGGAGTATGAAATCAACATGCTACCGGAAGCTATCATGGCAAACCAAGGCACCGAAGTATTCTACTAAATGCATATGACAAAAGTCCCTTACTGACCATAAGCCAAAAAGGATAAGAAGATACTATGGTAAGCATGTAAACATAGCAAGTTTCGTTAACAGGTTTCAGACTTGGCAGAAAACAGAGCATGGCAGAAATAATAATATGAAGGCATCTTGGTGAGCTTGATGCACTCACCACATAGCTATGCATGACAAAAAAAGGATACCTACAGCACGATGGCATGTTTATGAAGCTATCCATGGCAAGGAAAAAAGCATAGCATGTATGTAACAACTACAACAAGCTTGGAAAAATTACATATCATGTTAAGAATCTGCCAGAAATATTTTATAGCAAAAGTATGGCAATATTGAGTCATGCTATGGCACTCCATAATTGCAAAAAAGGGCAGGATTGGATCAATTACAATAATATCTACAAAACATCCTTACTGAATATCCCCAAAATATGCATGGATCTCTCTGTAGCATCAAGTTTACATGGCAACAAAATAACAACAGACAAGGACTTAGAGAAAATACTAAGTCCCTGAAAACGGAAACATTACGCAGCCTAGTTTGCATGCTTGTGCTAGTCACCACAGAGATCACAAAAATACATGACATACACCCTTGGGAAGATGGCATGGCATACAACAAAACATATGTAGAGCTCATGCCCATAAGATGCACAGATTAAATGATACAAAAATAACAAATCTCCAAGTTCTGCTCAGAACCAGCAGATAATAGCAAGTAGCACTCTTGCACCAGAGATTTGGGCATCAAGATGGCCTCTAATGAACATGGTGCAATAGAACAGAATGTAGAGCATCACGAGACGAACAATTTGACATATTACACGCGCGAAACGGAGCTATATGCAGAGTTATGCAATGATGAACAGGGGCATATAATGTGAAAATTGCAAAAACTTAGGATAATTCGGGGGGGTCTCGGGTCAACCTTAGGTTTGACCCAGATCGGATCGAGGCTAGGGTTCTCGGGCTCGGGCTCGCCGGAGGTTCGAGGTCGCCTGTGCGAGGAAGGACGAGGGGGACGGCGAGGAGGCGCGGGCGACGAGAGGCGGAGAGGCGGAGTCGGCGAGGCACCGTGGCACGGGCGGCGGCCGGCGGGATGGCGCGGCGCCGGTGGGGCTCGCCGGCTCGGGCGGCGGCCGCGGCGGAGGGCAGCGGAGCGGCGGAGGCGGCGAGGGCGCGAGGGCGGCGGGCGGCGGAGGCGCGCGGCCCCGCGTGGCCGGCGGCGGACCTGGCGGGCCGCGGCGTACGGGCGCGGGCGGCGGCGAACCCGGAGACGACACATGGCGGCGGCGGTGGAAGACGGACGTGTCCATCGGTGGACGTTTTCGTCCGGCGGCGAGGCGGGGACGAAGTTAGGGTTTCATCTGTGAACGTTTTTGGGGGAGATGCCTATTTATAGGTAGAGGGAGCTAGGAGAGTCCAAATGAGGTGCGGTTTTCGCCCACACGATCGTGATCGAACCACCTACAGAATGGAAGAGAGTTTGGTGGGTTTCGGGCTGTTTAGAGAGGGGGTTTTGCTACAACACACAGAAGGACTTTGCGGATGCCCGGTAACCGTTGGAGTACCAAACGACCTCCAAATGGAACGAAACTTGACCGGTGGTCTACCGGTGGTATACCAAGGCCACTTGACAAGCCTCGGTCCATTCCGAGAATGTTTGACACCCGCTCACGAAAGAAAACAAGAGGGGTGCGGCGGAGGAGATGGGAGCGCCGGATAGCAAAACGGACAACGGGGAAAATGCTCGGATGCATGAGACGAACACGTATGCGAATGCAATGCACATGATGACATGATATGAAATGTATGACATGAACAAAATGCAAAACGAAGACAAAACCCGACAACAGAGGGAATATCATAATGCATAGCCGAAAATGGCAAGAGTTGGAGTTACAATTATGGAAAGTTACATGCGGGGTGTTACAACACTCCACCACTATGAGAGGATCTCGTCCCGAGATCTAGGACTAAAAGAACTTCGGATATTCGGAACGGAGATGGTCCTCGCGTTCCCAGGTGGCTTCCCGGTCGGAATGGTGCGACCACTTCACTTTCAGGAATTTGATTGACTTGTTGCGAGTCTTGCGCTCAGTTTCTTCAAGAATAGCAACGGGGTGCTCATGATAAGACAAATCTTCTTGAAGGTCAATCTCTTCGAAGTTGATAGTGCGCTCGGGCGTCTTGAAGCATTTGCGGAGCTGTGACACGTGGAACACATCGTGCATGTTCGCAAAGTTGGAAGGAAGCTCAAGTTGATAGGCGAGGTCGCCTCTTTTGCCAATGATCTTGAAAGGACCCACGTATCTAGGGGCAAGCTTCCCTTTGATACCGAAGCGACGAGTGCCTTTCATTGGAGAGACGCGGAGGTAGACATGGTCTCCGATCTCGAAAGCCAAATCACGATGCTTACTATCATAGTAACTCTTCTGGTGCGATTGCGCGGCTTTGAGATTATCACGGATGACTTTACACATTTCTTCAGCTTCAGTAATTAAGTCATTGCCAAGAAGTTGGCGTTCACCAGTCTCTGACCAATTGAGAGGAGTACGACACTTTCTGCCATAGAGAATCTCGAATGGGGCCTTGCCCGAACTCGCTTGGAAGCTGTTGTTGTAGGAGAATTCGGCATATGGAAGACAATCTTCCCATTTCATGTCAAAAGAAATGACACAAGCCCAGAGCATATCTTCAAGAATTTGATTGACTCGCTCGACTTGGCCACTAGTTTGAGGATGGAAAGCTGTGCTGAAGCGAATATTTGTGCCCATGGCCTTCTGGAAGGAGTCCTAGAACTTAGAGGTGAAGATGCTTCCACGATCTGAAGAAATCAATTGTGGAATGCCGTGCAAGGAGACAATTCTGGAGGTGTATAGCTCTGCCAACTGAGCTACTGTGATGGATTCTTTGATTGGAAGGAAATGAGCCACTTTAGAAAGCTTGTCGATGACAACGAAGATAGCATCATTTCCACGCTTGGACTTTGGAAAGCCATTCACGAAGTCCATTTCGATATGATCAAACTTCCACTCTGGGATAGCAAGAGGTTGGAGGAGACCAGCTGGTCGTTGGTGTTCTGCTTTCACCCTTTGACAGACATCACATTCATTCACGAATTGAGCAATTTCTCGCTTCATTCGAGTCCACCAATACGACTGCTTGAGATCATGGTATATCTTCGTACTTCCAGGATGAATGGAAAGGAGAGAATTGTGCGCCTCGTTCATAATGACTTTCCTTAGATCACCTTTAGGAACCACAATCCGGTCCTCGAAGAATAAAGTGTCTCTGTCATCAATGCGATAGCACTTGTATTTTGAAAGACCCTTGTCGATACCACGTTTCACCTTCTTCACCATGGCATCAAGAAGTTGTGCCTCATGAATTTGATCTTCCAAAGTAGGAGAGACTATGAGGTTGGCAAGAAAGCCTTGAGGAACAACTTGGAGATTCAGCTTGCGGAAAGCTTCACAAAGATCCTGTTGGAATGGCTTCAGAATTAAGCTGTTGCAATAAGCCTTCCTGCTCAAAGCATGTGCAATGACATTGGCCTTGCCTGGAGTATATTCAATACTCGGATTGTACTCTTGAATCATTTCGACCCATCGAGTCTGCCTAAGGTTGATGTTGGGCTGAGTGAAGATGTACTTGAGACTTGTGATCGGTGAAAATGTCCACTTGTCTTCCCAACAAGAGATGTCTCCACGTTATTAATGCATGGACAACTGCCGCCAACTCAAGATCGTGAGTGGGGTAGTTATTTTCATTGGGCTTCAACTGACGAGAGGTATAGGCCACAACTTTCTTCTCTTGCATTAACACAGCACCGAGACCTTGGAGAGAAGCATCACAGAACACTTCAAATGGTTTGGATTTATCAGGAGGAGTCAAGACAGGAGCTGTGACTAGTTTCTCTTTGGGAGTGTTGAAAGCAACGTCACACTCAGGAGACCAGAACTACTTCACATGCTTCTGGAGGAGGTTGGAAAGAGGCTTTGCAATCTTAGAGAAATTCTCAACGAATCTTCGGCAATAGCTTGCAAGACCAAGAAAACTGCAAAGCTGCTTGACATTCTGAGGAGGTTCCCAATTCACAATTGCGGACACCTTCTCGGGATTAACAGCGATGCCCTTGGCAGAGATGATGTGACCAAGGAAAAGAACTTCATCGAGCCAAAACTCACATTTGGAGAACTTCACATAGAATTGATACTCTCTGAGCTTGTCGAGCACCAATCGCAAATGTTTGGCATGATCATTCTTATTCTTGGAGAAGACCAAGATATCATCGAGATACACCAGAACGAATTCATTGGTATAGGGGTTGAAGATGAAATTCATCATCCGAGAGAATACTGGAGGAGCATTGACAAGGCCGAAAGACACGACAGTATATTCATAAGAACCAAAGCTTGTTATGAATGCTGTCTTGGGAATATATTCTTCACGAATGCGAATCTGATGATAACCCATACGAAGGTCAAGCTTGGAGAATACTTTAGCACCTTTGAGTTGCTCAAATAGCTCATTGATGTTGGGAAGTGGATAATTGTTCTTGATTGTCTTCTTGTTCAATGGACGGTAGTCGACACAAAGTCGGTCCGTGCCATCCTTCTTCTTTACAAAAAGAACACCACAACCCCATGGAGATGAACTCGGTCTGATCAAACCCAGACGCTCTTGTTCATCGAGCTGTTTCTTCAATTCCTTCAGCTCGTTGGGTCCAAGATTGTATGGACGCTTGCAAACGGGTTCAGTGACAGGCTCTAGTTCGATAACGAACTCAACTGGCCAATGAGGAGGCATACCCGGAAGCTCTTCTGGAAAGACATCTTGATACTCCCAAATGACTGGAATTTGAGAGATGGCATTCAATTCACCCTTCTCATTGAGAGAAAAAAACTGAATGGTTTCATCATGAGCGGCATAAACGATAACATCGTCAGAAGAGTGTGTCAATTGAATTTCCCTGGCTGCACAATCAAGTTGAGCCTTCTGCTTAGAAAGCCAGTCCATCCCGAGAATAAGATCAATATCCGAGTCACCAAGAACAACTGGAGAAGACAGAAATTTATAGTTTACCATCTTGATGGAAACATCCGGAACTATCGAGTTGGCTCTCATTAACTTCCCCGGAGAAACAACACCCAAAGGCTTATCCAGATAAGACCAAGTGAATTCATGCTTGGCAAAAAACGGTCTTGACATGAAGCAAAGCGATGCACTAGTACCAAAAAGAACTTTTGCAGGAATATCATTAACAGGAAGATTACCCATTATCACATCAGTTGATTCCTCCGCTTGAGCTGCATTCATCATGTTCACCTTTGCAGACTTTGGATTATGCTTGACCACTGCATTGCTGGAAGATCTGACAGGAGGAGGAGGAGGCAGACGCCTTTGGTTGAAGCACTTGTTAGCATAGTGACTTTCTGCTGACACTTGTTGCAAGTCACCTCTGAGAGTGGACGGTTATAAGGAGCATTGGACTTTGGAGCTTGATTCTGAGACTTGTTCTGATAGCCAGAGTTGGAAGAACCATGGCCACCTTTGTTCTTTTGCTGGTAAGGCTCACGAAACAGAGGAGGAGGAGGCAACCAGAACTTCTGTTGCTTAGCTGCCACAAGTGAGGAAGAAGAAGACTGAACTGCATCTCTGACTCTCTTCTTAGAAGCCTCACACTTGAGCTAAGCAGCCTCTTGCTTCAGTGCCATATTGTAGAATTGATCAAACTGAGTAGGCTCAACAAGAACGAGAGCTAACTGCAGATCCTCTCTAAGGCCACCTCTGAAGTGATAGATCATGCTCTTTTCATCAGGAACGTCTTGTTTAGCGAAGCGAGCAAGTTTCTGAAACTGGATGTTGAATTGATACACAGACATGTTGCCTTGCTTGAGATTGCGGAACTCCTCACGCTTGCTCTCAACAACACTTTGGAATGTGGTGCGCTTTGAAGTCCCGACAGAAGTCAGTCCAAGTGATCACACAACCTCCTCTGGAATATTTGTATTGCTGAAACCAATCAGCAGCTTGGTCCTTGAGCTGAAAAGAAGCGAACTTGACATAGTCCTCAAGCCTAACATTGCTACATTCAAAATGCTTGTTGATGTCCACGAGCCAATCATCGGCATCCGTGGCCTCGGCACAGTAGCTGAAAGACTTGGGCTGATTTGCGAGAAACTGGTTGAGTGTAGCGAAGTGAGGCTGATTGTTGCCTTGACCTTGATTCCCTTGATTGCCTTGCCCTTGGGTGCGTTCTTGCAAGAGTTGCAGAATCATCTGAGCATTGGCGTTGGTGGCTGCCATGGTAGCTTGCCATGCCTCCGGAGGCGGAGGTGGTGGCGGAGGGTTCTCTTGACTCCCTTCATTGCGATCCGGATTCTGACGCGTTGGCGGAGCCATCCTGAAGAGGGTGACATCCGTTAGCATCTTGATAGACAAATAGATAAGTAGAATCAACGGATAGAAATTGCAACATACAGTCTTCACAATAAACATTCGAACGAGGATGAACGAATGAATTCCATAGTAAATCATCACACTTCCATAAGTTGAGAAGCCACTTAAAAAAGATATGGAATCAACATATGACTTCGAAGCAACTCGAATACCACAATTGAAAACAAAAACAAAGTATTGGCTTGCAGAATAAGCCAGAACAAACATATGATAGAGGTTTCGTCCGAAGTTTTCGTGGTGGGGCCCACACGGGCTCGATCGTACAGCACCATCATGTACAAGGCTGTGCACATGACATACGAAGCGTCCCCGAGTCGGCATAGCCAAGGACTCTTTAAGACACTACGAGACCACTGTAAAACCAACCGTGTACAGGCGGCCCACTAGACGTCGAACCCCAATCTCATATCATGCGTCTGTCGGAAAGATATCCTAAGGCTACTTGAATTCCCACTTATAAACTCCCGAAACTTTTTGCTTATGCAATCTGGTGTTGGGGATACAGGGGACACAAAATATATCACCCAAACTAACAATCCCTAGATCCAGCTGTATCCATCCGTCAACACGTAACCAAGAAACCATCGAAAATCGTTTACCTCAACCTTCAAAAAGCATCCGTTATACTACTTATGGCAATACTCCCGAACTCCCGCCCCAGTACTGGGTGGCGTCGAGGTGATCTCACCAACAACTGCATAAAAGAGATTTCGATGTCGGCGAAACTCAGGTATTCCAGAACTGCAACGATAAAATTGTGACGACAACACCTTGGAGCTCAACTCCCCGGGACACTGCCAGAACCCCTAAATGTCAGGAGGCACCAAGAACAATGTTCTCGTCACAAAACCATCGGAACGATTCGAAGATACCCGCGTGATCCTAAATTTTTTTTAGTGAAATTTGAGAAGAGAAGAGTCAAAACTTCTACGTCAGGAGACCTCACCAGAGCGACGAAGGGACTGAGGAGTAAAAGAATCCTACTCTCCGATATATATAATCCTAAGACTCAAAACATTTTTGTTCAAGACTCAATAACGCCAGCGATTTGATTAGGCAGGGGGCTCCTAAGTCGGGGATGGCTCTGATTACCAACTTGTAACGCCCACGATGCGGCTATATCTCCCACGTGTCGAGGCACGACTTAGAGATATAACCGCATAGTGGTTTTGTCGCAAGAAGTGTCATCTTCACACAATCCCATGTAATGAACAAGAATGGGATAAAGAGTTGGCTTACAATCGCCACTTCACACAATACATAAATATAATTCATACATCATCCAAAGTACACACATAGACCGTCTACGGTCAAGATCCAAATGAAAATAAGATAACCCCAAATGCTAGATCCCCGATCGTCCCAACTGGGCTCCACTACTGATCATCAGGAAAAGACACATAGTAACGACCACGTTCCTCATCGAACTCCCACTTGAGATCGATCCCATCATCCGCACTGGCATCATCGGCACCTGCAACTGTTTTGGTAGAATCTGTGAGTCACGAGAACTCAACAATCTCACACCCGCGAGATCAAGACTATTTAAGCTTATAGGAAAGGATGGTGTAATGAGGTGGAGCTGCAGCAGGCAATAAGCATATATGGTGGCTAACATACGCAAGAGAGAGCGAGAAGAGAAGCAACGGAACGGTCGTCAACTAGTAATGACCAAGAAGTGATCCTGAACTCCTACTTACGTCATACATAACTCAAACCGTGTTCACTTCCCGGGCTCCGCCGAGAAGAGACCATCACGGCTACACACGCAGTTGATGTATTTTACTGGGTCAAGTGACAAGTTCTCTACAACCGGACATTAACAAATTCCCATCTGCCTCATAACCGCGGACACGTCTTTCGAAAGATAATACCCTGCAGGGGTCTCGGAATCCCGGTTTACAAGACATTTCGACAATGGTAAAACAAAACCAGCAAAGCCACCCGAATGTGCCAACAAATCCCGATAGGAGCTGCACATATCTCGTTCTCAGGGCACACCGGATAAGCGAAGCATACAGGTACCAACATAACCCAAGTTGCCAAGGGACGGTCCCGCACGGTGCTCTAGTTTGGACCAGCACTCAGAGGAACACTGGCCCGGGGGTTAAAATAAGATGACCCTCGGGCTCGCGAAAACCCGGGGGAAAGGCTTAGGTGGCAAATGGTAAAACCAAGGTTGGGCCTTGCTGGAGGAGTTTTATTCAAGGCGAACTGTCAAGGGGGTCCCATAAATCACCCAACCGCGTAAGGAACGCAATCTCAAGGAACATAATACCGGTAAGACAAAAACTAGGACGGCACGAGTGGAACAAAACACCAGGCATAAGGCCGAGCCTTCCACCCTTTACCAAATATATAGATGCATTAATATAATAAGAGATATTGTGATATCCCAAAATATCCATGTTCCAACATGGAACCAACTTCAACTTCACCTGCAACTAGCAACGCTATAAGAAGGGCTGAGCAAAAGCGGTAACTTAGCCATACAACGGTTTGCTAGGAAAGGATGGTTAGGGCTGACATGGCTATATGGGAGGCATGATATAGCAAAAGTTAGGTAGCGCAGCATGGCAATAGAACGAACAACTAGCAAAGCAAAGATAGAAGTGATTTCGAGGGGTGGTCATCTTGCTTGCAAGATTCTCAGAGTTGTCGAAAGCTTGATCCTCGTAAGCGTACTCAACAGGTTCCTCGTTCACGAACTCATCTCCCGGCTCTACCCAAGACAAGAACACAAGCAACGGAACCACAATCAATCACGAGAAAAGAACAAGCAACATGATGCGAAACATGTATGATATGCGAGATATCATATGCGATGCATATGCGTGCTCCGGAAGGAAAATGATGAATAAGGCAGTAACTTGGCAAACCAAGCATGCCACTGGAAAGATGAGATGATTTCGGTTGAAATCGATATAAAGATCACCGGAAACGGATGCACGGTTTGCAAATGGCAAGCAAAACAAGAATGACATGGATCTGCGATTAACAGCATGATAGCACTTAAAATGCAACAAGTAACAATGCTATAGCACTCCAACGTAGCAACAAGGCATATGGCAGAAATCTAAAGGAGATGCTTGACCAAAGATGAACACTGAGCTACGGCTAGTTCACAACATAACAAGCTCAAACAAGCATGGCAAAAGTGCAAAAGATAACAAGTTCACAGACAGTGAAATTACTGGACATGGCAGAAAACTGCATCAGGTAGCAATGTTCGGAGTATGAAATCAACAAGCTATAGGAAGCTAACATGGCAAACAAGGCATGGCAGTATTGTACTAAATGCATATGGCAAAAGTTCCTAGCTGACCATAAGCCAAAAAGGAACAGAAGATATGATGGCAAGCATGTAAACATAGCAAATTTCGTTAACAGGTTTCAGACTTAGCAGAAAACAGAGCATGGCAGAAATAATAATATGAAGGCATCTTGGTGAGCTTGATGCACTCACCACAAAGCTATGCATGACAAAACAAGCATACCTACAGCAAGACAGCATGTTTATGAAGCTATCCATGGCAAGACCAAAAGAATAGCATGTATGGAACAACTACAACAAGCTTGGCAATATTGCATATCATGTTAAGAATCTGCCAGAAATATTTTATAGCAAAACTATGGCAAGATTGAGTCATGATATGGCACTCCATAATTGCAAACAAGGGCAGGAATGGATTAATTACAACAATATCTACAAAACATCCTTACTTAACATCGCCAAAGTATGCATGGATCTCTTTGTAGCATCAATTTTATATGGCAACAAAATAACAGCAGACAAGGACTTAGTATTTTCTCTAAGTCCCTGAAAACAGAAACATTACGGAGCCTAGTTTTAATGCTTGTGCTAGTCACCACAGAGAACACAAAAATACATGGCATACACCCTTGTAAAGATGGCATGGCATACAACAAAACACATGTAGAGCTCATGCCCATAAGATGCAGAGATTAAATGATACAAAAATAACAAATCTCCAAGTTCTGCTAAGAACCAGCAGATACCAGCAACTAGCACTCTTGCACCAGAGATTTGGGCATCAAGATGGCCTCTAATGAACATGGTGCAATAGAACAAATTGTAGAGCATCACGAGACGAACAATTTGACATATTACACGCGTGAAACGGAGCTATATGAAGAGCGTTATGCAATGATGAACAGGGGCATATAATGTGAAAATTGAAAAACTTGGGAAAATTCGGGGGGGGGGGTCTCGGGTCAACCTTAGGTTTGACCCAGATCGGATCGAGGCTAGGGTTCTCGGGCTCGGGCTCGCCGGAGGTTCGAGGTCGCCGGCGCGTGGGAGGACGAGGGGGACGGCGAGGAGGCGCGGGCAACGAGGGGCAGAGACGCGGAGTCGGCGAGGCGCGGTGGCACGGGCGGCGGCCGGCGGGATGGCGCGGCGCCGGCGGGGCTCGCCGGCTCGGGCGGCGGCCGCGGCGGAGGGCGGCGGAGGCGGCGAGGGCGCGAGGGCGGCGGGCGGCGCACGGGAGCAAGCGGCGGAGGCGCGCGGGGCCGCGGGGCCGGCGGCGTACGGGCGCGGGCGGCGGCGAACCCGGAGACGACACGTGGCGGCGGCGGTGGAAGACGGACGTGTCCGTTGATGGACGTTTTCGTCCGGCGGTGCGGCGGGGACGAAGTTAGGGTTTCATCTGCGACGTTTTTCGGGGGAGATGCCTATTTATAGGTAGAGGGAGCTAGGAGAGTCCAAATGAAGTGCGATTTTCGGCCACACGATCGTGATCGAACGACCTACAGCGTTGAAGAGAGTTTGGTGGGTTTTGGGCTGTTTAGAGAGGGGGTTTTGCTGCAACACACAGAAGGACTTTGCAGATGCCCAGTTAACCGTTGGAGTACCAAACGACCTCCAAATGGAACGAAACTTGACCGGTGGTCTACCGGTGGTATACCAAGGCCACTTGACAAGCCTCGGTCCATTCCGAGAACGTTTGACACCCGCTCAGGAAAGAAAACAAGAGGGGTGCGCTGGAGGAGATGGGAGCGCCGGATAGCAAAACGGACAACGGGGAAAATGCTCGGATGCATGAGACGAACACGTATGCGAATGCAATGCACATGATGACATGATATGAAATGCATGACATGAACAAAATGCAAAACGAAGACAAAACCCGACCACAGAGGGAATATCATAACGCATAGCCGAAAATGGCAAGAGTTGGAGTTACAATTATGGAAAGTTACATGCGGGGTGTTACACTTCGCCTTATCCCCTTCTCGGTATCCAGATCCTTCTTCGGTGGACCGGAGGATATAGATACTGTCATCGAGGATGTCGCCAAGGACGCCACGGCGGAGGCCGCCAGGGGCGCTCCTGAAGATGCCACTAAGGGGCCCGTCGGGGAGCCCGGCAAGGCTGTTGCCGTGGAGGCCGGCAAGGAGCCTGCCGGGGAGGCCGGAAAGGCCGCTGCCGAGGAGGAGGTGGTTGATGACCAGCCTTCCTCCTCCGCTGCCTCTGGCTCCGGCAGGTATCTGAGGGTGAGCGACGATCTTTTCGTCCACCTCCCAGGGTCGTCGAGCTCCAGGTCTCCCATCGAGGGAGAGGTGTTCGACGAAGAGGTGCTCGCCACCACCGGGCTCGAGGTTGTTGACGAGCCGAGCACCGGTGGCAACAGTTCTCAGGAGGAGTGGCTTCTCCAGGCCATGGGCGCCAGCTTTCGTAAGCTCCAGGCGCTCCACCGCGCCCACCTGGACAAGGCCAAGTCTAGGATGGCAACGGTGGACAAGGCAGAGGCGGACCTCAAGGGACGCGTCGCCGAGGTGCAAACTTGGTTCCGCCAAGCTTGTGAGGAGCTGAAGGCCGCCTAAGGCGAGCTGGCCAAGCGCGAGGTGGAGCTCACCATAAAGCGGGCCGACATCGAGAAGGCCCAGGAGACGGCGAAGAACTTGGCCGTTGAGGCCGAGGCCGCTCGAACCCAGCACCAGGCCATGCTAAACTCCCAGGAGGAGGACCTTGCCGTGCGTGAGGAGAAGCTTGCCGCAACGCTCCGCGGCAAGGATGAGGAGGTGGAGAAGCTCGTCGTGTAGCGGACCCGAGAGCTGGAGCAGAGGCACAAGAAGGCACTCGATGCCAGGCTCTGGTTCACACCGACAAGGTGAAGGAGCTGGAGGTGGAGCGGGACGGGCTGAAAGACCAGGTCCTGAAGCTGTCCAAGGTGAAGGACACGCTCAACGGCGCCCTGATGGATGCGCAGGGCGCGGCCCTCAGCAGGACCGTGCAGCTTTCCGAGGCAAACAACTCCATCAAAGACCTCAATGTGACGCCCCCGATTCAATCATACACTAATCATGCACGCAAACGTGTACGATCAAGATCAGGGACTCACGGGAAGATATCATAACACAACTCTAAAACATAAATAAGTCATACAAGCATCATAATACAAGCCAGGGGCCTCGAGGGCTCGAATACAAGTGCTCGATCATTGACGAGTCAGCGGAAGCAACAATATCTGAGTACGGACATAAGTTAAACAAGTTTGCCTTAAGAAGGCTAGCACAAACTGGGATACAGATCGAAAGAGGCGCAGGCCTCCTGCCTGGGATCCTCCTATCTACTCCTGGTCGTCGTCAGCGGGCTGCACGTAGTAGTAGGCACCTCCGGTGTAGTAGGAGTCGTCGTCGACGGTGGCGTCTGGCTCCTGGGCTCCAGCATCTGGTTGCGACAACCAGGTAGAAAGGAAAGGGGGAAAAGAGGGAGAAAAGCAACCGTGAGTACTCATCCAAAGTACTCGCAAGCAAGGAGCTAAACTACATATGCATGGTTATATGTGTAAAGGGCCATATCGGTGGACTGAACTGCAGAATGCCAGAATAAGGGGGGATAGCTAGTCCTGTCGAAGACTACGCTTCTGGCAGCCTCCATCTTGCAGCATGTAGAAGAGAGTAGATTGAAGTCCTCCAAGTAGCATCGCATAGCATAATCCTACCCGGGGATTCCCTCCTCGTCGCCCTGTTAGAGAGCGATCACCGGGTTGTATCCGGCACTTGGAAGGGTGTATTTTATTAAGTATCCGGTTCTAGTTGTCATTAGGTCAAGGTACAACTCCGGGTCGTCCTTTTACCGAGGGACACGACTATTCGAATAGATAAACTTCCCTGGAGGGGTGCACCACATAACCCAACACGCTTGATCCCATTTGGCCGGACACACTTTCCTGGGTCATGCCCGGCCTCGGAAGATCAACACGTCGCAGCCCCACCTAGGCACAACAGAGAGGTCAGCACGCCGGTCTAAATCCGATGGCGCAGGGGTCTGGGCCCATCGCCCATTTCACACCTGCACGTTGCGAGGGTGGACGGAAGCAGACCTAGCCTAGCAGGCGTTCCAGTCCAATCCGGCGCGCGCCGCTCAGTCGCTGACGTCACGAAGGCTTCGGCTGATACCACGATGTCGAGTGCCCATAACTGTTCCCGCGTAGTTGGTTAGTGCGTATAGACCAAATGGCCAGACTCAGATCAAATACCAAGAACTCGTTAAGCGTGTTATTTTGAAGTAACCGCGGACGCCGTCCAGGGCCAGGCCCACCTCTCACCTAGGCGGTCTCAACCTGCCCTGTCGCTCCGCCACAAAGATCCACTCGCGGGTACTCCTACGAGCCGACCCGACTTTATTCACCACATGTATCATGAATAGAGTAGATAAGTATATACCCGTGATCACCGCCCAAGTGATCACGGCCCGATAGTATAGCACAGCAGACGGACAAGAATGTAGGGCCACTGATGGAAAACTAGCATCCTATACCAAGCATGTAGGATTGCAGCTAAAGGTAACAAAAGTAGTAGCAAGGACAGGCTATGCATCAGGATAGGATTAACGAAAAGCAGTAACATGCTACACTACTCTAATGCAAGCAGTATAGAGAAGAATAGGCAATATCTGGTGATCAAGAGGGGGGGGCTTGCCTGATTGCTCTGGCAAGAAGGAGGGGTTGTCAACAGCGTAGTCGGTCGGGGCACCAGCAGTGGCGTCGGTCTCGTAGTCTACCGGAGAGAAGAGGGGGAAGAAACAATTAATACAATGCAAACAGATGCATAACGATGCATGACATGACAAAGCGTGAGGCTAGGTGTGCCCAAACGCGGTACTAGGTGATACCGGCGAAGGGGGGAAACATCCGGGAAAGTATTCCCGATGCTTCACGTTTTCGGACAAATGGAACAAAGGGGGAAAGTTGCGAGTTCAATAGGTTAGGGGTGTGTGGCGGACGAACGGGCTGCGAATTCGAATTCGTCTCATCGTTCTGAGCAACTTTCATGTAGAAAGTATTTTCATCCGAGTTACAGATTATTTTATATGATTTTCTAAAGATTTAATCATTTTCTGGAATTACTTAAATTAATAGAAAAAGGAATATGACGTCAGCATGACGTATGTGTGATGTCAGCAGTCAACAGTACGGTTGACCAGGTCAAACTGACCAGTAGGGCCCACCTGTCATTGGCAGTGGGCTAATAGCAGATCATTTTAACTTAAACAGACTAATTAGTGAATGGACCCCACCAGCCAGTGACTCACTAGTTTAGCTAATTACTTTGATTTAGGAAAATGTTTTAATTAGGTTAATTATGTGATGGGGGCCTGCGTGTCAGTGGCAATGAGTGCCCAGTCAGCATAGTTGACCACGGTCAACGTGGTCAACTGATTCCAGGGGGCCCACGGGCAGCGACCCAGAGGCGGGCCCCGCCGGTGCCAGGTCAGCGCCGGAGCAACGCCGGCGAGGCCATCTGCGGCGGCTGAACGCCGGAGACGGCCGGAATCGCGCTATGGCGCACCATTTGAGCCGTGGTCGGGCGCGTTCGAACAGTGAGGCTGGGCCGCATCCAACCGTGGTGGTGGCGCGGGCCGTAACGGCCGGGATCTTCGCCGGCGGCAGGTGGAGGCGGTGGTGGCGTTCGGGACATCGTCGGGATCACGCTACAAAGCACCAAACCGCGCGTGACAACTTGCGTTCGAACCGTGGAAGCGTTCCGCATCAACTAGTGGTGGTGCCAGACCAAAAGGTCGCTGCAAACGGGACCGACGACGAGCTATGGCGGCTGCGCGTATGGGACCTCGACGGAGGCTATGCTAGGAGGCATGGGAGGCAAGTGCTCGGTCTCGTTGGGCTCCTGGGAGCTCCAGGAGTTCGGCTACGAGCTCGGACGCGAGCTCGGGCCACGGTGGCCACGACGGCGAGGTGATCTGCGGCGGTGAGCTCAAAGCAACGGCGACGAGCTAGCTAGGGAGACTCACGCAGTGCAAGGAGAAAAATGGAGGGAGGGAGGAGCTCACCGAGCGGCTACGAAAA
Organism: Aegilops tauschii subsp. strangulata; assembly: GCF_002575655.3. Lineage (NCBI taxonomy): Eukaryota > Viridiplantae > Streptophyta > Magnoliopsida > Poales > Poaceae > Aegilops > Aegilops tauschii. The sequence continues at coordinate 166,148,568 of NC_053039.3, read as the reverse complement.
GCCTGCGACAGCTTAGGAGCGCAGAGGTGGCTGGAGACGACGGCGGTCACCGGCGACAGAGAAGATGGGGACGAGCTCGATCCCGACCATGCGGTGCTCCTCGAGCTCGATGGAGAGGCGTAGACGAGGTAGAGGACGACGGCGCGTCTCGTGGACGTGCTGGCGAGGCGCGGGGTGGCCGGTGGCCGCGGCTATGGCGCAGCCATGGTGACGGCGGCGCTCGGTGAGGCGCGGCAGAGGTGGATCTGGAGGGAAGTGGGAGAGGCGCAGGAACCAAGGAAAGAGGGGGGGCGAGTGGGAGGCGGGATCGAGGAGGCGGGGGCATGGCAGCCTTGTCCTCCCCGGCGTCGGTGCCGGCGAGGTGGTCGGGCGGGAGTGCGCCCCTGTTCCGACCCGGGTCGGGGGAACAGGGAAAGGAGGCGGCAGGGGGAGGCAGCCGGGCCGGCTGGGCCGGTCGGCTGGCTGGCTATTAGCTGGGCCGTCTGGTCCAAGAGGGGCGTTCGTTTCCTTTTGTTTTATTTTCATTTTTTCTTTTATTTATTTTCTTTTCTGTTTTAACTCAATTTAAGTATTTAGACATTTTCTAAAAATGTATTTACTTCACCATAATGGCACCCACCGAACATTTTTGTTTTGACTTTTGAAAACTTTGGGTGTTTGTCACTAATTCATTTTTGAATTTGAGATGTTTTGAACTAACACTTGATTAGCAACAGTAACAGAGATGACATGGCATCATCAAGAGAGTTTTACTGTAGCCTAATTATCTGGGCGTTACACTCAAGCTGAAGCTGGAGGGCCTCAAGGGGGCGCTATTAGAGGCCAAGGCCCGGGAGGGGACCATGGCCAAGAACGTGGAGGCCGAAAAGCAGCTGCGGAAGAACGAGACCGCCTACCACAAAGACTTTGTGGAGGGTGAGAATCGCTGGATCGGGCGCCTCGAAGACGTCGTCGGCAGGATCACCACGCAGCTGGCTGCCATGGGGATGCCAAATGGGAGGTATACCCCGGAGCGCAACATGAGCCCCAACACCAAGCTGACCGTCTTCTTCTAGGGCGTCCTCAGGGCCTTGGAGCAGCTCCACTCCAATCGAGCGGCCTCACTGGCCGATGAGGCCTGGAGGCTTTGCCAGGGTGCCATGACCAAGGTCCTCACCAAGATGGCGTACTGGAACCCCAAACTCGACTTCGACGCCGCACTGGATAGCTTGCCGGAGGGTGTGGACCTCGCGGCACTCAAGGAGCGTATCAAGCCCATCATCAACCGCATCAGCGGAATTCAGAGGATAGAGGGCCAGCGCTGGGATTAGGCACCCCGTCTCTCACTGCCGCTGTAGGTTCATGACCAAGACAATTTTTATCTTTAGTTAGAACCGCAGCAACAATCGATGTAATATAACTCTGCAGTACTTTTAATATGATGCACGTCAATTTCCTGTTCGATCTTCCTTTGTATGTTCACCCTACGTTAACCGGGTAGGCTTGCCGGCGCGAAAACCCAGGGTGGCACCTTGGGGACGGATCCCCAATGGCCTGCCGGGTGTGCTTGCTGCCAGGCGAACCACCTTACCGCTCTCAGCGCGGCCGCTCGAACTGTCGAGCTTGACTCGAGTCAGAATCGAGAGCGTTGCCAATTGCGGAAGGTCACCCTGCCGTTCTCGACGCGGTCGCTTGAGCTGTTGAGCGGACTCGAAACAAAGCAAGGGCGTTGCCAATTGCGGAAGGGCCCCTTTGCGTGCAGGTTTTCCATACATAGGGCAGGACCTTTGAGGACAATAACCTTATATATAAAAAGAAATTGCTCAATGTTTCGCATGACTTAGCTTTTCTGTCGTCACACGGGCGTCCACCACGTCTGCAGACGGTGCCATCAGGCTTGGTCCCCTCCCTCCTTGGGACGACGGCCACGATGGAGCCGCTACTCTGACCAGACCAGATTTCCACATCTGCGCCCCCTACCTGTCGCGCCAAAGATATCGGTGGAAACGACACCTATGGGGTCACTGGGATCCCTTCTACGGTCGGCGGGCGCGAGGTTGCGCAAAGAGCATGTCTGGCAGGAAGCAGACAGGTCGTTTACCCAGGTTCGGGCCGCAAAGATGCGTAATACCCTAGTCCTGCTTTGGTGGATGTATTGAGTGTTCTTGTGATCTTGAGCTAGCTATGGGGTGCAACTTGCCCAAAAGAGCCCCCAAATCCCTCTCCCGGTCGCCTCGGGCCTCCTTTTATAGGCAAAAGGGGTTGCCACAGTGGCACACAGGAGGTGGAAAGGTCTACAGTTGATGAGCCTATCCTCTGGGATCATAGGGCAAACGCATTTAATGTGCTTCTGACGTGTCCCCCTTGCTTTATCAGGGACGGCAAGGAAGCACGTCCCAGCTGTCGCCTCCTCGCCTGGCCTTGACACACGTCCGAGCTGACGAGGCGTCGTGGCGCCACGTTGGCTGGCTGCTGGGCTGCCGTGGTAGTGGAGCCTTCACGAAGGGTTGCATGCCACCACACAGGTGTTTGCTGAGTCGGTGTAGAGGCCGCCCGTCGCCACGCAGGTGCCTTCCTAGCTGGTTGAGCTAGCAGCTGCTTGGGGACAGCGGTGGAGTCTTGGCTGGTGCGGGCCTGGCAGTGGCCCCGCTAATGCCCTCAGCAAGGGTCTTGCCGGGGGCCCGGCAAGGGTCTTGCCGTGGCGTTGTAGTCGTCCCCGGCAAGGCGGTTGCCGGGGGTCTTGTGGATTTCCTCGGCCAGGATCCCACTGAGGGTCGCCGTCTTCTGGTCCTCATCTGATTTCACATGTTTATGATCTTGACGAAGATCTGCATGCCATCACAGAGGCGCCTCCCGAGCCTTGGTTCCAATGTAGTTAGTTGGGTTGGAACCCGTGGGCTCAAGGGTGGCTTGCTCCGCTAGCATTGGGCAGGCTGCCCCGGCACGGCTCTTGCCGGGGCTGCGAAGGCTGCCCCAGCAAGGATCTTGCCGTGGAGTCTACCTTGCCCTCTTGCCCTCCTGTGTTTCTGGTCTTGGCGTTGCCTTGGTTGTCTTATCATTTGGCTTCTCTCCGGCTTCCCTACTAAATATGGCCGCGGCGCGTGGCTCTGACTGCCCGTGCACAAGTAAAGGGGTCAAAAGGAGAGCCCCTACTTTTGTACACCGACAATGTCGGTCCCATCGAGATTCCTAACAATCACATTTTGAACTGAATCGGTGATGCGAAGTAACCCTCGACCATCCCCATGGATGTCACACCGCCACCGCAAGCACGGAGAGGACCTACGACGAGAGCTCGCGCACGCACCGTCGAAACCAAGGTGAACTCTTTCTGTTCGAGTTTCGTTCGGATTCACATATGAATTCTGTTCTACCTCAAAGAGAAATTTTATGCATTCTTAGGTACTTCGGAGATGATGGCGAGGAAGCATCGAGGGATCACCAAGTCCACATGGAGGAAGATAAGGAAGAAGGACGCGAAGGGACGGACGCTCTGGACACCCCGGGTGCCCCGACAAGGGGACCCCGGGTGCCCGGGCACAAGGCCGTGGGGAGGGCAAACCCCCTGGACACCCCGGGTGCCCGCCCCCCCCTACCTGGGCACAGCCCCTGGTGCCCGGCCACTTGGCCCCGGGTGCACGGCCCCTCTAGCTGGGGCCTCCCTGCGTGGTCCTGGTGCCCGGCCCCCTCCCAGGCGCGACGCCCGGGTGCCCGGTCCCCTTGACCCCGGGTGCCCAGACCCTCAACTGTGGCTACGCGTTTTTCGGGATAAATTACTCATGTACCCATGTTTTACTCTCATGTCGTCCCTAGGCTATATAAACTCCTTCCCTAGCTCATTAGAGAGGACAACAAAGTATTTGATAGACAAAGAGATAGCTTTGCTCATCTTCCCCCTCATGGAGATCATGACCTCCTAAGGGAGAAGATTCTCTAGTGGATATGAAGGCCTCCTCTTGGACAAGGATCCCCATCATACGATCATCAAGACCTCTCTCCTCATAGGATTGGGATGTACTAGTTACCTCTTGTATCTTCATGTGTTGGATTTGGACCTTTGTATCTCTCTTTGTGTGATTGGATCTAGAACATGTGTGATTCGATCAAGTCAATTTGAGTGTTCCTCTTGTTTTCCCCCTTTGTGTTCTTCTTGTTCTTGGGGATTTCCCCTCCAATTCTTGAAAGATCTCCATCTAGGGTTCCACCCTACAACACCTTGGTATCATGAGCCATGGTTTCTCACGAAATTGGGGCCCCCTTCTTGTTCTCTAGCCTAATTTTATTGTGTTCTTCCTCAATTTAGAGAATTCCCCACCAAAAATAGCCCCAATGCTTTTTTGTGATTTGTTGGTTTGATGTGGTTTTGTTGTATTTGATCCATGGATTTGCTTGGTTGCAAGTGGATCTAGACTTCCCCCCATCCATCTCCACCTTCCCCTCCATGAAATCCACCAATTTCTTCCATTTTCCCACGAATTTCCGCCCAAATCGGTGACCCTCGGGCGCCTGGACCCCTTACCCTCGGGCACCCGGACCCCCAGGCCACATCTTCCGCCCATCCCCGCTGACCACCCCGGGTGGCCTTACCCCATACCCCCGGGCCACTTCTTCCGCTCAACCCCGCTAAGCACCCCAGGTGCCCGCACCACCGACCCCCGGGCATCCGCACCCCCCCCGAATCAGCCCACCAACAAAAACCGTTTCGGCCATAACTTTTGCTCCCGGAGTCCGATTTTGACGTTCTCTAGCTTGTTGAGTAGCTATTGACATCCCCCATCCATATAGATAGGTTCCAACACCATTTTACTCCATGAAAAGTTTGGCATTTTGGCATATTTGCCTAGGCCATTCACCATATCATCCGCAAAACCACCATAGCTTCCCGCAACCTAACCCATTTTAATCCATATAGCATTTGTGGTTTATTGATAGGTGACTTGAGTCTCCTAAGGTGTTTCAGCTACTTAGGTACGGTTGCTTCTTCATCAACCACCACCGCCACTTCCGCATTGCTAACTTCGGAACCACCAAAGCATTCTGCTACCACCATTTGATAGTTTCCTTTGAGATTTTGAGTTTGCAGGTTTTCCGTTCCCTAGGGTGTTTCGGCTAACTAGGAATGGTTCGACATCGACGACACCGCCGCTCAACTTGGTCAAGGATTCGTCATCGACCACTTCACCATTTTGACACCCTAACCGTAAGCAAGAACGGTAACCTCTATATAATTTTGGTATCGTGGTATCCCATCATTGTACATTCTTCCCATTACATTGTTAACACCTTAGCAAATTTTGCGTCACTTGCCTATCGAGACTAGCCTTTGAGTATTGCCGGCAACGTTACTTGTGCACATTAGTGATCTATACCTTCCATTGCATACATACCATATCATATTGCTATCATCTACGTATCATCATATCATCCCTTGTGTCACAAGATTGTTCCCGCATATACATAATTGCTATCTTGGTTTGTGCATTTCGCATAAGTGGCCATACAAAAAAATAGACTAAGCTTTTAAGCAAAAAGAGAGCACCATATGCTCCCCATGAATGAAAATGATATTGATGTGCCATATACTTGTATGCTAAATTCGCATCACAATCATGTTATACATAACAACTATTCTTTCATGATGGATGAGATGTTCATATACCATGTTTCCAATTTCTTTGAGCGATATTTATCTAGTGCTAACTCTCACGAGTACATACACATCATGATGGATGATGTGTACATTTACCACACACACAATTTCTTTGGTTTGTGTCCCTTTTGTGTAGGTACTCATGAATACTTGTCAACTTCACAATCCCATGAGTTGACAAAGCGAGCTCTAGAGAGCAATGATGACTTGGGATACCGTGGATTCTCATTCCCACCACTCTCTTCGCACAAAGATTTCGCGCATTTCTTCTACATGGCTCTCACATGGTTATGGGTTATCGCCCATTACATATTATATGCCCATCTTGCCATGTTCACTTTGCATGATATGCTCATTCCTATGCCTTTGCCATGCATTTGTGACCCATGCTTTGCATTACAAATGATGATTGATTTTAGTACTTGTATGTGTATGTGCAAGCTTGGTGGAGATATTGCTTCTTATTGCCATCTTCCATTTATGCCACATTCCTACGATGATACTATGATCTTGCTTTGTGCTTGTGCTCGCGATATGTCATGTGCATTACCTATATCTATTATTTGCTCACATGACATGATTGACATGGTTTCCTCTAGTGTGTTGCATCTTCGCTCCACTAATTTGCATGACTTGATTTCTATGCTTTCTCATGTTGCATCCAATTCGTGGATTACTTGCTCCTATCATATGTTTGGTTACAACAATGTCATTACTTCACATATGCCTATGCCTACTATTTGGCCTCGCACATGTTGCAAAATTGCTATATCATTTGTGTTGAGTGCCTCACTTTCTTCACCACACCATATGCACATTATGCTTGGATTCTCTTGCACTTGCCCCATGTGTTTAGACATTGCATTTCATTTGGTGTTGTGAGACTCTTATGCCTACCATAGACCATTCATTGAGAGTCCTATGCGTGCTTGCTATGACATTGAGGTATATGCTTATTCTCTTGTCACACGTATTTGCATCTCTACCTCACATTTACATGCTTGTTTCCTTGATGTCCTTGATTTTGCTCCATTTATGCGCTTACATGACATGTCACAATCCCTTGTCACACCATATATTATGCTTGATGACGACACTTGTTTGGTGAATCACCTCTTGAATGCTTGCTTTTGCACTAATGCTAACCACATTTGTTTTTCCAAATGTTTGTTATACTTGCTCCTTTTGAAGGAATCCCAAGAGGGTGCGACATTGGAGAGTGCCCATTTCGAGCAACAACATGATAAGTGCTTGGTGGTTGTCCACTTCTACACGGTGACGCCCTCTCTTTCCCATGGTGATGAATATCACGATCCGTGGACGGATCTCTCCCAGGGGGGGGTGATGCGCAGCATTCCTCGACCATCCCCATGGACGTCACACCACCACCACAAGCACAGAGAGGACCTACGACGAGAGCTCGAGCACGCGCCGTCGAAACCGAGGTGAACTCTTTCCTCTTTCAGTTTCGTTCGGATTCACATATGAAGTGGGTTCTACCTCAAAGATAAACATTATGCATTCTTAGGTACTTCGGAGATGATCGCGAGGAAGCATGGAGGGATCACCAAGTCCACATGGAGGAAGAGAAGGAAGAAGTACGCGAAGGGACGGATGCTCTGGACATCCCGGGTGCCCGGACAAGAGGACCCCGGGTGCACGGGCACAAGGCCGTGGGGAGGGCAAACCCCCTGGACAACCCGGGTGCCCGGCCCCTAGAGCCCCGGGTGCCCGGCCCCTCTAGCCCCGACTTCCTTGGGTGGCCCGGGTGCCCGGCCCCCTCCCAGGCGCGACCCCCGGGTGCCCGGTCCCCTTGACCCCGGGTGCCCGGACCCTCAACCGTGGCTACGGGTTTTTCGGGATAAATTACCCATGTACCCTTGTTTTACTCTCATGTCGTCCCTAGGCTATATAAACTCCTTCCCTATCTCATTAGAGAGGACAACTATGTATTTGATAGACAAAGAGAGAGGTTTGCTCATCTGCCTTCTCACGGAGATCATGACCTCCTAAGGGAGAAGATCCCCTAGTGGATATCAAGGCCTCCTCGTGGAGAAGGATCGCTATCATAGGATCATCAAGACCACTCTCCTCATAGGATTGGGATGAACTAGTTACCTCTTGTATCTTCTTCTGTTGGATTTGGACCTTTGTATCTCTCTTTGTGTGATTGGATCTAGTGCATGTGTGATTGGATCAAGTCAATTTGAGTGTCCCTCTTGTTCTTGGGCATTTCCCTTCCAATTCATGAAAGATCCCCATCTAGGGTTCCACCCTACAACAATCGGTCTCACCGAGTTCTTCTATTCGGTCTGACCGAGTTGGGTGAAATGTGTGTAACGGTTGGATTTTATGTGGAGGCCCTATATGAAGGAAATACGCCCTAGAGGCAATAATAAAGTTATTATTGATATTTACTTATATCATAATAAATGTTTGTTATTCATGCTAGAATTGTATTAACCGGAAACTTAGTACATGTGTGAATACATAGACAAACATAGTGTCCCTAGTGTGCCTCTACTTGACTAGCTCGTTAATCAGAGATGGTTAAGTTTCCTAGCCATAGACATGTGTTGTCATTTGATGAACGGGATCACATCATTAGAGAATGATGTGATGGACAAGACCCATCCGTTAGCTTAGCATAATGATTGTTTTGTTTTTTCTGACATTGCTTTCTTCATGACTTATACATGTTCTTCTGACTATGAGACTATGCAACTCCCGAATACCTGAGGAATACCTTGTGTGCTATCAAACGTCACAACGTAACTGGGTGATTATAAAGATGCTCTACAGGTGTCTCCGATGGTGTTTGTTGAGTTGGCATAGATCGAGATTAGGTATCTCTGGGCCCTCTCGGTAATGCTCATCACTATAAGCCTTGCAAGCAATGTGACTAATGAGTTAGTTGCGGGATGATGCATTACGGAATGAGTAAAGAGACTTGCCGGTAACGAGATTGAACTTGGTATGATGATATCGACGATCGATTCTCGGGCAAGTAACATACCGATGACAAAGGGAACAACATATTTTGTTGTGCGGTTTGACCAATAACGATCTTCATAGAATATGTAGGAGCCAATATGAGCATCCAGGTTCTGTTATTGGTTATTGACCGGAGATGTGTCTCGGTCATGTCTACATAGTACTCGAACCCGTAGGGTCGGCATGCTTAATGTTCGATGACGATTTGCATTATGAGTTATGTCTTTTGATGAACCGAAGATTGTTCGGAGTCCCGAATGAGATCACAGACATGACGAGGAGTCTCGAAATGGTAGAAACATAAAGATTGATATATTGTAAGGTTATGTTGGGACACCGGAATGGTTTCGGAAAGGTTCGGGCATTTTTTGGAGTACCGGGAATTACCGGAACCACCCCGGGGAGTTAATGGGCCTTCATGGGCCCTAGTGGAGAGAGGAGGCGGCGCCCAGGTGGTGGCATGCGCCCTCCAAGCCCAATCTGAATTGGACTAGGGTTGGGGGGGGCCCCCTTTCCTTCTCTCCTTCTCCTCCTTCCCTCATTCTCCTAGTGGGAATAGGAAAGGGCGGGGGGCGAATCCTACTTGGACCGGGAGTCCAAGTAGGACTCCCCCCATGGTGCGCCCCCCTTGGGCCGGCCACCTCTCCTCCCCCCTTTATATACGTGGGATTGGGGCATCCCAAAGACACACCAAGCCTTGTCTTAGCCATGTGTGGTGCCCCCATCCACAGTTACACACCTTGGTCATATCGTCGTAGTGTTTAGGCGAATCCCTGCGCCGGCAACTTCATCATCACCGTCGCCACACCGTCGTGCTGACGAAACTCTCCCTCGGCCTCAACTGGATCAAGAGTTCAAGGGACGTCATCGAGTTGAACGTGTGATGAACGCGGAGGTGCCATACGTTCGGTGCTTGGATCGGTTGTATCGCGAAGACGTTTGACTACATCAACCGCGTTACTAAACGCTTCCGCTTTCGGTCTATGAGGGTACGTGGATATACTCTCCCTGCTCGTTGCTATGCATCTCCTAGATAGATCTTGCATGATCGTATGTAAATTTTTTGAAATACTGTGTTCCCCAACAGTGGCATCCGAGCCAGGTCTATGCGTAGATGTTATATGCACGAGTAGAACACAATGAGTTGTGGGCGATAATAGTCATACTGCTTACCAGCAACGTCTTACTTTGATTCGACGGTATTGTTGGATGAAGCGGCCCGGACCAACATTACATGACTACGTTCATGAGACTGGTCCTACCAACGTGCTTCGCACACAGGTGGCTGGCGGGTGTCTGTTTCTCCAACTTTAGTTGAATCGAGTTTGACTATGCCCGGACCACGTTGAAGGTTAACACAACACAGTTGACGAAAAATCGTTGTGGTTTTGATGCGTAGGTAAGAATGGTTCTTGCTAGAAGCCCGTAGCAGCCACGTAAAACTTGCAACAACAAAGTAGAGGACGTCTAACTTGTTTTTGCAGGGCATCTCGTGATGTGATATGGTCAAGATGTGATGAAATATAAATTGTTGTATGAGATGATCATGTTTTGTAGCAGTTATCGGCAACTGGCAGGAGCCATATGGTTGTCGCTTTATTGTATGAAATGCAATCACCATGTAATTGCTTTACTTTATCACTAAGAGGTAGCGATGGTCCTAGAAGCAATAGTTGGCGAGACGACAACGAAGCTACGATGGAGATCAAGGTGTCAAGACGGTGACGATGGTGATCACGACAATGCTTTGGAGATGGAGATCAAAGGCACAAGATGTGATGTTTATCCTTTATGCATCTTATTTTGCTTAGTACGACGGTAGCATTATAAGATGATCCCTCACTAAATTTCAGGGTACAAGTGTTCTCCCTGAGTATGCACCATTGCTACAGTTCGTTGTGCCGACACACCACGTGATGATCGGGTGTGATAAGCTCTACGTTTACATACAACGGGTGCAAGCCAGTTTTGCACACGCAGAATACTCAGGTTAAACTTGACGAGCCTGGCATATGCAGATATGGCCTCGGAACACTGAGACCAAAAGCTCGAGCGTGAATCATATAGTAGATATGATCAACATAGTGATGTTCTCCATTGAAAACTACTCCATCTCACATGATGATCGGACATGGTTTAGTTGATATGGATCACGTGATCATTTAGATGACTAGAGAGATGTCTATCTAAGTGGGAGTTCTTAAGTAATATGATTAATTGAACTTTAATTTATCATGAACTTAGTACCTGATAGTATTTTGCATGTCTATGTTGTTGTAGATAAATGGCCCGTGCTACTGTTCCTTTGAATTTTAATGCGTTCCTAGTGAAAGCTACGTTGAAAGATGATGGTAGCAACTACACGGACTGGGTTCGTAACTTGAGGATTATCCTCATTGCTACACAGAAGAATTACGTCCTAGAAGCACCGCTAGGTGGAAGACCCGCTGCAGGAGCAACTCCAGACGTTATAAATGTCTGGCAGAGCAAAGGTGATGACTACTTGATAGTTCAGTGTGCCATGCTTTACGGCTTAGAATCGGGACTTCAACGACGTTTTGAACGTCATGGAGCATATGAGATATTCCAAGAGTTCAAGTTAATATTTCAAGCAAATGCCCGGATAGAGAGATATGAAGTCTCCAATAAGTTCTATAGCTCCAAGATGGAGGAAAATAGTTCTGTCAATGAACATATACTCATATTGGGAGTTAATCTTCCTGATGATAGTGTGATTGACAGAGTTCTTCAATCACTGCCACCAAGCTACAAAAGCTTCATGATGAACTATAATATGCAAGGTATGGATAAGACAATTCCCGAGCTATTCGTGATGCTAAAGGCTGCGGAGGTAGAAATCAAGGAGCATCAAGTGTCGATGGTTAACAAGACCACTAGTTTCAAGAAGAAGGGCAAAGGGAAGAAGTGGAACTTCAAGAAGAACGGCAAGCAAGTTGGTGCTCAAGTGAAGAAGCCCAAGTCTGGACCTAATCCTGAGACTGAGTGCTTCTACTGCAAAGGGACTGGTCACTGGAAGCGGAACTGCCCCAAGTATTTGGCGGATAAGAAGGATGCACTACTGGAATTAGCTTATTTGCCGTCTGCCATTTCTTTGCCGCCTGCTGGCTGACGGCAAAGAAGGTCTTTGCCGTCCGTTACAGAAAACTGATGGCAAAGAACTAGCTGATGGCAAAGAAGGATTTACCATCAGCCATTTCTTTGCCGTCTGCTCGCGGACGGCAAAGAATCTGTGCAGTCAGCTGGCAGACGGCAAAGAGAGAGGTGGGCCCCACTAACGAGCTGCTTAGAAAAAAACCTAACGGCCCCCCTCTTTGCCGTCTGCTAGAAGACGGCAAAGAGCAGAAAAGCGGGCGGCAAAGGGGGGCGGACAGCAAAGAGATAACCTAACTAACGGCCGGGTCCCCACCCCGCTCCCTCCCTCTCTCTCTCTCTCCCTCTCTCTCTCTCTCCCTCTCTCTCTCTCTTTCTGTCCTCCCCACCCCGACCATCGCCACCCGCCGCCGCCCCCGCCACCAGCCACCCACCGCCACCCCCACCACCCGCCGCCGCCCCCGCCACCAGCCCCCTTGCCCCGTCGGCCCGCCACCCACCGCCGCCCCCTCGCCCCATCGCCCCGCACCCCTCTCCTGCGGCGCCCCTTCCACGCCGGCCAGCCACGCCGCGGCCGGCTAGCCGCCCCCTCCCCTCCCCTGCGTGGCCGTCCCCGCCCCGTCCCGCCGCGGCCTCCCCCTCCACCGGGCCACCGCCGCCCCCACCCGCCGCGGCCTCCACCTCCACCAGGCCGCCGCTGCCCCCAACCGCCGCGGACTCCCCTCCACCGGGCCGCCGCCGCCCCCACTCGCCGCGGCCTCCCCCTCCACCGGGCCGCCGCCTCCCCCTCCACCGGCGATCCCCTGCAGGTGAGTGATCTTCCCCCCTTTTTTTAGTTTAGTTTGTTTTAGTTTCTTTTAGTTAATTTAGTTTCTGTAAGGGCATATTTATCCCTAAGATGTTTTGGTGATTGATGACAATGCTTTTGCGGACTAATCGTGTGCATTGAGTGTTTTTTAGAGATTCATCCTTTTGGCACAGGACGATTCCCTCCCCTCGGAGCTTGAAGCGAAGACGGTGTAGTCCTTTCGGATTAGTTTGGTGGACTAGTTTCATAGGGATCACCGTACTATCAAGAGGGGGTCCGTTTTGGAAAGGCTAGGGCGGAATCATCACGTACACTTCCTTTGCCCCTCCCTCCGAGCCTTTCCGTTTCGATGATGGGCTCGTTTCTCTTCTAAGTGTGCCCTCTCTGGTCCCAGCGGTAGTACCACGGGCCGGAGCGGTAGTACCGCTTGTGTGCTACAAGCGGTAGTACCGCTCTGGAGCGGTAGTACCGCCCAGAGCAGTAGTACCGCTGGTAGCCCCCAACTGTGTGCTCTCTCTGGTCCCAGCGGTAGTACCGCGGGACGGAGCGGTAGTACCGCTTGGGTGCCACAAGCGGTACTACCGCTCTGGGAGCGGTAGTACCGCTCCAGAGCAGTAGTACCGCTAGTAGCCCCCAGCCGTAGTACCGCGGTGGTCTCGTGCTAGTACCGCCTCGATTCGAGGGCTCTTTTTTCGTGTCGGGTTTTACGGTACTGGCCGCGGCTGTGGGGGGCCGTAGTACCGCTCGTATGCGGTAGTACCGCCGTCCCACCGCGGTAGTACCGCTTTGGCCAAGCGGTAGTACCGCGATGAGGAGCGGTAGTACCGCTTATAGTGGCAAGCGGTAGTACCGCTGGCTCAGCGGTAGTACCGCTCTCTGCGGGGCAGAGGTGGGGTAACGGTTGGTTTGTTCCCCCCACTATATAAAGGGGTCTTCTTCCCCAAAGTTGACCTACCTCTTTCCCCAAAAGCTCCATTGTTGCTCCAGGCTCCATTTTCGCCCGATCTCTCTCCCTAGCCAATCAAACTTGTTGATTTGCTCGGGATTGGTTGAGAAGGCCACGATCTACACTTCCACCAAGAGAAATTTGATTCCCCCCACTTATCCCTAGCGGATCTTGTTACTCTTGGGTGTTTGAGCACCCTAGACGGTTGAGGTCACCGTGGAGCCATAGTCCATTGTGGTGAAGCTTTGTGTTGTCGTTGGGAGCCTCCAATTAAGTTGTGGAGATTGCCCCAACCTTGTTTGTAAAGGTCCGGTCGCCGCCTTCAAGGGCACCAATAGTGGAATCACGGCATCTCGCATTGTGTCAGGGTGTGAGAAGAATACGGTGGCCCTAGTGGCTTCTTGGGGAGCATTGTGCCTCCACACCTATCCAACGGAGACGTACTTCCCTTCAAAAGGAAGGAACTTCGGTAACACATCCTCGTCTTCACCAGCTCCACTCTTGGTTATCTCGTTCCTTTACTTTCGCAAGTTTACTCGGGTTATATATCTTACTTGCTTGCGTGCTTGTTGTCATTGCATCATATAGGTTGTTCACCTAGTTGCATATACAACCTATTTTGATGCAAAGTTTAATTTGGTAAAGAAAAGCTAAAAAATGTTAGTTGCCTATTCACCCCCCCTCTAGTCAACTATATCGATCCTTTCAATTGGTATCAGAGCCTCGTCTCTTTATTAAGGACTTTACCGTCCAAAGAGTATGGTTGACGTCGTAGACGGTGCGGAGGAGCACTCCGGTGAAAATCCAGTCTCGTCTACGGGAGATGGGGGAACCGCGGTCTCTCGTGAGGAATTCAATGTGGCGTTGGACACATTGAAAACCTCCGTGATGACCAAGGTCGAAAGCATGTTCAATAAATTCTTAGAAGGGCTTAAACTTACCACCGCACCGTTGAAAGTGGGTGATCCCGCTAACAAGGTGACGGATGCTACCTCCGACAAGGGGGAAGCTTCTAGAGAGAAGGCTCCTTGTTCTAGTGATAAAAATGGGACCGGCATCTTTGCCCATGTGGAACCTCCACCCGTCTATGGTGGACCGCTCCCTTCCACTCATTTGAATCATGCCGGCCCGGCCCCTAAGATTGAGAAGAATGTAGATTTTGATTCTCGGGTCTATCGTTTTAAGCGTCATTTAAATCATGTGAACACTAACATTTGGAGAATCATTGAAGAGGGTTTTTATCCGCATGACCGAAGTAACTTCATTCCTAGAGAAGTTGTGGATCATCAATTCCATGAGAATGCTCTCTTCATCATCCAAGAAGCAATCCCACCCGAAGATCTTCCTCATCTCCGGCCTTACACCGTGGCCAAAGATGCTTGGCTCCAAGTTGTCTCCCTCTATCGAGGAAGCGCAAGCATTCAACGCTCAACTATGAAGTGGTGCAAGATGAAGCCGAGAGCTTGCAATGAAAGAAGATGAAGAACCTGGTGAGCTTTTTTGGAGAGTAAACAAACTCACGGTCTCTCTCCGAGATCATGGAAGTAAGGACATGGATGACAATTGGATCAAGCGCAAATTCCTCAAGGCAATGATGCCCTACCACAAAGCCATGTCCTCCGTAATTCGTCAAAGGCCGGACTTCCACACCTTATCATCAAGTGAAGTGTTGGATGAATTTGTTGCTATGAGCATCTTGGACAAGACCGCCGACAATGCGGTTCTTTGTTCTCAAAGAGTAAAGAAGCCCAACCTTGCTTTAAAGGCCAAGGTTAGTATGGAGGAAGAGGATGAAGAGGAAGAAGAGGAGGGCAACCTCGAAGATACGAAGTATGCCTATCATGAACACATGGCTCTTGCTTCAAGGCAATTTTGGAGCAAGAAGAACACAAGGCCAAACTTCAACAAGAGCAATTCAAGTGGCGCAAAGGGCAAGCAACGGATGAGGACTTGCTTCAATTGTGGCAATGTGAGCCACTTTGTTGCGGAGTGCCCTTACGAGAAGAGGGAAGACAATGGTGGCAAGCTCATTAGAAAAGACAAGGCCAAGTCGTTCTCCAACAAGAGAAACTTCACCAAGAAGACTCATCCCAAGGCGTTGGTGGTACAAGAAGAGTACAATGAGGATGATGACGATGATGAAGATGGTGAGTCGGTTGCATGGCCTCCATTGCCATTGCGGAGACTCCACGGGTGTCTCTCTTCGACTCACCCAATGAGAACATCACCGCCAAGTGCCTCATGGCTAGAGCCACAAATAAGGTAACCTCCAACATCAAAACTACCATCATTAATCATCCTTCATCGACGGATAGCATTGATGAACATGAGGGGACAAATGTGCAGGAAAATGAGTTTGAGATCTTTATGGGTAAACTCAAGGGTAAATCCAAGAAGCACTTCGTTGCTCTCTTGGAACAACTTGGTGAAGCCAATGACATGATCGAGGCTCACGAAGATACCATCTCTAAGATGGAGGGGCATACTCGTGACTATGCCGATGAGATTTCGGATCTTTCCAATGCTCTTGACGAAGAGCGTGGTCTTCGTTTGGCTCTTGAGGAGTCATACAACGATGATCATGCTAAGTTAAAGAAAGATCTTGATCATGCTCTTGTTGTGTCTCGTGTGCTAAACTCCAAGAAGGCAAAACTTGGGGTTGACCTTGCTGGACTTAAAGAGGAGTTTGACATTGTCGACAAGGCTCACAAGGTCTTGAAGGGTGCTCATGGTAGCCTCAAGGAGTCTCATGATCAACTCCAAGTAATGCTAACGAAGGAGAAAGCCACCTTTCCTCATATGGTGTTAATTGATAATGCAAGTGCTACTAACCCTTGTTGTGAGCATGTGCATCCTGTTGAGGAGAATGCTAAGTTGAAGGAGCAACTTGAGAAAGGCCTTGTGTCATGCATACAAGGTGAGAAGAACCTCAATGACCTTTTGAGAAACCAAAAGGAAGTTGTAGCCAAGGAGGGGATTGGGTTCACTCCCAAGCCCAAGAACAAGAAGAAGAATGACAAGACCAAACGACCTCCCCCTCTCAAGCAAACTTTTGTGAAAGAGGGAGAGGGCACTTCCAAGGAGAAGAAGAACAATGCGAGGGCAATTCCACCCCATCCAACAAAGCCGGCGACTTTAATCCTTCCTATGTGTTATGTCGTGCAAGTGATGGGCATGTTTATGCCAAATTTGTTGGTTCTCCTCATGAGTATATTGAATGGACCATTTGGGTTCCTAAGACCCTTGTTACTAACATCAAAGGACCCATTACAAAATGGGTACCTAAAACCAAGCATTGATCTCTTGTAGGTGTTTGCTTCCGGTGGGGGATCATGGTTGCTCGATAGTGGAGCTACAAATCATATGACCGGAAGCAAGGACTTGGTGGTGGACGTGCACAAGATTCCATCTATGCCCACCAATGTCGAGTGGGGTGATGCCTCGTCTTCTAAGGTATTGGGACTCGGCAAAGTTGTCATTTCTCATGATCTCACGATCGAGAAGGTCATGCTAGTTGAGTCCCTTGCATACAATTTACTTTCCATTCGTCAACTTGCTATCATGGGCTTTGCCACTTTCTTTGATATTGATACCGTGGCCCTCTTGTGGAGCAAGACTCTAAAGTAGCCTTTGTTGGGCATGTCGAGAATGGTCTCTATGTGAATAACTTTTCGGAGCGACCCACTAAGACCGCGACATGCCTAATGGCTAAAGTTGACGTGGGATGGCTTTGGCATCGCCGTTCAGCCCATGTCAATATGAGATCTTTGCAAAGTCTTCTCAAGGGGGACCATGTCCGTGGACTAACGAACGTTAGTTTTGCTAAAGATCGTGCTTGCAGTGCTTGTATCGAAGGAAAGCTTCATGAGAAGGCTCACCCTCCCACGACTCTCATTTACTCGAAGAGGCCCTTGGCGCTCCTTCATTTGGATCTCTTTGGGCCTCCATCCTTTGATAGTCTTGGGGGTAGAAAATATTGCTTGGTAATTGTGGATGACTATTCTAGATACACTTGGGTGTATTTTTTCAAGAGGAAGAGTGAGACCCAACAAACAGTTATTGACTTTGCAAATGAAGCCCAATGTCAACACAATGCAAAGATCTTGACTATAAGAACTGACAACGGCACCGAGTTCAAGAACTACACCCTGGATGAGTTTCTTAGTGATGAGTGGATCAAGCATCAATATTCCGCACCTTACACCCCTCAACAAAATGGTGTTGCAGAGAGGAAGAACCGGACGTTGATGGATGCGGCAAGGACCATGATGGCGGAGTTCAAGTCTCCATACAACTTTTGGGCCAAAGCCATCAACATCGCGTGTCATGCTTCAAATCGGCTCTATCTCCGCAAAGGCTTGAACAAGACTCCATATGAGATACTCACCGGTAACAAGCCCAACCTCAAGTACTTTCGGGTGTTCGGGTGTAAGTGTTTCATTCTCAAGAAAGGTGTTCGTTTGTCTAAATTTGAGACTAGAGCTCATGAGGGCATATTTGTTGGTTATGCTACAAACTCCCATGCTTACCGTGTCGTCAATAAGTCCACGGGACTTATTGAGGAGACATGTAACATGGAGTTTGATGAGAATAACGGCTCCCAAGTGGAGCAAAGTGGTACTTGTGATGTAGGTGATGAAATTCCTCCCCAAGCCATAAGAAGAATGGGTGTTGGATATATCCTGCCCGTTGAGGAACCCCTTGTGGCCGAAGGAGAAGGACAATGCTCCACTCAAGTGGAGCCATCACCAACCCAAGACCCACACGCTTCCGAAGAACAAAGTGAAGGCCCTCAACCTCATGAACAAGATCAAGGGCAGGATCAAACTCAAGATGGTGGTGATCCACCAAATGATGCCCAAGGTCAAGTTCCTCCCCTCGAGCAAGTTCAAGATCAAGAACAAGCTCAAGACGACACTCAAGATGAACAAGTAACCCCTCCTCTCTTCACTTCCGAGGAGGAATTGGAGCGCCGTGCCGCTAATATCGGTTCCAAGCTCACCAGCAAAGGTCATCTGATGGAGAATGTGGTTGGAAGCCTAAGAAAGGGGGTAAGCACTCGTAGACAATTAGCAAACTATTGTGAACATCATGCGTTTGTTTCTTGTGTCGAACCCCAAAAGGTTTATGAAGCGCTCGAGGACCCGGATTGGCTCAACGCCATGCATGAAGAACTCAACAACTTCGAACATAACCAAGTGTGGAAGTTAGTGCCAAGGCCAACCGGAAATCATAATGTCATTGGAACCAAGTGGATATTCAAGAACAAGCAAGACGCTCATGGAATCATTGTTCGCAACAAGGATCGTCTGGTGGCACAAGGCTACTCCCAAGTCGAGGGTATCGACTACGGTGAAATATTTGCCCCCGTCGCTCGCCTTGAATCTATTCGTTTGTTGATTGCTTATGCTTCTCATCATAATTTCACATTGCAACAAATGGATGTGAAGAGTGCTTTTCTTAATGGTCCCATAAATGAGTTGGTATATGTCAAACAACCCCCCGGGTTCGAAGATCCCTATTTCCCTGATCATGTGTATCAACTCCACAAGGCGCTCTATGGCCTTAAACCAGCCCCACGTGCGTGGTATGAGCATCTTACGGAGTTGTTACAAGATCGTGGATTCGAAATCGGGAAAATCGACTCCACTCTTTTTACTAAGAAGGTCAAAGGGGAGTTGTTTGTGTGCCAACTATATGTTGATGATATTATTTTTGGTTCCCCTAACAAAGCCTTCAATGAAGAATTTGCCGCTCTCATGGCCTCAAAGTTCAAGATGTCTATGATGGGAGAGTTGAAGTTCTTTCTTGGCTTCGAAATCAAACAAAGAAGAGAAGGAACCTTCATCAACCAAGCCAAATACACTCAAGACATGCTAAAGAGATTCAAGCTAAGTGATGTCAAGCCGGCTTCCACTCCAAAGCCCACCAAGTGCCAGCTTGACATTGATCCCAATGGTAAAGCGGTGGATCAAAAGGTATATCGCTCCATGATTGGATCTTTGATTTACCTTTGTGCATCTAGACCGGATATCATGTTGAGTGTGGGAATATGTGCACGGTTTCAAGCCGCACCTAAGGAAAGCCACTTTGTGGCGGTCAAGCGAATCTTTCGATATTTGGCTCATACCCCAAACTTTGGCCTATGGTACCCAAGAGGAGCAAACTTCAAGCTTGTAGGTTATTCGGACTCCGATTGGGCGGGAGACAAAGTGGATAGGAAGTCCACTTCCGGAGGGTGCCAATTTCTTGGTTGCTCTTTGGTAAGTTGGTCTTCTAAAAAGCAAAATTGTGTGTCTCTCTCGTCCACCGAAGCGGAGTATGTGGCGGTCGGAAGTTGTTGTGCACAACTGTTATGGATGAGGCCAACTTTAAAGGATTACGGTGTCATTTGTGACAAAGTGCCTCTTTGGTGTGACAATGAAAGTGCTATCAAGATTTCTCTCAACCCGGTGCAACACTTCAAGACAAAGCATATTGAGATTCGGTATCACTTCATCCGGGATCATATTAGGCGAGGGGAGATCGAGCTCAACTATGTCAACACTCATGATAACCTTGCAGATATTTTCACGAAGCCATTGGATGAAGCAAGATTTCGCGAGTTAAGGCATGAGCTAAATATCATTGATTCGAGCAATGTGGTTTGAACCTTTGCACACCCCTCACATTCATTGTGCATTCTTGTCTAGGTGTAGGCATGGACGTAGGGGGAGTGTTGTTCTCTCAATGAACTTTCCCTCCCCCCACAATGCATAAACTGATCTCACTCTTTCACATTAGCCATTTTTGATGGTACTTGTGCTTCAAAGACGAGCTTTGTTCATGGGCCCAAGGATAATTCTTCGTGGTGCCATACCAAGTGACTCAAACATAGGTGGCCTCGGCCACCGCCCTCTCCTATAGAGGCATGTGATTCTTGTTCTCTTGCTAGTGCTCTTGTTGGTCTTCTTGTCGTTGTTTCCCGTCTTTCGTTTTGCACCGTATGTGTTGAGTCTGGTTTGAGTTGCGCTGGGCGGTACTACCATTGTGAAGGCGCGGTACTACCGCTCCACGGAGTGGTACTACCGCTTATGTGGATAAGCGGTACTACCGCCCATCACCACGGTACTACCGCTGAGGGGCGGGGCCAGGGGGTTAAGTCGTGGGCAGGGGTGATTTCCTCCACCCCATACCCATTTGCTTCGTCCCCTGGTTCCTCTTCCTCTCTCTCCAGCGCCATCTCGCCGCGGGAGGGCTCTGGCGGCCCTCCGTCTCCGGACCGTCCCTCTCCATTCCCTTCGGTGGAGTCGATCCACACCTCGTCCTCTTGCCATGGATGCCGGTATTGCCCCCGTTCCTTTTCTCTTCTTGTCTAGTTTTCAGATCTCGCGTTTTAGGGGCAGTAGTAGTTGCATCTCTAGATTTTTGGCCAAATCTAGGCTTGAGTAGGTTGGAGAAGGCACCTAGACTCTTTGGATTGATGTTTGGTAGGATTATTTTTGAATTTGGCATCCCGGTAGTGCCGGATTTGACCACGGCAGTAGGGATCCTCCGTCCCCGTCTCGGGTGGTACTACCGCCCATATTGCGCGGTACTACCGCTGGGAGGGCACGGTACTACCGCTTGTGCGGTACTGCCGCAGTACAGGCACGATACTACCGCCGGATGCCCAGTTCCATCGTTTTCTACCACAGGTTGATCCATTTGTGTTGTGTTTATTTGGTTTTGATCATTCCTTCTGGTTGTTTCTTGTGTCCGTGTGTTTGGTTCCAGGTGATGAACATCCTGAGCAGCAAGTCCGCCGTGTCAACCCCGGGCGTTCAACGTCAAAGCGGTACCGCTCATCTGAGACTGCAGGTGGTTCTTCCAGTGCTCCACCGCCGGCTGGGGGTGCTTCCTCCAGTGCTAATCCTCCTCGCAAGAAGAAGATTGCCAGCCGACCGAAGCCAAGTGGCAAGAAAGTGACTGAGATGTCTAGCAAGGAATTCTGGGACAAGCGTCGGCGCAACCCCTAACAGGTTTCAGTATGCCATATACTTTGATGTGATCAAGGCTAAGAAGAACCTCTTTGTCAATGTTCATTCCATCAACACGGAGGTTATGGAGAAGGACCCTGAGTACTTTGGTGATGCCCTTCAGATGTGCTCTCAGTTGAACATTCTCAGGATCATGCAGTTCAACAAGGACTTTGATGCAGATTTGCTGGCACAGTTCTTTGCCACTGTTCACCTAGGAACTGATGCAGACAGGACTCTGACTTGGATGACTAATGGGAAGGTGCTAGCTGTCAAGTGGCAGGCCTTCATGGGGCTGCTTGAGGTGGAAGATCAAGGGCTCGAGACTCCAGTCGGTTTTCGTCCTCACCAAAATGTTACCTCCACTCACAAGCAAGCCCTCTGGCCCTACTGTACTCGGAAGGTCAACCCTGAGACCAGGAAGGAAACCTATGAGTTGTCTGCCTATCTGGACATCCTTCACCGTATCTTCCGCGAGACTCTCTTCCCTCGTATTGGGAATCTGGACATGGTACACTCTTATCTTGTGGACATGCTTCTCTTCTGCCAGCATGAGAAGGAAGCAAACACTGGCGAGTCCCTGGACATCTCTCATGTCATGTGGTCTGAACTTTTGGCGGCTGTTTCTGAGCGCAAGTGCCCAATTTATGGTCAGTTCATTATGTTGCTTATTGAGAGGGCCTGGAGACATACCTATCCTGAGGAGCAGCTGGAAACTGGAGAGTTGGTCTCTCATGAGATCAAGCGTCTGAGGACGAAGGATAATTGGGGTAGATCTGGAGTTCCATCTTCTGCTGCTGCCATGGAGACCGAGGACGAGGCTGATGCCGGTGATGATGATGAGGATTATGTGCCTCCTGGGACAGAGCCTTTTGCGGCAGAGCCCTCTTGGGCAAAGAAGCTCAAACGCAAGATGAAGAAGCTGTTCTGCATGGAGTCTCACGGTCAGTACTTGACTCATGTGGCTGAGAAGAAGGCAAGGGGACGTCATAAGGAGCTTATGCGTCAGATGGGTGCGACCGTCACCAGCGGCTCTGAGGGTCAGATTACTGAGGAGGAGGAGGAGGAGTGGATCCAGCAGCACTGTCCGTGGACTGATTCAGATGCCGAGCAGTTTTCGGGCGAGGACGGCAGTGCAGATGATCACGCAGAGTCCTGATGTTCGAGATCCTCAGCATGCTCTCACCTGGAGCCATAGGTTAGCTCTTTTCCCCTTTTGGTGTCTCGATTCCAAAGGGGGAGAGAGTTTAGGGATTTGCGTCGTTGTGTTGCGAGTGTGTCTTTGCCTTTGTGCTTTCGTTGTGTGCTACCTTGTGCTTTGCTTGGTTTTGTGTTCTGTGAGACTTTAGTTCAAGTCATATGGTGTGAGACATATGCTACCCTATCCTTATCATATCTTTATCGCTGTCGGGACCCCGATTCTAAGTCACACCGATCTAGCCTGTAACACCTCATATCACTTTGCGGCCTCACGCACGGTATTCCCACGGGTGTCGCCTTACCATGGCCCGGGACCGTTTGCGCCTTTTGGCTCACGTATATGATAATGTCGCTAGCATCCATATGACAGAGAACCCGGGCCGACATGGCTAGTCGTGAACCCAAAGCGGCACTAACGTATGGGGACAGGCATACATGAATCAACATCGAACGTGTCGGTCAGCAGCGTGTGAATCCGGGCTGTAGCACTGGGCTAACAGGACTCCGGGAACCCGGGCTGTAGCAAGCTAGGCAGGACTCCGGATGTCACCGCGTGACATTTCCCCGAAGGGACAGACACAGGAACGGAGTGAATCACACGCCGGCCAGTCAAGTGTTCCGGAGCAGTAGTGCTGGGCTAGCAGGAATCCGGTGAACCGGGCTGTAGCGGACTACTATGGCTCATGGAGCACAAGACTACATTTCCCCATAAGAGAGGCTACCAAGGATACACAACTAGGTTGTCGGATCCCACACATACCAAGCATTTCAATCATACACACAATATGCTCGATATGTGCAAATACAACATGGCATCACAACAAGACTCTACGACTCAGAGTATTTATTCATTAGGCTCCGAAGAGCCAGATATTACAAACATGGGTCTCATGACCCAACATTCAGAGCATACAAGTCAAACACATGCGGAAGCTTAACATGTCTGAGTACAGACATCTACAAATGAAAAGGCTGAGAAGCCCGACTATCTACCAGATCCTGCCGAGGGCACAAGATCGTAGCTGAGGTATCAAGCTAAACGTCGAAGTCCACACGGAACTACTAGCGAGACTGACGTCTCTCTGCAAAACATAAAATAGGCAAACGTGAGTACAAATGTACCCAGCAAGACTTACATCAGAACTAGCTACATATGCATCGGTATCAACAAAGGGGTGGTGGAGTTTAACTGCAGCAAGCCAGCTTTGACTCAGTGGCTATCCTGAACTACGACTGCAAGCAACTCTTTTGAGGTGGCGCACACGAGTCCACATATTCACCATATCAATACTCCACTATGGATCCGCTCCCGTCTCCCTACGAGAACGCCGTCCATAGCACTCACGCTTATCTTGCGCATTTTAGAGTATCCACTTTCACTTGTCTATGAACTGTTATAGGCAACCCAGAAGTCCATTTCCGCGGACACGGCTATTCGAATAGATGATGTTAACCCTGCAGGGGTGTACTTCGTCACACACGCTCTCGCCACTTACCACCATGTACACGTCGTGTACCTCGGCAACCTTCAAGCGGAAGCCTGGCGAGGGAGTCGGCCACAGCCTACCTAAACACTCAAGTCTCTAGTCCAGGTTTATCGCCTATTCAGGTTCCATCCGCAGGGAGTCCGGCCGAGGTTTCCACATACGGCCCCGAACGATGTGTGCAGGGTTCCGAGACACCAAACGGGTGCCCGGCATGCCCGGCCACGTGCCTACCGCATCACAGCCCACCCCTCCGGTCAGCGCTGCCCACGGCCTCCAGCATACTACAAACACCAGAAACTACTTGCAACTCCTGGACAGAGGACAAGGGTGATTAAGAAGCCAAGAGGGTCCATTGGTTTCGGGCCCAATGCGTGGTAGTAACTGTATCATGGATCACAAACACAGAACTCAGTTCCTGAGGACGGCTGCAATGAGACAACCCACCATGTACTCCTACATGGCCTCTCACCGCTACCTTTACCAAATCGTGTTCACACACTTAGCTCACACACAGTAGGACATGTTCATCACCATTCCAATTCATCCCCGATGAATCAGACCTGACACAACTCTAAGCAATAGCAGGCATGACAAACAAGCATGAATGAGTAGGCACATCAGGGCTCAAACAACTCCTACTCATGCTAGTGGGTTTCATCTATTTACTGTGGCAATGACAGGTCATGCAGAGGATAAGGGGTTCAACTACCGCAACAAGTAACAGTTGAATCGTTGTTGTCCTAATGCAGTAAAGAGAGCAGGAGCGAGAGAGTGGGATTGTATCGGAATGAACAAGGGGTTTATGCTTGCCTGACACTTCCGAAGATAGCATTGAGTCTTCATTAGTGTCATCGAACTCATCGTCGGAAACACGGCTATCGAGAGGGGACAATACCGGCAACAGAGAGGAAACACAATCAATGCAATGCACAATATGATGCATGATCATGACATGGCAATATGAATGTGTTTTGAGCTAATGCACCTAGCAACATATTAAATGGAGTTGGTTTGAACCTTAGGTTCAAATTCAAACTCCATATAAGACATTTCAGATGCCATTTATTTGAATTGTCATATACAGTGGCTGTAAGTTGTTCAAACATGCATGAGGATGCCATAAACAGATTCTTTGGATTTTTCTGATAATTTTTCATATATAAATCATTTCATTTGGAGCTACGGTTGAATTTCTATGAATTTTAGAAGTTAGGGCATTTTCTGGAATTTTCTGAATTATTTGTAAATAAGAAAATCCCAGCAAATGTATTTATGACGTCAGCAGTCAACCACGGTCAAACCTGACGGTGGGACCCGCATGTCATTGAGACAGTGTTGAACTCCGGTTTAACCCCGCGTTGACTCAGCTTTGACCCGTCGTGGGGCCCGGTGTCAGTGTCACTGGGTTAAACTAACCACGGGGTTAGTGGCTAACCTAATCTGCCACCTCGCCTAACCGGCGTTTAGCCGCCGGCGGCAGCAGACGCGGCGGGGCACTCGGGCACGGGCTGTGGTGCCGCGTTCGCAGCGTGGCTGGGCTCGTTCGAGAGCCCAGACCAGCGCGCGTCGGGCGGTGGCGCCAGTCGGGCCTGTGGTGGCCGGAGGCGATGGCGAGGGGCTCGACCGCGGCGGCCGGAGCTTGGGCGCACTCGGGAACGGGGCTGCGGTGGTCGTTGAGTGGCGTGCTTACCTCCTACGGCACCTACGCGGCGCGGTGAGCACGTGGGTGTGCTCGGTTGGGAGCTATGATGACTGTGGCCACGGCGGCGAGAAGCTCGGGCGGCGGCGTGGTTCGGTGCTCGTGGGGAACGGTGCTACGGCAACCAAACGGGGAGCAGGGTTAGGGGGGAAATGACCGGGTGCTCACCGCGGTCACGAAGAGGTTCTCGGCGAGCTCGGGGAGGCACGGACGGCGTCGGAATTTGGCGGCGGCGATGCACGGCCGTGCGCGGAGACGACGGGTCGATGGCGAGGCGACAGGGCGTCCGGCGATGCTCGCGTTGAGGGGGAGCTTCAAGGCGTCGAGGCGGAGCTCGTGGACTCATCGGCGGGGCGAGGGGTGGCCGGTGGCCATGGCTACGGCGAGCGGCGTCGACGAGCTCCGCTCGGGTGTGCTCGGGAGAGGGAGCAGAGGGCGAGGGAGAGAGCAGAGAGTGAGGGAGAGGAGCGAGGGGGCCGAGGGGAGGTGCGTGGCGTTCATAGCCGCGTCGGGAAGCGGCGGAAAGCAGGAGGTGGCGCGGGCGCGTGCCGGCGTGCGGCGAACACACGCCTCGCGTCCTTCTGGCGCGAGGTGGGAGGTGACTGGCATCGGCCAGCTGGGCTGGGCCGGCTCCTGGGCCGCACAGGTGAGGCCAGGTAAATTTTCCCTCCTCTCTGACTTTTATTTCTCTTTTCTAATTTTTCTGCTATTTGTTTTGACTTGATTTAAAACATCAAATCATTTTCTAAACTTTCTGTAAATTGTTATGTGAGCTCAGAAACTAGTCCAAGGTCACAGGCAACTCACAAAAATATATGAACTTTATTTCTTATGTAACAGAAATAAATCCAACCCAAATATGTCATTGATTTAATTCAAGAAGGCCCAAAATAAATATTTCTGTGATTCCAAAAATATTGGTTTGAATTTTATTCTTGCCAATATTTTTCAAGGTTTAACAGGAACATTTCCTTGGGCTTCTTTGAGAAGATTTTAATGTTGATCATTTTTAAAAGGTTTCTAAGGCTTTGAAAATTCCTCAATTCAAATTTCATTTGAATTTAAACATGATGCATGGATGCAAGAGAAATCAAGCAAGGGCTGATCTGGGGCTGTGACAATCTTTATCTCTAGTCATTTGATATCTCATGAGTTATATGCTTCATTATGTTATATATCCTGCTATCTTGTATCTCGCTTAGGTTGTTGGTCTCTAAAATATAGGGGGAGTGTTGATCCTAGTATGTGTGTTGTGCAGTCCAAAGCACTTATCTTGATGGCACACATCTAGGGGGAGCCCGTCTATATTTTAGAGATTTGGGGTTTGCTTATGTCCTTTGTCTTTTCCCAGTTGTGCAAATCCCGTATTGTCATCAATCCACCAAAAAGTGGGAGATTGTAAGGGCATATTTATCCCTAAGATGTTTTGGTGATTGATGAGAATGCTTTTGCGGACTAATCGTGTGCATTGAGTGTTTTTCGAGATTCATCCTTTTGGCACGAGAAGATTCCCTCCCCTCGGAGCTTGAAGCGAAGACGGTGTAGTCCTTTCGGATTAGTTTGGTGGACTAGTTTCATAGGGATCACCGTACTATCAAGAGGGGGTCCGTTTTGGAAAGGCTAGGGCGGAATCATCACGTACACTTCCTTTGCCCCTCCCTCCAAGCCTTTCCGTTTCGATGATGGGCTCGTTTCTCTTCTCAGTGTGCCCTCTCTGGTCCCAGCGGTAGTACCGCGGGCCAGAGCGGTAGTACCGCTTGTGTGCTACAAGCGGTAGTACCGCTCTGGAGCGGTAGTACCGCCCAGAGCAGTAGTACCGCTGGTAGCCCCCAACTGTGTGCTCTCTCTGGTCCCAGCGGTAGTACCGCGGGACAGAGCAGTAGTACCGCTTGGGTGCCACAAGCGGTAGTTCCGCTCTGGGAGCGGTAGTACCGCTCCAGAGCAGTAGTACCGCTCCAGAGCAGTAGTACCGCTAGTAGCCCCTAGCCGTAGTACCGCGGTGGTCTCGTGCTAGTACCGCCTCGATTCAAGGGCTCTTTTTTCGTGTCGGGTTTTACGGTACTTGTTGAGGATATGGACCTTAGAGTCACCCGCCAGGAGGGGCCGGGTTACTCGTACGGTTGTTGCCAGAAGCCCAGAGCCAAGTTTCAAGACGATGGGCCAGAGATGGGCTGAGACCCGGATATGGCTTAAGGCCCGTAGTTATAATTATTATTGTAGAACTTGTAGCGTAAGGCAAGTATAGTTTAGAGTCCGAGCCGGATACTCTTATAAGCCGGCCGGGACTCTAAGGGCTGCTGGGCGTCAGCCTCCCTATATAAATGGACGACCCGGCAGCGGATTGAGGGTGACAACAATCTCATCGAGAGCCGGGCATAGCAGTTTAGCTCCCTGGTGATCGTAACCTTAATCAATATCACCTCAAACTGGACGTAGGCTTTTACCTTCACCGTAAGGGGCCGAACCAGTATAAACCCTCGTGTTCCTTGTCCCGCATTAACCCCTCCAAGCTTCCTAGCTGCGATGGCTCCACGACTAAGTCCTAGCTCAAGGACATCTACCGTGACAATTCCACGATAGTTGGCGCCCACCGTGGGGCCAGCGCACGGTGGATTTGAGTTCTTGAAGGGCAGCTTCGAAGGGCTCAAGGGATACGCTGTAGGCCGGATGACCAGGAGTCGTCGCGGCAAGCTCTACATCGACGTTGCGGACTGGGGCCCCGACACCGGCTCAATTGAGTACGGGTACCGGGTCCCCTTCGGCGGAATTCATGTCTTCATTGGCAAGATTGGTGAGCCGGGCCCCGAGCCGGATCTCTGCACCGATCTCATCGAAATGGCTCAGCGCGCACGACCCGCCCGGGCCCGGCCTGCCTTAAGGTGCGCTTTTGTGGGATGCATCCATGGAGGGCCCTCTGATCCATCTGGGTCTGGTGATGAGGCGGCCACCGGCTCTGACGGCGAGTCGGCCACCGATGAATCAAACTCGTTGTACCAACTTCAAGATGGCAGGCTCATGGGTTGTTCCGATGGCGACAGTATTCCGGACCTTTTTGAGCCGCCAAGTCAGGTTGGAGTTTTTAAGGCTGGTGCGCAGCCTGTTCAGAACCCCGCTGCTGGATCGGGAAACCCGGTGCCTTCTCCGGCTCAGGTGCTGATGGATCTCACGGACAAGATGACGGCCCTGTTAACCGCCACGGTTGACCCAGCGAATCAAGCTCAGCATGATGCGGAGGTGGCACAGTTAAAATTGGATTTGATAAAAGCTAAAGAGGATCTTGCAGCGGAAGGGATCAGGCTGGCTGCGGAGCGGGCAGCTCTCGACGCCCGGACTCAGCTGATTCACGCGCAGTCCTTCCAACTCACGATGGATCAGAACGCGGCCAACGAGATCATGAGAAGGAGGCATCAGAAGGCGCAGTCTCGGCTTCCACCGGTTTACGATCCACGCAATCTCTTCAACACGCCGGGTGCAGGGTCTAGTAACCCGCCAGGGGTCATTGCGCCCGGGTCTGGACCCCTTATTTAGCCACGAGTGATGGGGCCTCCCCAGGTGCCCCCTGCCCCGCCTCAGTATGTGCCAATACCCCCGGGTCATTATGATAACCCGCTGGAGAACATGGTGGCCGCGGCAGCGCGACTGGCGACTCTTCCCGTTGACGGCGACTCTCCGGCGGCCATCGAAACCCGCCGGGTCAGGGAACTCCTGCAGACGGCACTGGCACAGCAAGAGGCGTACTCCTACAGCCGGGACAGGATCCACTCGACCCCTCGTCCAGGCCAGAGCCCGAGTTACAGCCGGCACATGGTCTCAGCAACCGGCTCAAGTAATGTCCGACGCCATGACCCGCCCCCTGGCCATGGCCCGGCTCATAATGGGGCCTTTTATGCGGCAAACCAAGCGCGGCAAGAGGCGGAGCAGGTGCCTCAATTGACGGCTTACTAGACCCCCCCGGCTTATCCGACGACGTCCGTTGATGTGGGTATTTCTACCAGGACCGGGGGTGTCCCTTGTTTGGTACCAGCCATCCGTAATGAACGTCTACCTAAGTACTTCAAGGGCCCTAGGAAGGTGCCTAACTATACGGCGGACTTACAACCTGCAGCCTGGATTGAGAGTTATGAGATGGCTATGGAATTGCTGGAGGTCAGTGAGGCGGCCATGGCCAAATATTTCACCATGATGTTAGATGGAACTGCCCGCACGTGGTTGAAAGGGCTACCGCCGAACTCCATTGGGTCTTGGGCTGAGCTGAAAGCCCGGTTCATTCAAAACTTCAAAGATACCTGCAGGCAGTCTATGTCAATTTTGGATCTGACTAACTGTAAGCAGCAGGAGGGTGAATCCACGAACCATTGGGTTCGCCGGGTCAAGGAGATCATACATTCATCAGATAAGATGGATGCCGGCTCTGCAGTCTTAATGTTGGAACAGAACTGTCGCTTTGTTCCCCTTAAGATGAAACTCGGGCGGCTTAAACGCGACTACACCGATATGAGTACCCTAATGGCGGCTCTTGTCAAGTACGCCGATTCTGATGGTACCAAGGATCCCCCTTCAGACGATGAAAGGACAGGGAAGGGAAAGAAGAACGGCAATGGCAAGGGTCCTCAGTTTAACCCGGGGAACCAAGGAGGAGGCAAGCGTAAGGCCGATGGCAACCTAGAGTTTGTAGCCAACGCCAACTCCCAAGGTAGTAACCCGCGACGCAAGGGGAGGCCCCCTCCCCGAGGCGGCGGGTCAGGTCCAACGCTGGAGCAGCTGTTGAATGAACCTTGTCCAAGGCATGGCTCTAGAGAGAAGCCAGCGACCCATCTGTGGAAGGATTGCGCGATCATGAAGGCCTTTAAGAGCTACAATGGCCCGGGCGGCGGCTCAGGTGCCGGCGGTTTTCATGGCACGGGCGGCGGCTCAAATTCCGGTCCTCAAAACGGTCAAGGGGGCTTTAATCAATAGTCTGGTCAGGGTCATCAACAGCAGCAGGGGGGTTATCAGACCAACCCAAAGCAGCTTAGCGGTGGACAGTATCATGTGTTCACCACTAGTTTGTGCAAACGAGATCAGAAGCTTCACAAGAGGGCTGTGAATGCTGTTGAGCCGGCGGTTCCACGCTACTTGCGATGGTCTGAGTAGGGAGGATCACCCCCCCGGGTGGATAACCCGGGCCACTTGGCCTTAGTGGTAGCTCCTCAGGTGGGAGGTTATAAGTTCACAAAGGTACTCATGGATGGAGGTAGCAGCATCAACATCCTCTATTATGAGACTTTTCGCCGTATGGGGCTAGTTGATAAGAACCTCAGCCAGTCAAACACTATCTTCCATGGTGTGGTACCTGGTAAGTCAGCTTATCCAGTCGGCAAGATCGAATTAGAAGTGGCTTTTGGTGATGAGAACAACTACAGGGTGGAGAAATTGACCTTTGAGGTGGTCAAGATAAGAGGTCCATACCATGCTATATTTGGACGGCCGGCTTACGCCAAGTTCATGGCACGGCCGTGTTATGTGTACTTACAACTCAAGATGCCAGGTCACAATGGGACCATCACGGTTCACGGCAGCCGGAAAGTGGCTCTCGAGTGTGAGGAAGGTGATGCAGCTTATGCAGAGTCTGTTTGTGCAACAGAGGAGTTGAAGTTTTACAAAGACAATGTTGACCCAACAGACATGACTTCTTTAAACAAGCCGACTATGGAGGCTGAGCCGGCGATGAAATTTAAGTCGGCTGATGAAACTAAGCTTGTTGATTTTGTTCCAGGAGATTCATCTCAGCAGTTTAGCATCAGTGCCAATCTGGATCCAAAATAGGAAAGCGCGCTCATCGAGTTCATCCGTGAGAATAGGGACATCTTTGCGTGGAAGCCTTCTGACATGCCAGGTGTACCTAGAGAACTCGCTGAGCATACTCTCAATATTGATCCGAAATTGAAGCCAGTCAGACAGTTCCTTCGACGGTTTAATGAGGAGAGGCGGAAAGCCATTGGTGAGGAAGTGGCCCGACTCTTAGCGGCCGGGTTTATTGTTGAAGTTTTTCACCCAGAATGGTTGGCTAACCCAGTGCTCGTGCTCAAGAAGAACGGCACCTGGCGGATGTGTGTGGACTACACGGATTTGAACAAGGCGTGTCCGGCTGATCCTTTTGCTCTCCCCCGTATTGATCAAATCATTGATGCTACGGCAGGTTGTGCACGCTTAAGTTTCTTGGATGCTTATCACGGGTATCATCAGATTAAGATGGCAGTTAAGGACCAGGAAAGACGGCATTCATCACTCCCTTTGGAGCCTTCTGCTATGTTTCTATGCCCTTTGGACTCAAGTGTGCACAGGCGACTTACCAGCGTTGTGTACAGAATTGTCTTCATAAACAGATCGGGCGCAATGTTCACGCTTACGTGGACGATATTGTGGTTAAATCCATCAAGGAGGAAACCCTGATAGATGACTTAAGGGAAACCTTCGATAATCTCCGGGTCTACAAGATGATGCTTAACCCGGCCAAGTGTGTTTTTGGTATTCCTGCAGGCAAACTATTGGGCTTCTTGGTTTCTGACAGAGGCATTGAGGCCAACCCGGAGAAGATCAAGGCCATCACCTCCCTAGCTAAGCCGGCATGTATAAATGACGTTCTGCGTTTGGCGGGTCGCATGGCTGCTTTAAGCCGGTTTATAAGCCGTTTGGGTGAGAAGGCTATGCCCTTATATCAGTTGATGAAGAAAACTGATAACTTTGTCTGGAATGATGCAGCTGATACCGCTTTTGAGGATTTGAAAAAGCAACTGGCAGAGCCCCCCGTCCTTGCTGCTCCGGTTGATAAGGAGCCCTTGCTACTGTATGTGGCGGCAAACGCACGAGCCGTCAGCGTGGCTATTGTGGTGGAGCGCAAGGAGGCGGGTAAGGAGCATCCGGTTCAGCGGCCGGTTTATTATGTCAGCAAGGTGCTCATTGAGTCCAAGCAGCGGTACCTGCATTGGCAGAAGCTCGTATATGGTGTGTTCATGGCGAGCCGGAAGCTCAACCATTATTTTCAGGGTCATCCCATCACTGTGGTCAGTTCTGCCCCTCTTGGTGATATTATCCAGAACAGAGAGGCTACAGGGAGAATTGCTAAGTGGGCTATAGAACTTGGACCTCATGGCCTCAAATATGTGCCACGCACTGCTGTTAAATCTCAGGCTTTGGTCGATTTCATCAATGATTGGACGGAGTCTCAAGTGCCTGAGCAAAAGCCGGATAACACTTATTGGACTATCCACTTCGATGGGTCCAGACAGTTGGAGGGCTCGGGGGCTGGTGTTGTATTGGCTTCCCCTAAAGGTGACAAGTTCCATTATGTGCTACGGTTGATGTTTCCTTGCACTAACAATGCGGCTGAATACGAGGCTTTGCTCCACGGTCTTCGGGTGGCTAAGGAGATGAGCTTAAGCCGGGTAAGGTGCTTTGGTGACTCAGACCTGGTGGCTCAACAAGTATCAGGCACCTGGGATTCTAAGGATCCTCTCATGACGGCTTATCGCCGCGAGGTTGATGCCATTGCTGGGCACTTTCAGGGATACCAAGTGGAGCACATTGATCGCCGGAAGAACGAGGCGGCTGATGCTTTAAGCCGGCTTGGCTCTCAGCGAAAACCGGTGTCGCCTAACACTTTCTTGGATGTCCTATATAACCCTTCGGTTAGGTTGCCTACGGAGGAGGACTTGGCTATCCCTAACCCGGAGGCATGACTGGTGGCGGCTCTTCATGTCATACTAGACTGGACAATGCCGTATCTGGCTTATATAACCCGGGGAGAGTTGCCTGAGGATGAAACTTTGGCCAGGCAAATAACCCGGCGGGCTAAGTCAATGATCGTCATCGATGGCGAGTTACATCATCGCAGTGTTTCAGGGGCATTTCAACGTTGTATCTCCCCTGCGGAAGGCCAAGAGATCTTGCGGGAGATCCATGAAGGGGATTGTGGTCATCATGCCGGCTCAAAATCTCTTGTGGCCAAGGCTTTCCGTCATGGTTTTTATTGGCTGACGGCTCACGCTGATGCAGAGGACTTGGTCAGTAAATGTGATGGTTGCCAAAGGTTCTCACGACGGGCTCATGTGCCAGCTCAGGAGTTGAGGATGATCCCAATCACTTGGCCCTTTGCGGTATGGGGGCTTGATATGGTTGGGCCTTTTAAACGGTCCAAGGATAAGAATACCCACCTCTTGGTGGCAGTTGATAAATTCACAAAGTGGGTGGAAGCTGAGCCAGTTAGCAAGTGCGATGCAGCCACGGCGGTTCAATTTATGAAAAAGGTGATTTTCCGCTTTGGTTTTCCGCACAGCATTATAACTGACAATGGCACCAATCTCTCCAAAGGCGCCATGGAAGAATTTTGTCAACGAGAGCATATCCGACTTGATGTTTCTTCAGTGGCTCATCCTCAATCCAATGGTCGGGCTGAAAGAGCTAACCAGGAAATTCTGAAGGGTATCAAGCCCCGGCTTTTGGTCCCTTTACAACGGACGCTGGGTTGTTGGGTGGAGGAGTTGCCTTCCGTCTTATGGAGCATCAACACTACTCCTAATAGGTCTACGGGCTTCACGCCTTTCTTCATGGTTTATGGAGCAGAAGCAGTCCTCCCCAGTGACATCTGTCACGATTCACCTCGCGTGGCGGCTTATGTTGAGACGGATAATGAACAGGCGCGTCAAGATGCTCTGGATTTGTTGGACGAACAGTGTGATGTGGCAGCAGCCCGTTCAGCGATTTACCAACAAGACCTGCGCCGTTATCATAGCCGCCGGGTCAAATCCCGGGTCTTCCAGGAAGGCGACCTTGTGCTCCGGCTCATCCAGGATCAAACAGATGCACACAAGTTATCCCCACCTTGGGAAGGGCCCTTTGTGGTCAGCAAGAACTTGCACAACGGGTCATATTACCTCATTGATATTCGGGAGCATAAAAATTCGCGTAAATCTGAGGAGGAGACCCGTCGGCCGTGGAACATAGCTCAGCTTCGGCCTTACTAGACTTGAGCTACCGGCTCTCGTGGTGTACATATTTATCTCAGACATGTATATATTATGATAAGCAATAAAGCAGGACCTCTGTCCTCTTTTCTCCTCCAAATATGCGTGTGTTGCTTTTTACATGCTGACTTAAAGCAGGATCCGGCTTATGATCGTATTCGAATCTAGCCGTAAGCAGTAAGGTCACTTGGGGGCTTCCTGTTCAAACATGGGTCGTATTCGAACCAAAGAGAACATAGCTGTCGATACCCACTTGATTGGCAACGTGCCAAGCTCATTGGGAAGTTGCCTTTGGTCATATTTGAATCACAGCTTAACCCCTCTGAGAACCGACGTGGATCGTATTCGAATCAGCGTCGTTAAACAATTTTAAGAATCACTTGGGGGCTTCCTGTTCAAACATGGGTCGTATTCGAACCAAAGAGAACATAGCTGTCGGTACCCTCTTGATTGGCATCGCCACACCCACTGGGGGCTATATGATCGTATCCGAATCTTAGCTTAACCCCTTGGGGCCGGGTCTTTGGTCGTATTCGAACCGGAAGCCCCTAAGTTCTTCTGCTTTTTCACAAGTTTATTCTGAGGTATGCATGGCCGGGTCTCACTTGCCGGCTTAACTTTGGTTTACAGTGTTAGTTGCTCGTCATGGGTGTCATTAAAGCAAGTAAATCAGAGTTAAGGTGTCAACCTTACTGCCCGGGTTATTTAAACCGGAAGATGTCTACAGGCTGTTAAGTGTGTTATTTTGGCTATGTTCAGAGTATAATTAAGGACCAGCCTTTTTTGATTCATATTCCGGGTTATTTATCTCAAACACCTGTTTCTCAGGGCGGTAAGCCGCCTCGAGACTTGTGATTTGCCTTTTCTATGCAGATATTTAAAGGCATCTTTTGAGGTTGAGAAAAACAAAGGGATGATTATGACCCGGAGAAACATCAAAGAGACAAATTCAAAGGGCTTTTGCATTCAAAACGTGCACGATGACACGGCAGAGATAAATTGTTGCATTTACTCCATTACTGTCTAACTTATGATGCCCGCTGAGTTGAAGTCCCCGGCTCATTTCTGTCTTCTCCTCCGGCTGATCCCAAGACCTCGAAGGTCGATGATTTCCAGTTGATGCCGCTGAGAGCTTCGAACTGGGCTTCTTCGTCAATTAACCCGGCCGGGTCAATCTCCGGGGCGAAGGTGTGCTGACGAGCCGGAGGGATCAGATTGAGGGCTTCATAGCGAGGGGTTGGAATCCTCTGATTCTCCGCATCATAACCCGGCTGGTACTTGGTTAAGTCGGTGTCGTTCCCGATGAGGGTGGCCACCGGGCGTACAGCCTTCACACATGCCGCGAAGTCCTTCTGGTCGAAGGCTGAGCCGTCTTCCTTCAGGCTTGGGTAACCCAGGGCGATGTCTGCCGGGTCTAGCTCCGGCAGGAATGCTTTGGCCCGGCTCAGCGCGGCAATTGCTCCGGCTCTCGCGGAGGCCCGTCGTAGCTCCTGGATCCGCTGCGGCAGAACAGCGAGCCGACGCAGGACTTCGACCAGATGAGTTGGCACCTCGTTGGATAGGGCCACCAAAGCTAAGGCACGCTGTGACCCGGTGTAGAGTTGTTCCACCAGGTGTACACGGCCTTTAACTTGGTGACCACGCTCTGGTTGAGGTTGGCACTCCTGGGACCTATTTAACAAGATCAGATAAGCCGATGACAAGGATGAATCATGACATATACAGACTTGATGAAAGCCGGTGAGGCGACTTACCGAAGATAGCAGCCACCATTTGGGAAACCTGGCGCTTTAGGCCGGAGAGCTCAGCGGTCTTCTCAGTAAGGGCCTTCTCCGCCTGTTCTGCCCGGGTTACCAGTGCGGCCTTCTCTTCGACCCAGGCTTTCCTCTCAGCATCAAACTCGGTCTTCAACTTTTCTTGAGAGGCAATGCTGGATACAAACTTGGCATTTGCCTTCCGGGTCTCTGTCTCCTGCATCTTTAGCCGGCTCTTGAGATCCGCAAGGTCCGCCTCTAGTTTCTTGCCAATAGCCTGCATGTATTTCCGGGTTAAGTAACAGTTGTTATATAAGTCCCAAGCGCTTTCCAAGCAAAGGCACTTGGCACTTGGGGGCTAATGCATATTGAATCTATCTATCTACGTACTGCCGGCTCAGTTGCGTAAGCCGGAACCTAAGTCTACAACATATTCAAGTATAAGTCATCGACTTGGGGGCTAGCATGGCAAAGGTAACTATGCAGTAAAGTAAGAAGACAGCAGAAGGGTGCCTCGGATTTTTGTTGGATCTGGTTGACCATGGCAACCTCGGCGTCCCGGCTCTTGTGGACTTGGCTGATGTAGCCAGAGACGAGCTCTCCAATGCTCAAGTCGGTGTAGCCGGAGAGATCCAGGTTCACCCGGTGGGGCTGCAGTAACTCCCCCTTCGCGGAGCATTTGGCCAACGCGGTCGGTCTCCCCGGCTCAACGAATTCCATCCGGGTGATGATCACGTCCAGGTCGTCTGCTGGTGGAGCTGAGCCGGAGGCCTCCGGATTAACCGAAGCTTCGGTTGTTGTCTTGGTAGTCGGGGCAGGGGCCTCAGGTGCCGTGTCCATTGGAGTGGTGGCTTCGGGGGCGGAGGCAGTTGGCGGCTCTTGAGCCGTCGCCTCCGGTTCAGGCAAGTCTGCCACTCCGGCTGACCTCGTCTTCTTTGCTCTCTTGGTGAGCTTTGCCTGGGCACTGAAAAGGCAGAAGTGTTAGGCACACAAAGAGTAAGTACAGACAGATAATGTAAGGAGATTGTAATTACCCGGGTGCAGTCTTGAAGGCCGGCAGACTTGACTGCATGGAGTCACCCGAAGAGGGGGAGGTCTCCTGATAATTGGAGTCAGAAGAGTTGAGTGGCTGACGGATAACACCCGCCAACGGATGAAAAGGGTACAGGTCAGAAAAAACCTCAGTGCGACGCTTCCTTGTTGCATCAGGTAACCCGGCGGAGAGGTCGGTGTCCTTGCGGGCCCGGGTGTGACGCCGGCTTTCGTGAACCTGTTGCTTCAAAAGAAATTGAGGGTCTTGATGAGCTAATGGATGTGAAAAGCTTACTTTCCGGGTTACTCTTCGGACTTTCAGCTGTGGCAAAGGCTCCGAGTCGGAGGAAAGTGACGTTACCTCTTCAACCACCGGGTTACTGGCGCCGGTGTCATCCTGACAATAAGCAAAGTGTTGATAAGGCGGACAGCAACAAACAGAAAATATAGCAAGAATTTAAAGGTTTAAGGATTACCTCTGACTCGGAGCTGTCGCTTAATTGCAGTAGCTCCGAAGCAGTGGGTCTGCTTCCCTTTTTGCGAGGGGCGGTTTTCTTGGTGGCTTTCTTTGCCTTCCTGGCCTTCTTGGCCGCCTCATGGTGATATTTGACCCGCCAGAATTTATCATCAGCCTGAGAGATACGATGATTGATTCTTAAAACGGTTCAGTTGAAGGTTATATGCAGACGAAGATAAAAGTTAAAGTCAGCGGCTTACCGCTGGGGCTAGATTGGTCTTGCAGAAGGGGGCTAGCCCGGTTCTTCCGCAGTCTGCCAAGCTCTCGTTTAGAAGAGCCTTGGTCTCTTCTTCTGCAACGTCTTCTGGAAGATCATTGCGACTGTGCCTCTGCGGGTCATCCTTTCGCCCGGTGTACTCACACATTAAACCGGGGCGGCGGCTCAATGGGATCACCCGCCATGAGATCCAGACCCGGACCAGATCAATTTTGTTCAGACCGTTGCCTAGCAGGGCCTTGATCTTATTGATCATTGGAAGCAGAGGCTGGCGTTCCGCGGCAGTCAGTTTGTCGGATAGCGGATGAGTCGGCTCTAGGCGCGTTGGGCGAAAGCCGGGCAGCAGGTTCTCGTCAGCCGGGGACGTATCTTGGCAGTAGAACCAAGTCATATTCCAGTCCTTGGGGTGGCTTGGCGGCTCTGCGTAAGGGAACAGACAGTCCCTACGCCGCTGGATGGAGATGCCGCCTAATTCCAGACTCGGCCTGTTGGCACACTCGTTTTGGGGGTTTAAGTAGAACAGCTCTCTGAAAAGCAGTAAATTGGGCTCTTCTCCAAGGTACACTTCGCAAAAGACTTGGAAGTTGCAGATGTTGGATACGAAGTTGGGTCCTATATCTTGAGGCCGTAGGTCAAAGAAGTTGAGCACGTCCTTGAAGAACTTTGAGCCGGGCGGTGCGAAGCCCCGGCTCATATGGTCTGCGAAGGTCACTACCTCCCCGTCCCTTGGCTGTGGTCTCTCTTCCGACGGGTCAGGGGCACGGTAGGACATGGTTTCCTTCTTAGGTAAATATCCGGACTTAACGAAATTGGCCAGGGTCTCGTCGGTGACGTTGGACCTCATCCAGTTGCAAGTGATGGGAGCCTTGGGAGGCATGGTGAAAGTTGGTGGTCTATGATAAAGAGAAAAGTGTCCGGGTTAAATATAAGCCGGAGATCTATTGTTCAAACTAAGATGGCGGCTTATGAAGGGGACTAATGATATATATTCAGATACAGTGGGTTATTTAAGCCACAGGGGGATTCAGAGTAAGTTGGTTATCTACGGTTTTACCACAGTTAAGCCGGAGAATTCTACAGAGCATAGTTCTCTTTAAAACCGGAAAGTTCTATGGCGCATGTTCTCTTTAAGCCGGAAATGTAAGCCGCCAAAATTCAGTGGTTGCAGTTTTTACTAAGTGTGGTAAAACAGGTTTCACATATGGCAGTAACTTTTTTGGATCAAAATGGTCGGGTGTAATGTAAACTTTCTAGACCTAGAAACAGACGAGCGGATGTTTTTTGAGCTCGAACGAAGCATCTATATAGTAGAAGGAGATCTACTGATACTTGAAATGAGGCCTAAACAACTACCGTGCTAGTTCTATGCAAGGCTAAAGATCAACCAAGTGCGGTGACTATGAAAGCTACTGAGGTTTGCGGCAATGGCGATGAACGCGAAGAACACAAGACGAACCCTACAGTAGATCTATCTGACAGGGCAAAGGAGACTCACTGGAGTTGGAAAAGAGCGGAGGTCGCTGCCGTCAATCTGGTCCGGATCAGGGTGATGCAGCGGCCGGGTTGATGAAGACCAGGGGCGCGACGGCGGCGGCAGTGGCGGAGCTCGGGCAGAAGAGCGACGGCGCGAGGAGGAAGAAGAGAGCGTGAGAAGAACCTGTTGGGCCAGCCTATTTATAAGGCGAGGTCATAAGTGGGCGCGAGATTCAAGGAGACCGTGGCGTGATTATCTCCCCCCCACGACGCCTCGATTTACGGAATGACAGTAAAGCAAAGATCCGTTGCGGATCTGGCATAGTAAAAAACGGACTTAATGGAGGATGACGTCATGGCGGATTATCCGGAGTCCAGAGGATGACGTCATTCCGGGTTATGGCCTTCCCATGAATGGTAAGCCGGAGATTTTTTCTGTCAGAAGAGTTGAAGATTGACATGAGCCGGCTCAAATCAATCTGGGGCCTAATGTTGAGGATATGGACCTTAGATTCACCCGCCAGGAGGGGCCGGGTTACTCGTACGGTTGTTGCCAGAAGCCCGGAGCCAAGTTTCAAGACGATGGGCCAGAGATGGGCTGAGACCCGGATATGGCTTAAGGCCCGTAGTTATAATTATTATTGTAGAACTTGTAGCGTAAGGCAAGTATAGTTTAGAGTCCGAGCCGGATACTCTTACAAGCCGGCCGGGACTCTAAGGGCTGCTGGGCGTCAGCCTCCCTATATAAAGGGACGACCCGGCAGCGGATTGAGGGCGACAACAATCTCATCGAGAGCCGGGCATAGCAGTTTAGCTCCCTGGTGGTCGTAACCTTAATCAATATCACCTCAAACTGGACGTAGGCTTTTACCTTCACCGTAAGGGGCCGAACCAGTATAAACCCTCGTGTTCCTTGTCCCGCATTAACCCCTCCAAGCTTCCTAGCTGCGATGGCTCCACGACTAAGTCCTAGCTCGAGGACATCTGCCGTGACAATTCCACGACAGTACTAGCCGCGGCTGTGGGGGGCCGTAGTACCGCTCGTATGCTGTAGTACCGCCCTCCCACCGCGGTAGTACCGCTGTGGGCCAAGCGGTAGTACCGCAATGAGGAGCGGTAGTACCGCTTATAGTGGCAAGCGGTAGTACCGCTGGCTCAGCGGTAGTACCGCTCTCTGCAGGGCAGAAGTGGGGTAACAGTTGGTTTGTTCCCCCCACTATATAAAGGGGTCTTCTTCCCCAAAGTTGACCTACCTCTTTCCCCAAAAGCTCCATTGTTGCTCCAAGCTCCATTTTCGCCCGATCTCTCTCCCTAGCCAATCAAACTTGTTGATTTGCTCGGGATTGGTTGAGAAGGCCACGATCTACACTTCCAGCAAGAGAAATTTGATTCCCCCC
Organism: Aegilops tauschii subsp. strangulata; assembly: GCF_002575655.3. NCBI lineage: Eukaryota > Viridiplantae > Streptophyta > Magnoliopsida > Poales > Poaceae > Aegilops > Aegilops tauschii. The sequence continues at coordinate 166,107,305 of NC_053039.3, read as the reverse complement.
ACTTATCCCTAGCGTATCTTGTTACTCTTGGGTGTTTGAGCACCCTAGACGGTTGAGGTCACCGCGGAGCCATAGTCCATTGTGGTGAAGCTTTGTGGTGTCGTTGGGAGCCTCCAATTAAGTTGTGGAGAATGCCCCAACCTTGTTTGTAAAGGTCAGGTCGCCGCCTTCAAGGGCACCAATAGTGGAATCATGGCATCTCGCATTGTGTGAGGGCGTGAGGAGAATACGGTGGCCCTAGTGGCTTCTTGGGGAGCATTGTGCCTCCACACCGCTCCAACGGAGACGTACTTCCCTTCAAAAGGAAGGAACTTCGGTAACACATCCTCGTCTTCACCGGCTCCACTCTCGGTTATCTCGTTCCTTTACTTTCGCAAGTTTACTCGGGTTATATCTCTTACTTGCTTGCGTGCTTGTTGTCATTGCATCATATAGGTTGTTCACGTAGTTGCATATCTAGACAACATATTTTGATGCAAAGTTTAATTTGGTAAAGAAAAGCTAAAAATTGTTAGTTGCCTATTCACCCCCCTCTAGTCAACTATATCGATCCTTTCAGTTTCTGTTTTAGTTATAGTTTTACTTTAGTTTTAGTTTCAGTTTTATTTTTAGTTTAGTTTATTTTAGATTTGTTTTAGTTTAGAAGAATAAGAAGAGTAGAAGGAGGAGGAGGAGGAGGAGGGAGGAAGAGGTGGAGGGAGAGGAAGAAAGAAAAGAAGAAGAAGATGAAGAAGAAGAAGAAGAAGAAGAAGAAGAGGAAGAAAGAAGAGGAAGAGGAAGAGGAGGGGGGAGGAAGAGGAGGAGAAGAAGAAGAAGAAGAAAAGAAGAAGAGGAGGAAAAAGGAGAAGAGGAAGAAGAAGAAGAATAAGAAAATAAGAAGAAGAGAAGAAGAAGAAAAGGAAAAAACAGGAAAAGAAGAAGAAGAAGAAGAAGAAGAAGAAGAAGAAGAAGAAGAGAAAGAAGAAGAAGAAGAAGAAAAAGATACCCTGACACCCCAACACCCTGACACCCCGACACCGACACCCCGACAGCCTGACACCACACCCCGACTCACACCCCGACCCCGACACCCTGACACCCCGACCCCGACACGACACCCCGACCCCCGACCAGGGCCAGGGTCCTGGGGAAGGCGAGGAAAGGGGAGGACTTTAACCCGAGCCAGGGTCCCATTGATCCAGAGCTGGTGATGATATCTGGTGGCGGGAGGTCCCATGGCTCCATAGCCATTGGAGATGGACTTATCCGTTGTCCTAGCACTCTCCCGGAGATCAAGGCGCGCCAGTCGAGCTCCGCTCCTGAGATAAGGCCTCGTGAACGGCCAGTCCAACTCGCCATCAAGGTTAGTTATACGTACTCAGCTATCTTTCTCCATTACATTGTATGTGCTTCCATCAATGATTACAAATGGTAACGGGGAGTGGTGTTGCGGGCTGCTATACAGAGTGAGAGAGATAGACCGGAGAAACTTCTGGCGGAGGCGGCGGAGAGGCAGCGGGAGTTGGAGGAGAGGACGACAACGATGTTGGAGGAGGAGAGGGCACGGAATGACATGCAGGCAAGGGCCATGTACGAGCTCCTTGTGGTAAGTTTGTTCTGCAGATTAGCCAAAACATTCATGTAGTGTTTGTCTCCTTACTAACTAGTATGACTGAGTCGTCAAAACCAAATGTGCAGTCTGTGTGCGAGAAGACCAGTCAGACCGCTCCGCCGATGCCAGTGGGGACCACGGTGAGTTTAATTTGAATGGACATTACTTGCTAATCTTAACATTTGAGTGTCATCATGCTAACGAGACATTGGAAATGATCTTTCGTGCAGCGTAACTCCAGACAAGCATCGCACGATCCTTCTCCAGCTACCGGCACGAGCCAGCCCGCTCCTACACCTCCATGATCATGGTAAGTTTCTCTAGTGTTTTGCTTAACAAATGCATAAAGACCTAGACTTAGCCTTATTTCCTCCAATTGCTTACCACAATGACCTAGAGTTAGCTTCTTTTCCTCCAAAATGACTTAATAAGCTTACTGACCTCCAAAACCATCCATTTTACCTAAGTTAGCTCTAAAACGATCTATACTTAGCTTTGTTTCCTCCAAAATGACCTAAGTTAGCTCTAATATGCTTAGTTAACTAGGTTTGCTCAATAATGACATGTACTTATCTTACTTATGTCAAAAATGGCATAATTAGCTTAGCTCATAAACAATCCATTTTACCTAAGTTAGCTCTAAAATGACCCATTCTACCTTAGTTAGCTCATAAATGACCCATTTTACCAAGTTAGCTCTAAAATGACCCATTTTACCTAGACTAGCTCCAAAATGATACATTTTACCTATGTTAGCGCTAAAAGGACCCATTTTACCTAGATTAGCTCCAAAATGACCCATCTTACCTAGGTTAGCTCCAAAATGATGCATTTTACCCAAGTTAGCTCTAAAATGACCCATTGTACCTAGATTACCTCATAAACGATCCATTTCACCTAGGTTAGCACACAAACGATCCATTTTACCTAGTTTAGCTCCAAAATGTCCCATCACACCTAGGTTAGCTCTAAAATGATGCATTTTACCTAAGTTAGCTCATAAACGATCTATTTCACCTAGGTTAGCTCATAAACGATCCATTTCACCTAACTTAACTCAAAAACGATCCATTTCACCTAGGTTAGCTCCAAAATGACCTATCTTACCTAGGTTAGCTCTAAAATGATGCATTATACCTAAGTTAGCTCATAAACTATCTATTTCACCTAGGTTAGCTCATAAACAATCCATTTCAACTAAGTTAGCTCATAAATGATCCATTTCACCTAAGTTAGCTCATAAATGGCATATACTTCTTCTTCTAGTCACCTTTTTCTAACTTTCTTATTTGCCATCTTGCAGATTTCATTCACTTCACGGAAGCTAGCTTGCTATGATGGAGTGCTTGTTTTTTTGTTTCATTCTCCTCTAGTATACTTCTAGCTTGCTATGATGGAACTTGCTATCTTGATGAAACTTTGCAATTTAATATGTATGGATGGAACAATGTGTATGTGCAACTTGCTATGTATGAATGGATGGAACTATATATGTATGCACGATGAAACTTATGTGCTGGATATGTCATATGTTCGCTGTTAAATAGCCCTGTGAAATATATATATATATATATATGTCATATATTTGCTGTGAAAATTGCTGGATTAAAAAAAACAGAAAAAAGAGGCACCTTTGCCGTCAGCCGCTGATGGCAAAGGCTCCTTTGCCGTCTGCCGCGGACGGCAAAGAAGCCACGCGGCGGCCACCTGTGTTCCCTGGGAGCTGACCCATTTGGTCAGTTTGCCTGCAGCGGCGGACGACAAAGGCCGGATGCTCTTTGCCATCAGCGGCGGACGGCAAAGGCTGTCGTTAGCCGCCTAACGGACTAACAGCGCATTTATTGCCGTCGGCTTTCTTTGCCGTCAGCCGCTGATAGCAAAGGCCCTTTGCCGTCCGCTTCAGGAAGCAGACGGCAAAGAAGCTCTTTACCGATGCCTACTTTGCCGGAGCCTTTTGCCGTCCGCGGCAGACGGCAAAGGCCTTTGGCGTCCGCCATCCTTGCCTTTGCCGTCTGCCGTAGCAGACGGCAAAGTAGCTGATTCCTGTAGTGATGGCAAAGTGAATGGTATATTTGATATACATGTTATTGATGTGCACCTTACTAATGCTCGTAGTAGCGCCTGGGTATTTGATACTGGTTCTATTGCTCATATTTGCAACTCGAAATAGGGGCTACGGATTAAGCGAAGATTGGCTAAGGATGAGGTGATGATGCGCGTAGGAAATGGTTCCAAAGTCGATGTGATCGTGGTCGGCACGCTACCTCTACATCTACCTTAGGTATTAGTTTTAGACCTGAATAATTGTTATTTGGTGCCAGCGTTAAGCATGAACATTATATCTGGATCTTGTTTGATGCGAGGTGGTTATTCATTTAAATCAGAGAATAATGGTTGTTCTATTTAGATGACTAATAGCTTTTAGGGTCATGCATGAGTGGTCTATTTTTGTTGAATCTCGATAGTAGTGATACACATATTCATAGTATTGAAGCCAAAAGATACAAGTTTAATAATGATAGTGCAACTTATTTGTGGCACTGCCGTTTAGGTCATATTGGTGTAAAGCGCATGAAGAAACTCCATGGTGATGGGCTTTTGGAATCACTTTATTATGAATCACTTGATGCTTGCGAACCATGCCTCATGGGAAAGATGACTAAGACTCCGTTCTCCGGAACAATGGAGCGAGCAACAGACTTATTGGAAATAATACATACTGATGTATGCGGTCCAATGAGTGTTGAGGCTCGCGGTGGGTATCGTTATTTTCTGACCTTCATAGATGATTTGAGCAGATATGGGTATATCTACTTGACGAAACATACGTCTGAAACATTTGAAAAGTTCAAAGAATTTCAGAGTGAAGTGGAAAATCATCGTAACAATAAAATAAAGTTTCTACGATCTGATCGTGGAGGTGAATATTTGAGTTATGAGTTTGGTCTTCATTTGAAACAATGCGGAATAGTTTCGCAACTCACACCACCTGGAACACCACAGCGTAATGGTGTGTCCGAATGTCGTAACCGCACTTTATTAGATATGGTGCGATCTATGATGTCTCTTACTGATTTACCGCTATCGTTTTGGGGTTATGCTTTAGAGACGGCTGCATTCACGTTAAATAGGGCACCATCTAAATCCATTGAGACGACACCATATGAACTGTGGTTTGGCAAGAAACCCAGGTTGTCGTTTCTTAAAGTTTGGGGCTGCGATGCTTATGTGAAAAAGCTTCAAACTGATAAGCTCAAACCCAAATCGGAGAAATGTGTCTTCATAGGATAACCAAAGGAAACTGTTGGGTACACCTTATATCACAGATCCTAAGGCAAGATATTCGGTGCTAAGAATAGATCCTTTCTAGAAAAGGAGTTTCTCTCGGAAGTAGTGAGTGGGAGGAAAGTAGAACTGATGATGTAGTTGTACCTTCTCCCGAATTGGAAAGTAGTTCATCACATAAATCAGTTCCAGTGATTCCTACACCAATTAGTGAGGAAGCTAATGATGATGCTCATGAAACTTCTGATCAAGTTACTACCGAACCTCGTAGGTCAACCAGAGTAAGATCCACACCAGAGTGGTATGGTAATCCGGTTCTGGAGGTCATGTTACTTGACCATGACGAACCTATGAACTATGAGGAAGCGATGATGAGCCCAGATTCCGCGAAATGGCTTGAGGCCATGAAATCTGAGATGGGATCCATGTATGAGAACAAAGTGTGGACTTTGATTGACTTGCCCAGTGATCGGCAAGCCATAGAGAATAAATGGATCTTCAAGAAGAAGACTGACGCTGACGGTAATGTTACCGTCTACAAATCTCGACTTGTGGCGAAAGGTTTTTGACAAGTTCAAGGAGTTGACTACGATGAGACCTTCTCACCCGTAGCGATGCTTAAGTCTGTCCAAATCATGTAAGCAATTGCCGAATTTCATGATTATGAAATCCAGCAAATGGATGTCAAAACTGCATTCCTTTATGGATATCTTAAAGAAGAGGTGTACATGATGCAACCAGAAGGTTTTGTCGATCCAAAAGGTGCTAACAAAGTGTGCAAGCTCCAGCGATCCATTTATGGACTGGTGCAAGCCAATCAGAGTTGGAATATACGTTTTGATAGTGTGATCAAATCATATGGTTTTATACAGGCTTTTGGAGAAGCCTGTATTTACAAGAAAGTGAGTGGAAGCTCTATAGCATTTCTGATATTATATGTGGATGACATATTGTTGGTCGGAAATGATACCGAATTTATGAATAGCATAAAAGTGTACTTGAATAAGAATTTTTCAATGAATGACCTCGGTGAAGATGCTTATATATTGGGCATCAAGATCTATAGAGATAGATCAAGACGCTTAATTGGACTTTCACAAAGCACATACCTTGATAAAGTTTGAAGAAGTTCAAAATGGATCAGTCAAAGAAAGGGTTCTTGCCTGTGTTACAAGGTGTGAAGTTGAGTCAAACTCAATGCCCGACCACTGCAGAAGATAGAGAGAAAATGAAAGTCATTCCCTCTGCCTCAGCCATAGGTTCTATCATGTATGCAATGCTGTGTACCAGACCTGATGTGTGCCTTGGTATTAGTTTAGCAGGGAGGTACCAAAGTAATCCAGGAGTGGATCACTGGACAGCGGTCAAGAACATCCTGAAATACCTGAAAAGGACTAAGGATATGTTTCTCGTTTATGGAGGTGACAAAGAGCTCGTCATAAATGATTACGTCGATGCAAGCTTTGACACTGGTCCGGATGACTCTAAGTCACAAACCGGATACATATTTATATTGAATGGTGGAGCTGTCAGTTGGTGTAGTTCCAAGCAGAGCGTCGTGGCGGGATCTACGTGTGAACGGAGTACATAGCTGCTTCGGGAGCAGCAAATGAAGGAGTCTGGATGAAGGAGTTCATATCCAATCTAGGTGTAATACCTAGTGCATCGGGTCCAATGAAGATCTTTTGTGACAATACTGGTGCAATTGCCTTGGCACAGAAATCCAGATTTCACAAGAGATCCAAGCACATCAAAAGAGGCTTCAATTCCATCCGCGACCAAGTCAAGGAAGGAGACATAGAGATTTGTAAGATACATATGGATCTGAATGTTACAGACCCGTTGACTAAGCCTCTCTCACGAGCAAAACTTGATCAGCACCAAGACTCCATGGGTGTGTGTTAGAATCATTACTATGTAATCTAGATTATTTACTCTAGTTCAAGTGGGAGACTGAAGGAAATATGCCCTAGAGGAAAAAATATAGTTGTTATTTATATTTCCTTATATCATGATAAATGTTTATTATTCATGCTAGAATTGTATTAACCGGAAACTTAGTACATGTGTGAATACATAGACAAACATAGTGTCCCTAGTATGCCTCTACTTGACTAGCTCGTTAATCAAGGATGGTTAAGTTTCCTAGCCATAGACATGTGTTGTCATTTGATGAACAGGATCACATCATTATAGAATGATGTGATGGACAAGAACCATCCATTAGCTTAGCATAATGATAGTTTTGTTTTTTCTACTATTGCTTTCTTCATGACTTATACATGTTCCTCTGACTATGAGATTATGCAACTCCCGAATACTGGAGGAATACCTTGTGTGCTATCAAACGTCACGACGTAACTGGGTGATTATAAAGATGCTCTACAGGTGTCTCCGATGGTGTTTGTTGAGTTGGCATAGATCGAGATTAGGACTTGTCACTCCCTCTATCGGAGTGGTATCTCTGGGCCCTATCGGTAATGTTCATCACTATAAGCCTTGCAAGCAATGTGACTAATGAGTTAGTTGCGGGATGATGCATTACAAAACGAGCAAAGAGACTTGACGGTAATGAGATTGAACTAGGTATGATGATACCGACGATCGAATCTCGGGCAAATAACATACCGATGACAAAGGGAACAACTTATGTTGTTGTGTGGTTGACCGATAAAGATCTTCGTAGAGTATGTAGGAGCCAATATGAGCATCCAGGTTCCGCTATTGGTTATTGACCGGAGATGTGTCTCGGTCATGTCTACATAGTTCTCGAACCCACAGGGTCCGCACGCTTAACGTTCGATGACGTTTTGTATTATGAGTTATATGTTTTGTTCGGAGTCCCGAATTAGATCACGGACATGACGAGGAGTCTCGAAATGGTCGAGACATAGAATTGATATATTGGAAGGTTATGTTTGGACACCGGAATGGTTTCCAAAAAGTTCGGGTATTTTCCGGAGTACCGAAGGTTACCGGAACCCCCCCCCCCCCCGGGGAGTTAACGGGCCTTCATGGGCCCTAGTGGAGAGAGGAGGCGGCGGCCAGGTGGTGGCGCGCCCCCCCAAGCCCAATCTGAATTGGACTAGGGTTGGGGGGCGACCCCCTTTCCTTCTCTCTTTCTCCTCCTTCCCTCCTTCTCCTAGTGGGAATAGGAAAGGCGGGGTGAATCCTACTTGGACCGGGAGTCCAAGTAGGACTCCCCCCATGGCGCGCGCCCCCTTGGACCGGCCACCTCTCCCCCCTTCATATACGTGGGAGGGGGACACCCCAAAGACACGCCAAGCCTTCTCTTAGCCGTGTGCGGTGCCCCCCTCCACAGATACACACCTCGGTCATATCTTCGTAGTGTTAGGCGAAGCCCTGGGCCAGTAACTTCATCATCACCATCGCCACACCGTCGTGCTGACTGAACTCTCCCTCGGCCTCAACTAGATCAAGAGTCCGAGGGACGTCATCGAGCTGAACGTGGAGGTGTCGTACGTTCGGTGCTTGGATCGGTTGGATCGTGAAGACGTTCGACTACATCAACCGCGTTACTAAACGCTTCCGCTTTCGGTCAACGAGGGTACGTGGGCACACTCTCCCCGCTCGTTGCTATGCATCTCCTAGATAGATCTTGATAGAGGAGGGGTGTCCAATCTTTCGATGACATGATAACTATCGATTTGGTGGAGACGACTTTGACGATCCGACTACAAACTTGCAACGACGTTGCGCCTAAGCAATCGCTAAACCAACTCCGAGAGATTATTGACAACGCTCAAGCACGATCAACCTGACCACGAAGGTCTATTCCTGGAAGCAATTGAAGAATAAGCAAGAATATGATAAAGCAATTTGAATATTGCGAATATGGATGAAGTATTGATAAAAGTGGGGTTTCATAAGCGGTCTTGGTCTCGTTGTTGGACACAAACGAAGTACACGAAGTTGCAGCGATGGTAACTTTTAACTAAATAAAACCCAAGTCTAAACGATGCCTTAAGGGCTATATTTATAGGGAAAAGAGAGGGGATTTTGTCCACCCTTGGCAAGGTGGGACTAAAACACCTCCTAAGTCGTTTCCCCTACAATATGGACTCTAAAAATAGATTACATGGGCCTGGCCCAAAATAAGGTGGCGCAACACCAATAATAAGATATGGATGAAATTTATGAAAGGCCATCTTGTATATTCCGTCCATCTTCTTGTATGTCATCATGGTGGCTTCTAAGTCTGGAAATCTCCACTTGAACCTCCGTTCTTGTTCTCTTCGCACGCACCTTCATCTCCATGCTTGACCATGCTCCAATGTTCATCCTTCTTGTCCGTGCTAGGCCCTTCAATTGCAAGCAACACAAATGTATCTAAGTTAGGCAGCATCATATTCTCATGAACACTAGAAACATTACCAAGAAACGAAAGTACCTGATAATTTAATTGGCCTATCTGAGCTCTAGCTACTGTTCTAAGAGGTAAAATAGCAGGGGATGTATGTGTAACTATGGTAGCCATGTCCTCATCATCCTCCCCTTCTTGAAAACAAACCCGTCCTCGGCGTTGCTTAATCTGAAATGTGGCTAACAAAAGAGACAAGGTGTACATGTTGTATATGTATATGTCATCCATTTTTACTGATCTCAGTTGGGGCACATGTGACACAGTTATATAAGAGCACCCTTCAAAAGTCCTGAAATGTAAAGCCAATATATTATCACAAGAAGTTAAAGGCATGAAAATATTGCAACTCAGTTTTCACATATAAGTGAAGCTCTTATTCATATCAAAAGATTGACAATGTTTATCATTAAACCATCCCAATATTGATGAACCATCACCAAGATTAGAGGTCGTATCAAAATGATTAAACATTGTCACAATTATTTTCAAACATATTTGATCCAAATCTGATTTATTCCTTGATTCACTTGATTCTTTTGCATCGATAGTTAATTCAATGGGTTCACTCAAAATTGTTTGATCACATGGCAAAGTCAAATCATTAACATAGTACTCTAAAATAGCTGGTGTGATCAAAGTAGTGGGTATCTCACAGCATGGTGCATTTAAATTGACAAGACATTTATCATACTCATGTGGAGGTGGAAGATTAGTACCTTTGTCATTACCTCTTATGATCAACTTAGATGATGTAGGCACTCTCGATGGTGATGTGTCACATGGTAGAGGTGATGTAGTCCTCACAACAACGGATGTGGTTGTCATAGTATGCCTAGTAGTTGAAGGGACAACCGTATCAACTCTTGGAATGTGCATCTCGCGCTTGTTCTCCTTGTGGGCAACACATCATTTTATTTCCTGTTCAGCTTGGCAAGCAAGATGAAACAAATGGTGCATAGGATAACACTCTTCATGAATTAGTATCTCCTGAATGTCACGATTTAATCCTCCCCAAAATCTATCCATAAAATCTTCTTCACTTTCTTCTAAAGAAGAATGCAGCAAGGTAATTTGTAAAGTATCATAATATTTCGTTACGGTGTCACTACCTTGTTGTAAATGTTGCAACTTTTTAATTATGTCACGAGTATAATAAGCGGGGACAAATGTATGGGAAGCATAACCAGTGAACGAACCAACCGCAACCTTAACTTTTTTATATTCATCAAAATTATGGGAAGCAAATATTTTATTTATGTCAAACTCCCATTCCCCAAAAAATAAAAATAAAGCAGGTCTAAAACGGCCATTAAATGATGGTATAGAAACATTAACCTGATCATGTGCATTTGGATGTTTGTGCACCTCTCGTGACGGTTGTCGTATTTGGATAGGTGATGGCACATCTCCCACGATCGACAAAGCCCATGAATTGACTCTAGATCCTGTCATGATTAGTAGAAACAAGAAACAAAATCCAAAAATAATGTTCCTATGAACTACTAGGAAGTGATGCTAAAGCGCTCACAATATAGCAAATCAAAGTCTTACAAGTTCTTACCATGCAGCAGGTGGTGACCGGCAACCAGCAGTGTCAAATAACTTCAAAAGTTGGGTAAAGCGATTGCCAGGTGAACGTATGTATACACGGTGTAGAAATATGTGGAGCTGGGTTGGCTTGATATATGGGGTAAAAAATGCTACAACCACGTTAATTAATACAAGCTGAAAATTCGCTCAAAGTGGTCGAGTGCTGGCCCTAGGCTAGACCGTGCTAGAGACGCGAGCCTAAGACACAGACGAATTCACAAGATGTTGCCAACACCACACTTTGGTACAAGCCTCCTTCCACTTTTTTTCCCACTCCAAAGTAACTGTAGTGCGTACTGGTTTATAGCACAACAAAGCACCGCTAATTTTTTTCTTTCTCCAAAGTCCAAACAAACTACAAGTCCAAAAGGAAATAGATCCAAATACAACTTTTCTTACAGTTTTTTTCCTATTACCTGCTTCCTTTTTGATCGGTCCTTCTTCTCCTTCCTTCCATACAGAAAAAAAACACCAGTGCAATGCTCCTCGTACTAGTATTTCCTTTAAAAAAACTACAAGGATCTCTTTCCTCACGTGATCAATGGATGGGTCCCGCAACAATAAATCCCAACCGAAATTATTCTATGGCAAAAACGAATCCATGATTTAGGCAACCAGCATGGACTTTCCTTCAAAGAAAACAAGGCAAAAAAAACTGATCCAAACCTGCCTTTCTTTTTACCGATCAAATCTTCTAAACGAAGCAACTTCTTTTTTTTGTCTCCAAGAGATCAAAACCTTCCAAACTTGTCACGTTATCTCTCTTTTTTTTGAGACACAGCCAGACTTGGAAACCTCCAACCAAAATTTGGTTTTCCTTTCTTTATCTCTCCTTCCTTACTCTCTCTCTCTACTATCTCGTTTAATTCCTTTAATTCGTTTTGCTGACCAGACTTGCCTTTTAATATGGACAAATATTCTCTCTCAATTCTTTTTTTTCCAACAATCTCACGCAAACAACCTCAATATCTAAGCCACTATTTACGTTTTCTTCCAATCGAACCGATTGGCAGTTGCCTTTTTTTATCCTAATCCGAACCTTCCAAGTATCCAAAGTTTCTTTCCTTGTACGGGGCAAGAGATCTGAACGTGATTCTCTCTCCTTTCCTGCCGAAAATAACAAGGCACAAAGGTAGCAGCTAATTAAAACATGCCAAATACACACAAGCGATGGACAAACTTCCTCCTTTTAATCTCTTTCCTTTCTCAGTTTTTTTTTGACTATTCGGATCAGCTCTAATAATTGACCGGTCAGATTTTTTTTACTTCCAAATCCAAACGTGGCAACTACTCCCTCCGCCCAGAAATACTTGTCGAAGAAATGGATAAAAATGGATGTATTTAGAACTAAAATCCATCTAGATACATTCATTTCTCCCACAAGTATTTCCGGACGGAGGGAGTAGTATTATGAGGCGGTCAACAAACCAGATCTTTTTTTCAACAAATGGACCAGACTCCCAAAATCCAAACATGGCAGCTTGTCATTCACGTTCCTTTTTCTTTACTTCTCTCCATGAGAATATCTCCTGCTATATATTTTTCAGACTTTTTTTTCTTACCACCTTCCAAAAGTGTTAGCAAACAGATCTGCGGTAGCCTTTTTTTCAGCCTATTCTTTATGTCTTTCCCAAACAACACAACATATCTCTTTCCCAAAGATAAAGCAACGTGGGAAACAAGTCCCAAGCCAAACGTGGCAACCAGCAGTTTTTTCTTCTCCCTCCCTATTTTTCTGTTTGCTTTTGTCTGCTATGTGACATACACAAAGATGAATATGATAAAGCAATCCGAATATTGCGAATATGGATGAAGTATTGATAAAAGTGGGGTTTCATAAGCGGTCTTGGTCTGGTCGTTGGACACAAACGAAGTACACGAAGTTGCAGCGACGGCTAACTTTTAACTAAATAAAACCCAAGTCTAAACGATGCCTTAAGAGCTACATTTATAGGGAAAAGAGAGGGGATTTTGTCCACCCATGGAAGGTGGGACTAAAACACCTCCTAAGTCGTTTCCCCTACAATATGGACTCTAAAAATAGATTACATGGGCCTGGCCCAAAATAAGGTGGCGCAACACCAATAATAAGCTATGGATGAAATTTATGAATGGTCATCTTGTATATTTCGTCCATCTTCTTGTATGTCATCATGGTGGCTTCAAAGTCCGAAAATCTCCACTTGAACCTCCGTTCTTGTTCTCATCGCACGCACCTTCATCTCCATGTTTGACCATGCTCCAATGTTCATCCTTGCTGTCCGTGCTAGGCTCTTCAATTGCATGCAACACAAATGTATCTAAGTTAGGCAGCATCATATTCTCATTAACACTAGAAACATTACCAAGAAACAAAAGTACCTGATAATTTAATTGGCCTATCTGAGCTCTAGCAACTATTCTAAGAGGTAAAACAGCAGTGGATATGGGTGTAACTATGGTAGCCATGTCCTCAGATCTTGCGTGATCGTAGGTAAATTTTTTGAAATACTGCGTTCCCCAACAATATATACCCCTCCACCCCCTTCTCCATTTGAGAGAGAGCCATCAGATCATGCCTACACTTCCACTACTCATTTTCTGAGAGAGAACCACCTACTAATGTATTGAGACCAAGACATTCCAATCCAACCACAAGAATCTTGATCTTTAGCCTTCCCCTAGTTGCTTTCCAGTCAAATCATCTTTCCACCATAGCCATATCTATGTGAGAGAGAGTTGAGTGTTGGGGAGACTATCATTTGAAGCACAAGAGCAAGGAGTTCATCATCATCAACCAGCTACTACCTTTTAGAGAGTGGTGTCTCCTAGATTGGTTAGGTGTCACGTGGGAGCCTCCGACAAGATTGTGGATTTGAACCAAGGAGTTTGTAAGGGCAAGGAGATCACCTACTTCATGAAGATCTACCCGAGTGAGGCAAGTCCTTCATGGGCGATGTCCATGATGGGATAGACAAGGATGCTTTTTCGTGGACCATTTCTTGGGTGGAGCCGTCCATGGAATCGCGCAACCGTTACCCTTCATGGGTTGAGGTCTCTATCAACGTGAATGTATGATAGAGCCACCTATCGGAACCACGCCAAAAATCTCCATGTCTACATTGCGTTTGCACACTCCAATCCCATCCCTTTACTTTCTTGCAATTAGCATGCTTTACTCTTTCTGCTGCTCATACTCTTGCCATGCTTGCTTGAAATGTATTGTGAATGCTTAAACTTGTGCTAAAATTCCACCTTAACTTGAAGAACTTAGAAACTGCCACTTTTGCTTGTTGAGGGTCTATTCACCCCCCCTCTAGACACCTCTTCTTAATCCTTTCAACTGATATAAAGCATTGGTCTTCATTGCTTTGGTTTAATCACCATTGGAGGAAGATGGATGAGTCTACGATTGGGAGTATTAGACGTAGAGTGCCTATGCTTGAAGGAGAGTTCTACAGTGCTTGGAAAAATGAGATGCTTGAGATTTTCAATGAATATAATTTAAACAAGTATATTATTAGCCCTTGTGTGCCTCCTATTGACCCGCATTCTTAGAGCTATTGATCTTATCATAAGAGGATTGCGTAGAAATTTGCTTGTATGCTTGCCTACATTTGAATGTGCTTATACCATATGGAGATACCTTGAGGAGCGCTTTCCAAACTATTCCTTAAAAAATCTAGATGAGATTCTTCAAAAGTCCATAGCTTTTCATAAAATGAATCCTAGTGATCCTAAATTTGGTGATTGTCTCTTTGAGCTTCATGACCTCATGCGTGCAAAAGGAGATGTTGGAGTCATTAGTAGCATCATTTCTCAAGGCATTAGAATTCATAATGATCCACATTGTCATGGTCATAAAGCTAATGAATCACTCTCTCTAGGTGATGATCAATCACAAGACGATGTTGAACATGGATATTATGATGAGGATGATGATAGTGCCTTTCATATTGATGAGTCAATAAGACACTTTGGTGTTATGGCTAACCTTTGTGGTTACATGGCCAGAGGAAATGAATGGGTTCTTGATAGTGGATGTACCGATCACATGATAGGAGACAAGGATATGTGTCGAGAGCTTGCTGAAAATGATGGTCCCCGAAAGTATGTCACTTTTGGTGATAACTCAAAGGGTAAGGTGGTTGGCCTTGGTAAGGTGGCCATCTCACATGACAGCTCTATCCAAAATGTCATGCTCATTGAATCTCTTGGCTACAATTTATTTTCTGTATCTAGACTAGCCAATTTCAGTTTCAATGTTCTATTCACTGAAGTAGATTGCCAAGTGTTTCGAAGAGATAATCATAATATGGTCATTAGCGGTGTACGTAGAGGTGATCTATACATTGTTCATTTCACTAAAAGAGATCAACCTAGAACTTGGCTAATTGCTAAATCTTCTAAAGGTTTGTTGTGGCATAGAAGATTAGGTCACGTGGGCATGCGAAATCTTCATAAGCTTATTAAAGGAGATCATATCCTTGGTGTTAAAGATGTCATATTTGACAAGGATAGACTTTGTAGTGCTTGTCAAGCAGGAAAACAAGTTGGAGAAAGTCATCCCGTGAAGAACATCATGACCATGAGAAGACCGCTCGAGCTACTTCATATGGATCTTTTTGTTCCCAACACCTACAAGAGTCTCGGTGGTAACTCGTTCGGATTTACGTGGGTGTTCTTTCTTGATGATAAATTACAGGTCCAAATGATCTTCATGAACTACGCTAGGAAGGCCCAAAATCAATTTTAAGTGAAGCTCAAGAAGGTTCGGAGCGGAAATGGAACGAAGTTCAAGAACGCCAATGTGGATACCTTTCTTGACGAAGAAGGGATTTCACATGAGTTCTCGGCTACGTACACACCTCAACTAAATGGAGTTGTTGAGAGGAAGAACCGGACACTTATTGAGATGGCAAGAAGAATGCTTGATAAATGCATGATGCCAAAACACTTTTGGGCAGAAGCGGTTGTGATGCGGAGCATCCTACGGTCATCCCCATGGACCTACCATCGTCTCATCAAGAGCCAAGAGGACCTATGACACGAGCACGAGCTAGAGCCCTCGAGAACGAGGTGACTTCCTTCCTTAGTGATATCACATATGATCCACTCGAGACATGTCTACTACCTAAGTCCGAGACGTTGCGCATGATTAGGTGTCAAGAGGACCCTCCTGAAGATGCTCATGAAGACGGACAAGCCGCCAAGTCCACGGATGAAGAGGAACCCGGAAGGAGAAGAAGGCAGCTCCAGGACCTGGACATCTGGCCGCTGGAGACATCCACTACAGAAGCAACCCAACCGCCAAGCACCTACAGGCCCCGGACATCCGGCCCTAGCCCGAACATCCGGCCCGACGCCCGGAAATCCGGCACCCTCTATCTAGAGAGCACCGAGGCCGACCCCGCCAGCCCGGACATCCGGCCAGTCCCGAGCCGCCGGATATCCGACCCCAACGCCCGGACATCCGGACAAGCTCCGTCCAGAGAACAGAAGAGAAGCTCCCGTCAGCCCGGACATCGGGCCCCAGCCCCGGACATCAGGCTCTCATGAAGGCCCGGACATCCGGCCCGACGCCCGGACATCTCACCCCGTCTGTCTGCGCACAGCAAAGGGCCGAGGCCCATGTACCCCCTCGCCCACCTAGACTATATATACTCCTCCTGCTCCCTCTTTCTAGGATTAGCGTTGTGATTGTTGGAAATATGCCCTAGAGGCAATAATAAAATGGTTATTATTGTGTTTCCTTGTTCATGATAATTGTCTATTGTTCATGCTATAATTGTATTAACTGGAAACCGTAATACATGTGTGAATACATAGACTACAACATGTCCCTAGTAAGCCTCTAGTTGACTAGCTCGTTGATCAATAGATGGTTATGGTTTCCTGACCATGGACATTGGATGTCATTGATAACGGGATCACATCATTAGGAGAATGATGTGATGGACAAGACCCAATCCTAAGCATAGCACAAGATCGTGTAGTTCGTTTGCTAAGAGCTTTTCTAATGTCAAGTATCGTTTCCTTAGACCATGAGATTGTGCAACTCCCGGATACCGTAGGAATGCTTTGGGTGTACCAAATGTCACAACGTAACTGGGTGGCTATAAAGGTGCACTACAGGTATCTCCGAAAGTGTCTGTTGGGTTGGCACGAATCGAGACTGGGCTTTGTCACTCCGTATGACGGAGAGGTATCTCTGGGCCCAGTCGGTAATGCATCATCATAATGAGCTCAATGTGACTAATGAGTTAGCCACGGGATCATGTGTTACTGAACGAGGTATTGGGATACCGACGATCGAATCTCGGACAAGTAACATACCGATAGACAAAGGGAATTGTATACGGGATTGATTGAATCCCTGACATCGTGGTTCATCCGATGAGATCATCGTGGAACATGTGGGAGCCAATATGGGTATCCAGATCCCGCTATTGGTTATTGGCCGGAGAGGTGTCTCGGTCATGTCTGCATGGTTCCCGAACCCGTAGGGTCTACACACTTAAGGTTTGGTGACGCTAGAGTTGTTATGGGAAATAGTATGTGGTTACCGAAGGTTGTTCGGAGTCCCGGATGAGATCCCGGACATCACGAGGAGTTCCGGAATGGTCCAGCGGTGAAGATCGATATATTGGACGAAGGGTATTGGAGTCCGGAAGTGTTCCGGGGGTACCAGGCTATGGCCAGCATGACCGAAAGGTGTTTCGGGAGCCCCGGCAAGTGTTGGAGGGCCTCATGGGCCAAAGGGGAAGGGGCAAACCAGCCCACTAAGGGGTGGTGCGCCCCCCACACCCTTTCCCACGTTACTTGGGGAGGTGGGGCGCCTCCACCTGGCTTGGGAGGCAAGCCTCCACCTGCTTGGCTTGGGGGGCAAGTCTCCCTAGGATTTTCCCTAGGGAGATCCAATCTGCTTGGCCGCCGCCCCTAGGGGAAACCCTAGGGCGCCTCCCCCTCTCCCCTTGCCCCTATATATAGTGGAGGGGTGGGAGGGCAGCCGCACCTCTTCCCTGGCGCAGCCCTCCCTCCTCATACACCACCTCCTTCTCCTCCGTAGTGCTTAGCGAAGCTCTGCCGGAGAACCACGAGCTCCATTGCCACCATGCCGTCGTGCTGCTGGAGTTCTCCCTCAACTTCTCCTCTCCCCTTGCTGGATCAAGAAGGAGGAGACGTCCCCGGGCTGTACGTGTGTTGAATGCGGAGGCGCCGTCCGTTCGGCGCTAGATCGGATCTTCCGCGATTTGAATCGCTGCGAGTACGACTCCATCAACCGCGTTCTTGTAACGCTTCCGCTTAGCGATCTTCAAGGGTATGAAGATGCACTCCCTCTCTCTCATTGCTAGCATCTCCTAGATTGATCTTGGTGACACGTAGGAAAATTTTGAATTATTGCTACGTTCCCCAACAGTGGTATCATGTGAAGGAATATATGCCCTAGAGGCAATAAGAAAGTTATTATTTATTTCCTTATATCATGATAAATGTTTATTATTCATGCTAGAATTGTATTAACCGGAAACATAATACTTGTGTGAATACATAGACAAACAGAGTGTCACTAGTATGCCTCTACTTGACTAGCTCGTTGACCAAAGATGGTTATGTTTCCTAGCCATAGACATGAGTTGTCATTTGATTAACTGGATCACATCATTAGGAGAATGATGTGATTGACTTGACCCATTCCGTTAGCTTAGCACTCGATCGTTTAGTATGTTGCTATTGCTTTCTTCATGACTTATACATGTTCCTATGACTATGAGATTATGCAACTCTCATTTACCGGAGGAACACGTTGTGTGCTACCAAACATCACAACGTAACTGGGTGATTATAAAGGTGCTCTACAAGTGTCTCCAAAGGTACTTGTTGGGTTGGCGTATTTCGAGATTAGGATTTGTCACTCCGATTGTCGGAGAGGTATCTCTGGGCCCACTCAGTAATACACATCACTATAAGCCTTGCAAGCATTGTAACTAATGAGTTAGTTGCGGGATGATGTAATACGGAACGAGTAAAGAGACTTGCCGGTAACGAGATTGAACAAGGTATCGAGATACCGACGATCGAATCTCGGGCAAGTAACATACCGATGACAAAGGGAACAACGTATGTTGTTATGCGGTCTAACCGATAAAGATCTTCGTAGAATATGTGGGAGCCAATATGAGCATCCAGGTTCCGCTATTGGTTATTGACCGGAGAGGTGTCTCGGTCATGTCTATATAGTTCTCGAACCCGTAGGGTCCGCACGCTTAACGTTACGATGACAGTTATATTATGAGTTTATATGTTTTGATGTACCGAAGGTTGTTCGGAGCCCCGGATGTGATCACGGACATGACGAGGAGTCTCGAAATGGTCGAGACATAAAGATTGATATATTGGAAGCCTATGTTTGGATATCGGAAGTGTTCCGGGTGAAATCGGGATTTTTCTGGAGTACCGGGAGGTTCCCGGAACCCCCCCGGTAACTTAATGGGCCTTAGTGGGCCTAGGTGGAAGAGAGGAGAGGAGGCCAGGGCAGGGCCGCACGCCCCTCCCCCCAGTCCGAATAGGACAAGGAGAGGGGGGCGGCGCCCCCCTTCCTTCCTCCCCTCCACCTCTTCCCCCTCTCTCTCCTAGTCCAACATGGAAAAGGGGGGAGTCCTACTCCCGGTAGGAGTAGGACTCCTCCTTGCGCGCCTCTCCCCTTGTCCGGCCGAACCCCCCTTGCTCCTTTATATACGGGGGCAGGGGGGCACCTCTAGACACACAATTGATCATTGATCTCTTAGCCGTGTGCGGTGCCCCCCTCCACCATATTACACCTCGATAATATTGTAGCGGTGCTTAGGCGAAGCCCTGCGTCGGTAGAACATCATCATTGTCACCACGCCTTCGTGCTGACGAAACTCTCCCTCAACACTCGGCTGGATCGGAGTTCGAGGGACGCCATCGAGCTGAACGTGTGCTGAACTCGGAGGTGCCGTGCGTTCGGTACTTGATCGGTCGGATCGTGAAGACGTACGACTACATCAACCGTGTTGTGTTAACGCTTCCGCTTTCGGTCTACGAGGGTACGTGGACAACACTCTCCCCTCTCGTTGCTATGCATCACCATGATCTTGCGTGTGCGTAGGAATTTTTTTGAAATTACTACGTTCCCCAACAGTGGCATCCGAGCCTAGTTTTATGCGTTGATGTTATACGCACAAGTAGAACACAAGTGAGTTGTGGGCGATATAAGTCATACTGCTTACCAGCATGTCATATTTTGGTTCAGCGGTATTGTGAGATGAAGCGGCCTGGACCGACATTACGCGCACGCTTACGCGAGACTGGTTTCACCGTTGCGAGCACTCGTTGCTTAAAGGTGACTGGCGGGTGTCTGTCTCTCTCACTTTAGTTGAACCGAGTGTGGCTACGCCCGGTCCTTGCGAAGGTTAAAACAACACCAACTTGACAAACTATCGTTGTGGTTTTGATGCGTATGTGAGAACGGTTCTTGCTAAGCCCGTAGCAGCCACGTAAAACTTGCAACAACAAAGTAGAGGACGTCTAACTTGTTTTTGCAGGGCATGTTGTGATGTGATATGTTCAAGACATGATGCTATATTTTATTGTATGAGATGATCATGTTTTGTAACTGAGTTATCGGCAACTGGCAGGAGCCATATGGTTGTCGCTTAATTGTATGCAATGCAATCGCCATGTAATTGTTTTACTTTATCACTAAGCGGTAGCGATAGTCGTAGAAGCAATAGTTGGCGAGACGACAACGATGCTACAATGGAGATCAAGGTGTCGTGCCGGTGACGATGGTGATCATGACGGTGCTTCGGAGATGGAGATCACATGCACAAGATGATGATGGCCATATCATATCACTTATATTGATTGCATGTGATGTTTATCTTTTATGCATCTTATCTTGCTTTGATTGACGGTAGCATTATCAGATGATCTCTCACTAAAATTTCAAGATAAAAGTGTTCTCGCTGAGTATGCACCGTTGCCAAAGTTCGTCGTGCCCAGACACCACGTGATGATCGGGTGTGATAAGCTCTACGTCCATCTACGACGGGTGCAAGCCAGTTTTGCACACGCAGAATACTCAGGTTAAACTTGACGAGCCTAGCATATGCAGATATGGCCTCGGAACACTGAGACCGAAAGGTCGACCGTGAATCATATAGTAGATATGATCAACATAGTCATGTTCACCATTGAAAACTACTCCATTTCACGTGATGATCGGTTATGGTTTAGTTGATTTGGATCACGTAATCACTTAGATGATTAGAGGGATGTCTATCTAAGTGGGAGTTCTTAAGTAATATGATTAATAGAACTTAAATTTATCATGAACTTAGTACCTGATAGTATCTTACTTGTCTATGTTAATTGTAGATAGATGGCCCGTGCTGTTGTTCCGTTCAATTTTAATGCGTTCCTTGAGAAAGCAAAGTTGAAAGATGATGGTAGCAATTATACGGACTGGGTCCGTAACTTGAGGATTATCCTCATTGCTGCACAGAAGAATTACGTCCTGGAAGCACCGCTGGGTGCCAGGCCTGCTGCAAGAGCAACACCAGAGGTTATGAACGTCTGGCAGAGCAAAGCTGATGACTACTCGATAGTTCAGTGTGCCATGCTTTACGGCTTAGAACCGGGTCTTCAACGACGTTTTGAACGTCATGGAGCATATGAGATGTTCCAGGAGTTGAAGGTAATATTTCAAGCAAATGCCCGGATTGAGAGATATGAATTCTCCAATAAGTTCTACAGCTGCAAGATGGAAGAGAATAGTTCTGTCAGTGAGCATATACTCAAAATGTCTGGGTATAACAATCACTTGATTCAACTGGGAGTTAATCTTTTGGATGATAGCGTCATTGACAGAATTCTTCAATCACTGCCACCAAGCTACAAGAGCTTTGTGATGAACTATAACATGCAAGGGATGAATAAGACAATTCCCGAGCTCTTCGCAATGCTAAAGGCAGCGGAGGTAGAAATCAAAAAGGAGCATCAAGTGTTGATGGTCAATAATACCACTAGTTTCAAGAAAAAGGGCAAAGGGAAGAAGAAGGGGAACTTCAAGAAGAACAGCAAGCAAGTTGTTGTTCAGGAGAAGAAACCCAAATCTGGACCTAAGCCTGAGACTGAGTGCTTCTACTGCAAGCAGACTGGTCACTGGAAGTGGAACTGCCCCAAGTATTTGGCGGATAAGAAGGATGGCAAGGTGAACAAAGGTATATGTGATATACATGTTATTGATGTGTACCTTACCAGAGATCGCAGTAGCACCTGGGTATTTGATACTGGTTCTGTTGCTAATATTTGCAACTCGAAACAGGGACTACGGATTAAGCGAACAATGGCCAAGGACGAGGTGACGATGCGCGTGGGAAACGGTTCCAAAGTCGATGTGATCGCCGTCGGCACGCTACCTCTACATCTACCTTCGGGATTAATATTAGACCTAAATAATTGTTATTTGGTGCCAGTGTGGAGCATGAACATTATATCTGGATCTTGTTTGATGCGAGACGGTTATTCATTTAAATCAGAGAATAATGGTTGTTCTATTTATATGAGTAATATCTTTTATGGTCATGCACCCTTGAAGAATGGTCTATTTTTAATGAATCTCAGTAGTAGTGACACACATATTCATAATGTCGAAGCCAAAAGATGCAGAGTTGATAATGATAGTGCAACTTATTTGTGGCACTGCCGTTTAGGTCATATCGGTGTAAAGCACATGAAGAAACTCCATAATGATGGACTTTTGGAATCACTTGATTATGAATCACTTGGTACTTGCGAACCGTGTCTCATGGGCAAGATGACTAAAACACTGTTCTCTGGAACTACGGAGAGAGCAACTGATTTGTTGGAAATCATACATACAGATGTATGTGGTCCGATGAATATTGAGGCTCGTGGCGGATATCGTTATTTTCTCACCTTCACAGATGATTTGAGCAGATATGGGTATATCTACTTAATGAAACATAAGTCTGAAACATTTGAAAAGTTCAAAGAATTTCAGAGCGAAGTTGAAAATCATCGTAACAGGAAAAATAAAGTTTCTACGATGAGATCGTGGAGGAGAATATTTGAGTTACGAGTTTGGCCTACATTTGAAAGAATGCGGAATAGTTTCGCAACTCACGCCACCCGGAACACCACAACGTAATGGTGTGTCTGAACGTCGTAATCGTACTTTACTAGATATGGTGCGATCTATGATGTCTCTTACTGATTTACCGCTATCGTTTTGGGGTTATGCTTTAGAGACGGCTGCATTCACTCTAAATAGGGCACCATCGAAATCCGTTGAGACGATGCCTTATGAACTATGGTTTGGCAAGTAACCAAAGTTGTCGTTTCTTAAAGTTTGGGGTTGCGATGCTTATGTGAAGAAACTTCAACCTGATAAGCTCGAACCAAAATCGGAGAAATGTGTCTTCATAGGATACCCGAAGGAGACTGTTGGGTACACCTTCTATCACAGATCCGAAGGCAAGACATTCGTTGCTAAGAATGGATCCTTTCTAGAGAAGGAGTTTCTCTCGAAAGAAGTGAGTGGGAGGAAAGTAGAACTTGATGAGGTAACTGTACCAGCTCCCTTATTGGAAAGTAGATCATCACAGAAACCAGTTTCTGCGACACCTACGCCAATTAGTGGGGAAGTTAATGATAATGATCATGAAACTTTAGATCAAGTTATTACTGAACCTCGTAGGTTAACCAGATTAAGATCCGCACCAGACTGGTACGGTAATCCTGTTCTGGAGGTTATGTTACTAGACCATGACGAACCTACGAACTATGAAGAAGCGATGGTGAGCCCAGATTCCGCAAAATGGCTTGAAGCCATAAAATCCGGGATGGGATCCATGTATGAGAACAAAGTATGGACTTTGGTTGACTTGCCCGATGATCGGCAAGCCATTGAAAATAAATGGATCTTCAAGAAGAAGACTGACGCTGACGGTAATGTTACTGTCTATAAAGCTCTACTTGTTGCGAAAGGTTTTCGAAAATTTCAAGGGATTGACTACGATGATACTTTCTCACCCGTAGCGATGCTCAAGTCTGTCCGAATCATGTTAGCAATTGCCGCATTTTATGATTATGAAATTTGGCAAATGGATGTCAAAACTGCATTCTTGAATGGATTTCTGGAAGAAGAGTTGTATATGATGCAACCGGAAGGTTTTGTCGATCCAAAGGGAGCTAACAAAGTGTGCAAGCTCCAGCGATCCATTTATGGACTGGTGCAAGCCTCTCAGAGTTGGAATAAACGCTTTGATAGTGTGATCAAAGCATTTGGTTTTATACAGACTTTTGGAGAAGCCTGGATTTACAAGAAAGTGAGTGGGAGCTCAGTAGCATTTCTGATATTATATGTGGATGACATATTGCCAATTGGAAATGATATAGAATTTTTGGATAGCATAAAGGGATACTTGAATAAGTGTTTTTCAATGAAAGACCTCGGTTGTCGTGGTGTTCTCACGGGAGGGGGTGTGAGTCGACAGATGCCACGAGGGCTTTGTGTGAGGGTAAGACTGCTGCTGATAGGCCCGGGAGCGGGTATGCGAGTAGCACGCGCTAGTTTACCCAGGTTCGGGGCTCTCCGGAGAGATAATACCCCTACTCCTACATGTCTGAGTATATATATCTGGGGTGTACATCGGGCAGTACAAAGTGCTCCTAGAGCTGTATCTGGGGGCAGTGCCATGGGCATCTGGCTCCATATATGCATGCACAAAGCATGCTTTGGTGGCCGGCCATGAGCATGGCCGCATGTGTGTGCTTGGGCATGCTTGCCCGTGGGGATGGATGGATGGATGGCTAGCTAGCTCTCTTGCTAGCTAGCTTGCTTGTTGTGTGCGTGTGAGTCCATACGTGAGCATGTATGCATGTGTGTGTGAGTCCATCCCCTGGATGGATGGATGTGTGTCTCCTTTTATAGGAGAGGGTAGCTTTGTATCTAAGCTATGTGGAGGTATGGGAGCAAGGCATGGTGCATGTCATGCTTGTCCCCTAGGTCACTTCATGAATAGTGCGAGGGGACAAGTGACACTATACATGATGGTGTTGCGGTACGGTTGTCTTGTCCGCGGTATGGCCGTCTCGTCGGGGTCTTGTCGATGCCGGGTCGGACTGCAGTCGGCAGCCGGCTAGTCGGTGCAGTCGGTCAGCTGGCAGCCGGCCGGGTGGAGCAGTCGGACGGGGAGCCGGCAGGAGCGGCCGGGCAGTCGGACTGAGGGGCTTTGCTAGCCCCGATGTCTTGAAATATTGTCTCGCCGTCTTCGGGATACCCGTGTCCACTTACTCCGACAGTAGCCCCCAAGCCTCCGGGCAACTTGGCAAAGTCGGGCGGAGGTTTTTTCGCGAGTGTTCATGGAAATGATCATGCAAAAGACAAAGTTAGTCCATGCAGATATATCAAATGATTGCTTTTTAGCACTGCAAGTTTTATGCGGAGGGTGCCGACTCGGTTTCGTCCGAGCCCCCTTCAATCTTTTTCATGTTCCCTCCGCTCTTTGGCTTGTGCTCTCGCTTGCCGGACAGCCGCTCTGCGGTCTGTGGCTGAGAGTGGGCCGCGGAGTGGAGTGTACAATACTCAGACTCTGGGAGCGAATTTAACCGAGTAGATACTCATAAAGAAAACGGTCGGGTCGCCCGAAGCGTTTTTCTTCCCGGACGTTTTTCGCGTGGGTGGCCTTCAGCGTTCACTCTTGCCAGTCGGACAGCCGCTCTGCGGTCTGTGACTAAGAGTGGGCTTTTCATACTGCGCACGCTACTAAGCCGTCTGCTGGAACTAACGTCTCAGGCCAAGCGGCCAGCCCCCGGGCCAACTCTGGCTGGCGCCGGGGCGAACAGTGATGCAACTGTAATGAAATGCGGAGATAGCCCCTGAGCATCGCTCGGGGTTATCCGTGCTCTTGCGGTGAAAAAATCTGCGGGTGAGGAGCTCACATTGGTTTTCGTGTGGCCGAGGCGGAGTTTGCCGAAGAGAGCCGGCGCACCCGCTGGGTGTAGCCTTCGAGCCCCTGGTCGCTCGAAGGAGGGTCCCGGCCGGTCAGGCGGCGAGGCGTCTTACAACATCCTTTTTCTTCTTCTGCCGGCTGCTGGCAACCGGATAAAATTCTTCTCTTGTCTGCAATCTTCCGTGGGGGCGCGCCAGCGCACCCATTGGGTGTAGCCCCCGAGATTTGGGCCGACTGCTGAGCAGTCGGGCCGGATCTTCCGGCAGCTACTTTGTCTTCTCTCCTCGCGGGGGCGCGTCAGCGCACTTACTGGGTGTAGCCCCCGAGATTCGGGCCGACTGCTGAGCAGTCGGGCCGGATCTCCCGGCGACTACTTTGTCTTTTCTCCTCGCGGGGGCGCGTCAGCGCACCCGCTGGGTGTAGCCCCCGAGATTCGGGCCGACTGCTGAGCAGTCAGGCCGGATCTCCCGGCGACTACTTTGTCTTCTCTCCTCGCGGGGGCGCGTCAGCGCACCCGCTGGGTGTAGCCCCCGGGATTCGGGCCGAGGTTCGACCAGCCAGGCGTCGAGGCGGACAGGCAGGCCAGGTCGCGTCCGGCCGTCCGAGTGACGAAGCAGGCGGACGGAGTTTTTCCTTTTCTTTGTCCGAGCCGACCTCTTTCTTTCCTTCTCTCTTTTTTTTTACTCGGCGCATGACTTTTCTGTCGGACTCCTCCTCCCTTTCTCTATTCCTTGTTCCCGCGTGGGTAGCCGGCACGGCAGTGGAGGAGGGGCGCAGCCGGCCACCGCGCTCGAGCCAGCTGAGCAGCCGGCCGGACGGGGAAGGGGGGAGCCGGCCTTGGCTCAGGAGGTCGGGCAGGCGACGGCATGGGTGTAGGCGGAGCCGCGAGCCGGCGCGGAGCGGAGGAGACCCGTGGCCGAGCTGGCTGGGCCGGCGAGCGGCGAGCCGGCCCGGCGCGCGCGGGGGAGGCGGAGGCGGGTCGGGGGCAGTGGATCCGCGTGGCGGACGGAGGCGTGCGAGCAGGCGAGGCCGTCTGGCGCCGGGGCCGCAGTCAGCCGGGGCGGCGGGCGAGCCGGCGAGGCGTCTGGCGCCGGGGCCGTAGTCGGCCGGGGCGGCGGGCGAGCCGGCGAGGCCGTCTGGCGCGGGGGCCGTAGTCGGCCGGGGCGGCGGGCGAGCCGGCGGGGCCGTAGTCGGCCGGGGCGGCGGGCGAGCCGGCGGGGCCGTCTGGCGCCGGGGCCGTAGTCGGCCGGGGCGGCGGGCGAGCCGGCGCGGCCGTCTGGCGCCGGGGCCGTAGTCGGCCGGGGCGGCGGGCGAGCCGGCGAGGCCGACGACCTCTCGCTCGAGGCGGCGCGCGGGGAAGCCGGCACGTGGAGGAACCGGCGCAGGGCGGGCCAGCGTCGGGGAGTCGGGCCAAGCGCCGGGAGCGGGACGAGGCCGGGCGGACGCGGAGCCGGCGCGCAAGCGGAGGCGAGCCGTCGCAGGCGGCGGTCGGAGGCGACCCGGCGGGAGCTTCGGGGACAAGGCCTGCCCCCCATCCAGACGGCCGAGGGTCGAGACGGCGCCAGGCGCGGAGCCAGCTCGGGCGGAAGGCGGCCGGCGTAGCCAACGCAGCTGGTTCTGGCGGCCGCGAGGGCGAGGCGCACCAGTGAGGTTGCAGGGGAGCGGCTAGCCCACAGGCGTCGTCCAGTGGCAGGAACGCCGGGCGCGGGCGGAGCCGCGGTGACGGGCGACGGCGCTGGCGAGGTCGCCTGGGCACAGCAGCATGCGTGCGCACGGAGCTGGTCGAAACAGCGAGTGGAGGAAGTGCAGGGGCCATGCCCCGACGGGAAGCCGTGCTGCGGGCCTGGGGGCGGGAGCCGGCCGCGGGGCGGAGCCGCGAGGGCGTACGCGAAGGGACCCGAGGCCGGGGTAGAGCAGAGCGGAGGCGATGCTGTGTGAAGAAGGCGCGGCCGACGACGAGGACGCGCCGCCCCTCACGGCCATTCCGGGGGCCTGTCGATGTCGAGCCCCCGACCACTATCGGAGAGACGGCGCGACGCCGCGGCGGTGATGGCGAAGGCGAGGCCGACGGCGAGGACGCGCCGCCTCTTGCGGCCATTCCGAGGGTGTTTCGATATCGAGCCCTCGGCCTCTATCAGAGGGACGGTGCGACGCCGCGGTGGTGATGGCGAAGATGGTCCCCCCCGGACTGCGAAACCAGCAGCAGCGTGGTAGCATAGTAGTAGTACCGCCCCACGGTGGGCGCCAAATGTCGTGGTGTTCTCACGGGAGGGGGTGTGAGTCGACAGATGCCACGAGGGCTTTGTGTGAGGGTAAGACTGCTGCTGATAGGCCCGGGAGCGGGTATGCGAGTAGCAAGCGCTAGTTTACCCAGGTTCGGGGCTCTCCGGAGAGATAATACCCCTACTCCTGCATGTCTGAGTATATATATCTAGGGTGTACATCGGGCAGTACAAAGTGCTCCTAGAGCTGTATCTGGGGGCAGTGCCATGGGCATCTGGCTCCATATATGCATGCACAAAGCATGCTTTGGTGGCCGGCCATGAGCATGGCCGCATGTGTGTGCTTGGGCATGCTTGCCCGTGGGGATGGATGGATGGCTAGCTAGCTCTCTTGCTAGCTAGCTTGCTTGTTGTGTGCGTGTGAGTCCATACGTGAGCATGTATGCATGTGTGTGTGAGTCCATCCCCTGGATGGATGGATGTGTGTCTCCTTTTATAGGAGAGGGTAGCTTTG